>NC_081825.1:167621894-167961269 GCF_030867095.1 Alligator mississippiensis
AGATCATCCGAGTCAAGGCTTTGTCTAGCCAGATGTAAAAACCTCCAAGGATGAAGAGTTCACGATCTCTCTGGGTTACCAGTTCCAGTGTCTACTACCCTCCTAGTGAGAGAGTTTTTCCTAACCTAAACTTCCCTTGCAGCAACTTGAGACTATTGTTCCTTATTCTGTCATTTTCCCCACTAAGAAGAGTCTAGCTCCATCCTCTTTGGATCCACCAGTGGATAATGTCTGCTTAATACAATTCTTTTCCTTTCTGTCCCAGAGATTGGAAAGAAAAACTGTCTCAATAACCACTAGAATGGCAAACAGAGTTTGTTCTCAACTTGCAGTATATGGAAAGGAAAAAACCAAGTTCAGGTAAAGGAAATACCATATATCCAATAACAATTCAGATCAGAATTTAAAATATTTTGTTTTAGAGTGCTTCCTGTTTCAGTGTTTTTTATATTTGAATAGGGTTAGAAAAATAAATGAGTGCAAAGCAAGGTTTTGTGTATTTTGTAGAAGTGCAAAGCAAATCATTTAACCTACTACCATTCTCCTGTCAGAGCTATGATGTTCTTGTTTAGGTGGGCCCTACAATTATTTTAAACAATGCAATACTAGTACATGTGTGTTGACATCTTGTGTTCTTATTAAAGGTTAATTGAGAAGTTTATGTCAGATTTTCTTGCATACCAGATGTCTCTGAATAAAACAGGCACATTGTTTTGGGGAAGTCAGAATGAAGAAAAAATATTTTTCCAGCATTGTGGCTAAATAGAATAGGGACAAAGCCTGATCTTCAACTTACTCACTATCCCTTCCCTGCTCAAGCAAAAACTTGAGTTTTAACCCTTTTATGACTGAATTGTCAGCAGCTCTTGGCTGCCCAGCCAAAAGCTAAAACTCTAGTATTGCTGGACTCCATGGGTGAATCCAGTACTTTGAAGAGAGGTAAAAGCAGTCTGCAAGCCTGTGAAATAAAAGAGAAACCAGGAGTAGCTACTAGACAGTAACATTTTTGAAGAAAGGAAAGCTTGATTAGTGGAACATGAAGACCATATAAAAGAAAAGAGGATTGTTAACACCTGTGGAGTGAAGAGCAATTATCAGGGATCAGGTAGATCATAATGAGTCATGAAGTCAATTGACTCCATCAGTGCTGCCTGAATAGAAATGGCACTGTTCATGCTGAATAGTTAGTTTAAACTTTGGTTAAACAGAAATCAAATCAGGGTACACCCACATCACCACACCCTCCCACCCCCTCACATTTGACCCTGTTGGAGCCTGCCCCTACCTCTATGCAACTGGTGAAGCAAGGAGAAGGGAAAGAAACAGTAGTCATGTTACAGTATCTCCATGCTTCTGTTCTGGACAGAAAAATTAGCTGTCCTGATTAAGACCCGCACCCCAATTTTGGTTAACTTTTGGGGAAAAGGTGAGTGTGGTATGCAAGTATGTATGGCACTAGTGTATATAGATGAAAGCAGAGTAAACAGGACTTTATGGATTATAGAAGAATTGTGAATAAAGAAAGTATGTCTTGTAGACTGGACACAAAGGATGAGGTATTAATGTTACAGGTTCTCAACTAATCTGGGAAGGTGGAATAGGTTTTTAAATGGAGAACAGGAAGAGCAGTGTTAGTGTCACTAGCTTGTAAAGAGTGGATGATCTGGAACATGGCCCATAGGTAGTGAAGTAAGTGGTATAAACAGGAAGTAAGGCATGAAATAATGTTACAATCATCAGTGGCAAAGGATCGTGGCTACTGTTGGTGCCAGAGTTAAATCTGGATATGGAACCACATCTCTGGAGTTCCATAACTCCAAATATTTAGGCTAATTCTTACAAATTCACATGTCTGGGTTTAGAGGGTCCTTAATCTACACTTTGGCAGCATAATACAGCGTCAATGCTTGGATACGAGTGGCTGGGCTTGGAGATGAATCAGGGATCAAGGTTACTGGATGGCAGTACAAACTAATCAGAGAGGGTAGGCAGATCTAGACCCAAGCCTGATCAGGTAACCAGGAGATTGAGAACTGAGAGATGTCTATGAGCAAGCTGAGTCAGGAAACAAGAATGTCAGGAAGTAAACAGTTATCAGAAGTGCAGTTTGAAATCAGAAAAAGCTCTGTTGCCTACATACTTCTTCTCCCTGGGTTTATATAAGGGAAGTGTAGGGTCAGATGACAAGAGCCAGCCATTCACATGTCAAGGAGTGTGTGGAGACTTGGGAACTGGTGGAGGCTGTAGGCGAGCCTCATCTACCCTTTGAGATTAGCAGCAGGGTGATGGGCTGGATTAAATAGCTGTACTGATTAGGCTAGGGCCCTGATTCAAGGCTATGGGCCTGATATAAAGATGCCATTTACCATAGCACAAGAGTCCCCCATGTGAAATTACTAGTCTTCAGCAAATCAAAGCCATTCCTTTAAGTGCTTACATAGGGAGGGAGGTAATCAAATGTACACACTCATGTGGAAGAGTACCGGTCTTTGTCCTCCCCAGCTGAAACACTTAAATTAGGTTTTTAACTTCAGTAATGGGTGTTTTCCAACTTACTTTTGTCTCTACAACAAGCTAAAGGTAGCCTCTACTTACAGCTAACCAATAGCATAACAATGGGTTAGTGAGTGGGGCACAAGTCCCAGCCACTGCCTAAGGAGGACAGAGTGATGCCAAAATGGAGCTAAGGGTCCCCCCATCACCTTCTTCCTGAACCTCCTTTTTTGCTGCCAAGAACTCATAGGTTTTTTAACCACTTGACACACATGGTAGCAAAAAAAGAATATGACATCTCCTCCAGAAGCAGCAAACCACCAGCTGCTGCTCCGGCATTGCTTCTGCTCTGCTCTGCTCTGCTCTGCTCTGCTCTTCTCACTGCTGGAGCTGGAGCCACTGCAGGGTAGGCACCAGTGGTACAGGGAGATGAAGGAAAGGGATGCAGCACTGCCCAGAGCATAGTACTGGCCAGTTACACCTCTGCACAGAACACAGTAGTTGCTCAGACAGCCTTCTGACTGACTGTACTCACAGTTTGTTCTGCACAGGTGGAGCAGGATACCAAAAAAAACAAATCAGGAATTGCCCCAAACTTTCATGTTTATTCATATTAAGTGTTTCAGCTTCCTTGCCCTTTCATTTTTAGCCTGTACTTAAAAACTAAGGAGTGTGTAAGTAGGCTTAGTAGATTTAATGATAAAGTGTTGGCATTAAAAGCCTTTGTTGCACTTTTTCTTGCTTAAATATGCAGAAGAGAATAGATAGGATTTGACTGAGGTTTTTCTCAGATCATCTGCAGCCTTTCATGGGTAGCTGGCTGGGAATTTTGATTACAGGTTTTTGGTCAGGAGGCAAGATTGTGGGATCAATTTTCAAAATTGATGCTTTTCATGGAAACGTAATGCTTTGGCCAAACATTCATCAGAAATGTTTCTCAGGTCCTGACTGGGATTTCTAGTCCAAACGACAGAACTAAAGACCACGGCCCCCTCCACACATGCAGGTAAAGGTGCAATGGGATCTAATACACAATCCACACAGTCACACCTCCTTGCCATGCCACACATGCTTGGCAGGAGGCATGATTGTGGGATCCTGCATTAGATCCCATTGCTCCTTATTGCTGCTGCAGTGAGAGCCCAATCCTGGGCTCCCCCTGCACCAGCAAAAAGCAAGTTCCCACAGCCCCCTCATCTTAGGGGCTTCCAGCCTTGGGGCCACCCCCTCCCCTCCTCCCCCTGGGCTAGAAGATTGCAGCTGCCATGATCTCCAAGCCCCAAGGGTGTATAAAGATCCTGAAGCTGGGAGATCATTGCAGCTGGGCCCTGACATGGGGAGGCATAGTGCTGGAATCCAGCATCCACAGCTACTGGGGTTGAGTCCCCTTAGCTGAGGAACTCCCAGCCCCAGTTGCACATGGTGCATCCCTGTCAGGGCTTCCAGCCACAAGGAGACCCTGCTACATGTGCAAATGAAAGCTCAGTGGCAACCAGCTATATAGTACAGATTTTTTAGGTCTAAATTTATAGCTGGTTAAAGCATGATAAGTATTTTTACTTGGAGCAGGTCTCAAGGTAATTGTTCAATTAACCAGTTCATTGTGTGATACCTGTAATGTATAGAGGGGGCCCAACACACCCACCCTAAAATAGCCAGTGACCCAGAAGTGAGGGCAGTCACTGAGGGTAACATAGGACTCTTTCCAAGTCCCCTCACTGCCTATGTTAGAGCAGGGGCTTGGAAATGGGCCTGCCATATATCTGTGCCCTAACTTCTAGATTATCCTGGGGTGGGTCAAGATCTCTCTCTCAGATGCTTTTTCATGAAATACATTAAAGGGTCTCAGTTTCCTTCCACATGAGAACAAAAACAAAATGTGAAACCTTGACATTTGTAGTGAAATAGTAGGCTTTCTTTTTGTAGCCAGTCCTCCAAGCATAGTATACATCATTCAAATCTCCATAAGTAAATCATACTGAAGACATATTACCAATATCAGCAGACAGTATATAAGAATGTTAGACAGACCTTAAAATAAATACTTCATCCCTTTCTGCATGTTTTGACTGTCCAGCTCTTTAGTCATGTTTTCTCAGAAGATACCATGTGCGTCATTTGAGGAAATTTTACCTCTGGCTGAAGATGCTGCTGAAGTGTTTTCCAAGTTCTGTAATTCAACAACTGAAGACTCTGTGCAGAAGGAGGTAGGAAGCCTAGAATCCTATACATAACTAATGGGACAAAATGCTGATACCAGGCATTTTTTTGAATGCACAACCCAGAAGAGGAAGGAAAGAAGGGAGCTGCTTTTTCTTTTTGCTTCCTTGGCTTTCAGAGGGAGGTCATACTAACAGCACAATTTGGCTTGTATTCCCCCAAACCCAGGAGTGTAATCAACTGAGGGGCACACACTGCCAACTGGAAGAGACTGACTAAGCCCATCCCCCTGCCACTGCAGAGCCATGCCACATTCATCATGCTGTTGGTACAGCTGCATTTGAAATCTCACATACTTGGGACATTTCCAACTGAGGCTGGGGACACTTCCCACTAAAGTTGATTGGAAGTGCATACACTTCTTAACAATTTTCTTTAAAGCAGCATTTTTGTTTCTGCTTCTTAATTCCCTTTGGGTTCCTTTACCCTTCATTTCAGTTGATTATTGTGATTGCAAAGACATCATGGAAGTAGCATCTCTGCTGAGCGACAAGAGTAACTGTATTTGATTTCTCATGCTCTACCTTCTGCTTTTATATTTGCTGTTTGGTTTCACATCTCTAAGGTGGTGTTATGTCCAGTCCAACAATTATCCTTATCAAAGCATCCCATCTAAGTATTTGTCTAGCCTATTTCTAAAACTATAGCTACAACCCTATCACACTACTACAAAACATATTGCCTCAAAACATCTATTTCTCTGTTTATGTATTGTGATGGTTTGTGACCCCTAAGAAAGGGTTAAGCTAATTTTCAAATACAGATAAATCTGTGGTCAGACCTTTTGGGCATTTATGCACATGCTTTGGGAGGCATCAGTGGGGGGGCACTTTAACTAACGCAACTCTGAGCGCCACACTAATTAAAAGCTCCAGAAGCATCACGTGTATCAGCAACCCCACACTGAAAAATGGTGGCAGGGCACTTTGAACTAAAACTTGTTGAATGAGCTTTAGTTTAAAGCACCCTGATGATACTTTTCAGCATGAGGATGCTGATGCACATGACGCTGGAGGCTGCTGGAGCACGTTAATTTCCACACTCCAGCAGACTCGATTAATCGAGTCTGCTCCGACACAATGTGACTCCCCTGCATGCTGGCTCTGGTATTTGCTCCAGCCATTCTGGGACCTGTGCTGCACACGACATCCACCCTAGACTAGCTGGAGTGGGCACCATGTGAGTCTCACATCTCAATTGGGCCAGAGCAGGAGCCATGTGGTGCAGTTTCAGACTGGCCAGAGTGAGCACTCTGGGCACTAAGTGTAGTCTGCAGGATAGAGGGAGCACCAGATGTGTTTAACACCCCTGATCTAAACCACTATAAAATGCCAAGTGTTACCATAGTTGGAAACACAAACTCATTACTACTTTTCCTTATAGTTATCAGAACACACCACAAAAATCTGCAGCACATTATCATCCAAGGATGAAAAATTTGCTGACTGCTGCCAGGGAAAAAATCTTATGCAAGACTATTTGTGCATATATTCACTACAACACGCTAAAGTTACATCATTGCCTGACATTGATACACCAACAAATGAACAGCTCTGTAGTGAAGACAGGGACCAGAACTCATACAGGTAAGAGATCTCAATATCCTCCTTCTGAACGAGACAGAACAACAGTTTCTGTAGACCATTATGGACCTTAAGTTGCTAGGCTGGGGGTCAACAGTTCTTGCTGTTGTGGAAGATTACTGAAGGTTCATCTGCTTATCCTCACTTTGATTCTGTCTTTGCTCATGAAAACAAGATTCATTATCTTGGTTTTATGATAATTATTTGTATTATATACAGTATAAGAGACCTCAAGTGAAATGGGGCCACCATTGTGTTAAGAGTTCTTCCTAGTCAGAGAGTCCCTACTTCAAAGAGTTCACAAACTATATAGACAAAAAAGGCAAAAGTTTGGGGAACAGGAACTATTGTGATCTCAGTGTTTGAAATAGGGTACAGAGGAATTTAAATAATTTACACAAGATCATACAGTCAGCAGCACCAGGGGTAAAGCCCAGATCTCTTAGCACCCAAGCCTGTATTTTACCCAGACTGTCCTTTCTTTCTCAGGAGTACCACCTAAAGTCTTCTAGCCCAAAAAGATCAAAGCTCTATTGAACTGTTCAGAAACATACATATGAAGATGTAGTTCCTGCCCTTTACAACAGCAACAGTGCTACTACTATTACTAAAGGAAAGTGTCAGGCAGTTTTAATATTAGGCACCCATGCCTTCACTACACTAAGAATCCTTGTTATTTATATAGCTGTCAGGTAGCCTTAGCTAACTTTTGTTTGCAACACTGGTTTTCTGGTCCTGATACAGATACATGTTTGAGATATCAAGGAGGTACACCAGCATCCCAGAGGTTTTCCTAAGCAAGCTGTATGACGCTACAAAAAAAGTTATGGATGAATGTTGTCGTGCTGTGGATGTCACTGGTTGTCTGAACAACAAGGTAACAGCTACTCATATTTCTTTCTCTCTCTCTCTCTCTCTCTCTCTCTCTCTCTCTCTAAATGTTTTGTTACATGTTACACTTAGCATATTTTATATTAGACCATAGTAAGTATAAATACAACTTAGAAAATTTGCTGAGCAGTCCCAAGTTAATGCTTACTTGTCATATCTACGTGTGTTATTAATGTGAAATAGGCTTACTGTGCAGTAAAATACTGCACAGTAAGCACAGTAAGACCTCCCCAGGAGCACATCTACATGTGCACCCTGTTGGGAGTACTCTATTGGGAGCACAGGCTGCTCCTGCCCTGATCTGCCCCCCTGCAGAAGCCAGAGGAAGCTGCAATCCAGGGGTCATGGACGCCAATCCTGATGTGCACAGGGCCAGGAGAGCTTTACTAGCTGCAGCAACAACTATCTTCTGGCCCCTTGCACATTGGGAAGGGTCCTGATGTGCACAGAGCTGGGAGACAGGTGCCACTGCAGGTGGCAGAACTCTCCTGTCCCCATGAACATCAGGTCACAGCTGCCAGTGAGCCCAATATCCAGCAGGCTTCCCCACCTAGCAGAAGGCTGGTCAGAGCTGTCCCACTTGTGGACACAAGCAGGACAGCTGTCCCTGATGGGCAGGGAATCCCTGCCCAGCTGGGGGCTCCCTGGCAGCTGCCCCACAAGTAGGACAGCTGCCAGTGAGCCCTCTGCTGAACAAGGAAGCAGATTGCTCCCCAGACCCCATCCCATAGCAGGTCAGCTCCCAGCTCCTAGTTGGAGCCAGGAGCTAAGCAGCACCAGGACTGGGGACAGGGAACTCCCCCATCTCCTGTGGCCCTGTGTTGGTGTTGTTAACAAGGAGCAAATTTTCTCCTGATCACTATGTCCATGAGCAGTACTAAACAGTAGCTACTGCATAGTTAATCTGTAACCTTATACTTACAAGTAATAGAAAACTGCACATTAGCCTAATTTACTGCACAATAGCTGTTGCACGTAGTTACGTGGTGACACTGTACTATCCGGTAGATTAGTCTACTGTGCAGTAAGGGGGTCTCATGTAGATGTGCCCACTAGGATCTAAATATAGAACTAGCTCTGGGTTCCAGTCCTGAGACCACATAGGTGCTAGTTCAAGGGTCCCCTTGTGGTCCCAGGGCTGAGACCTAAAAATCAGCTGATTTTTAGATCTCAACCCATGGATTGCAGGGAAGCTGGTTCAAGTCTCTGGATGTGATTTGAGGACTAGGAGTGATACCAGCATGCAGCCCTTACACCACATTGGGAGCCAGTTCAAGGCTTCAATGCAGCACAGAGGCTAGAAATTACATCTGCATGGCAGGGAAGTTGGTCCATGACCCTGCACCACACCACACCAACACCTTGAACCAGCAAGGGCACAGACAGAAGAAGTGACAGTTATCTCCTGATCTGGCCCCAGAAAGTGGTCTACAGCCATGACCAAACAGAAGCATACAGCTGCAGCCCACTTTGTAAGGGCCCAATCCCACCATTTCCAGAAGGACAGGGCTAATGGGGCTTAGCTCCCCCAAACACAGGGCAGCGGTGGCAACATGTAGGGCTGCAGGGCAGCCTACGTGTGGGCACCATGCAGCTGCAGCAGGGGAGAGGGGCACACACATGCAGCCAGGATCACAGCCCAGTGGTGTGCAGACCACTGCCCAGCATGGCAGGCAAGTCTGTGAAGGACCCATGGTGGGTCATGGGGTGGTCAGAGTCTAGATGGCTCATTCAGGTGTGGAGGGGGCTCCCTCGGTTGCGTGCACAGCGAGGAAGGCACTGTGGGGGGGGCACATGCTCCCTAGGTTTGTGCGCAGGGTGGAGACAGGCTGCTGCCATGGGCTGTGCTCTGCACCCCATTGCAGTTGCTTTAAGAGCTGCACAATGCCAAGTGTCTGCTGCCACTGGGTGAGCAGGGGACACAGCGCAGCCTGGCAGCAGCAGGCACATGGTATCATGCAGCTCTCAAGGCAACAACAGTGGGGCACAGAACCCAGCCCACAGTGACAACCTGCCTCTGCCCCACACACAAATCCAGGGGGCATGTGCCCCCTGTGCCTCCCCCAGGGTGAGTGCAGCAGTGGGAGCCCCCCTACACCTCTGGATGAGCTGCAAAGGCTCTGATTATCCCACGACCTACCTCAAGGCCCATTCACCACAGCCCCTATCCCTGCCCCACTCCCTCCCTCACTGTGGGGGCCTTGATCTGCCCCTCCTCTATCTCCTGCCACTTCCCCTCCAGAGATGTACCTGCTGGGTGGTGTGTCTGTGTGCCTGCACGCGCGCACTCAGCCCCCCCAAGTAATATTTTCCTCTCTCTACCTATGTCTCTGCTCCTTTTCCCCTCTCCCAGCTGAAAACAGTGTCTGGGCTGGGAAGGGGGAGTGATGTTGCTACAGCAACTGGACTGCAGGTTCACAACAAACGGCTGGAACCCGCAACTCCTGGACCCAACAGCAAACTTCTGTTGGGTGTGGGGGATCACTGGAACGCATAGAGCTACCTGCAAAGTGCTATGAGTTGCAACAGGGAGCTGTTCTTCTGTCTGTGCCCCAAGGCTCCCAGGCAGTGTAGGGAAGAAGCAGGGAGAGGACTAGAAGCCCAACAAAGCTATCTGTCAGGCTTCTAGGCACCTTACAGCATTGAGTCTTGAACTGGCAAGGCTCTGGTGGAGTAGGGACAGGGGTGGGAATGGGAGCCCAACAGCTTTATTGAACTCCACCCCCACCACCACACCAGAGTCCCCTGATAGTGAAGTAGACTCGTGTTAAGGCAACACATATTGCCTAGCACTAGCCAAAGACACTCCTTACCCCAAAAGGTGTAATTTTAAGCTGATCAGAGAACCCTTGACAAGAGTTTTCACACATGTGGATGCTTGCTTTTTAAGTGGATTCAACTTATGCCAGAGGTCACATCAAACAACACCCTAACACATCACAAACACAAACTACCAATGACTTTTTAGCTTGCTCTCAAAATTCTCCTTTCCTTTTTGAAAAAAAAAAAAATCTCTAGCTAGAACTCTCTAGAAACCAGGTCATCACACTGTGACAAAGATTACAGAAATAGTTTCTTCTCTCTGCATTACAGAAGCATCAGGGCAAAAAAGAGGTATTCCAGTTTCTGGAAAAGGCAAATGAGCTTTGTGGAGAATACACTAACAATACTTTCCTGGAATTCAAGAAGAGGTAACAATTACCTGCTAAATATTCTTGCTCTTGTTCATTCTCCTGTTTTACCCTTGTTCTCCTAAAGCTTCAACTAAGAGCTTGACTAACAAGACACTGCCTAAATAAGTCATGAACATCTATATGAACTTTTTATTTTAGCTGTTGCTTCACCAGTTTACATTTCCTTGTGACAAATATTCTAGTAGCTGAGTTCACTGGCAGAAAATTTCCTGGGGACCTAGAAATGTGAAATAGAAAATACTCATAGAAAGTAAATTTTCAATAGATTTTAAAAAATACAAATTTATTTCATTTTATTTTGTTTTATAAATGTATCTGCACCAGAAACCTGACTGAGAGAAAGATGCCTCCCCAGTCTCAGCACAGAAACTTTCCAAGGGACCTGAAGTGCTCAGACTTCAGGCCTGTGTCAAGTGCCCGTGATTTCCTTTGACAGAGGACAAGGCAGTGTTGTCTGCCCTGGGGCACCTGCTTTAGTTCACCTGCAGAACCTCAGCAGTGAAGACTGCTAGGCAGGGGGACAGTGTTGCCACCGGCTAGAGTCCACTCCTGTTCTCCAACTCAATGAGCGCTTTACTACTGATAGGTTTACATCTGGATTAGTCAAATCAGTGTAATTGTCCGTGTTTGTTCTGCAGTAAAATCTAACCTGTGTAACCACATTGCAGACTAAAAGACAACTTCCAGAAGACTATGACTGGTGCCACCCCAGAGTATATTACAGAGCTGGTAGAGGACAGAGCTAACTTCGCCTCCACGTGCTGCACTATGAACTCACCTCCATTGTACTGTGACTTGAAGGTAAAGAGAGGGCTGTTGCTCCACACTCTTCAGTGAGTCCCACTGGGTGGAATTTTTTTTGTTGTCTCGCAAAGGGTTCTTTCTGCAGCTGCTCCAGCTCTGCACTTAGGGCTAAATCCTACAATTCAAGACACCCATGTTATGCTTACAAATAGGGATCCCTAGAACCTGCAGTAGATTCTGTACAGGAGCCATAATGGCTCCAGGGCAAGGCAGGGGATATAGATTGAAGGAGATGTTCCACTACCCTTTAAAAGGATGGGCCATGTGCTCTCACTATGCTGCCCTTGATCCACCTCACTCAACCACTGGAGAGAAGTAACTCAGCATTACCATGGCTCAGTGGGGCACAATAGGGCTATGCCTTAGTCTCCTGATAGAGGCCTGGTGAAGAAAATGTTGCTTCTGCCCTCTCCTCACATTATGCACCTTCTCAAGCCCTAGGCACAATTGATCTAGCTCCCTTTTCAGGTTATCCATAGTATGTCTCAGTGGGCGCATCTATGCGAGACGCTTAATGCGTAGCAGCCTAATACTACTGCACAGTAGCGTGCCGGGCAAAAACTGTGCTTGTATGCTACTGCACAGTAGTATTAGGCTACTACAGAGTAAGCATCACAAAAAAACTGTGTGCTGATGCTACTGCGCAGTAACTGTAGTTACTGCTCATTTAGTTAGTACTTCATTAAACAAATACTAAACTAAATGTGCAGTAACTACTGCACATTAATTAACGTGTAGACATGCCCAATCAGTACTAAAACTGGTTTCAGGTGAGCCTGGGAAGAAGAATCACCCCAGGAGTGTTTAAGAAGAGCTAGTAGTGATGATATCCTCAAAATGACTGCCCAGACTGTCCTACCAGATGGCAGCCAGTAGTAGTCATTTGTGCTGATAAAGACCTCCTGGCTCAAGCACTGTAATTAGTGCTTGTTATTTCCCTGGAAGATAGCCAGGAGCTCTACAGAGAAGGCAATGTTACCAGCACAACAGCTTTATTTTTTTCATGGTCCAGGAAGGTATTGTGTCTGCCAGTCCTCATCTTCAAGTTAGAGTGGCCAACAGTTCTCATCTCACAAATACAGACACAAACCCTTAACTCCAGCTCCAGTTTGCTGTTGCCTGTCAGGGAGAGCTTGCACATGTAGAAACATTTGCCTGGATGTTAATGAGTATCCAGTGCTGTGTGACTCAGTCCACAGTCTCTCCACTCAGGATCTACAATCTATTGGATTGGATCCTTTTTTCGAGGCACCTGATTCATGTCTTTAAATGACCTGCAGTTCACAGATTTTTATTTTTAAGATACCTTCAGGTTTGTCTGAATACTTTTTAAAAGCCAGTGAGACTCAAAGGCTCTGGCTAGATAAGAGGTGTTTTAATGAGCTGTAAATGATATGTTCTGAGAAAGAGAACATGCTTTAGTTTAGGTTTTACAGGTGTTTTTTAATCTTTCTATATTCTGATGGAGTGCCCAACTCTTCTTTGCTTTTCAGCCCATTCTTTCCATCATTACTTTCTTGACCAAATGATGGGCAAGAAAATGACTCCAACTCTATCCTAAGTCTGGGGCATTGCAGAGTTGGGTGATGTTTTTATCACAGCAGAAAGCAAATTGTAACTGATAATCACAAGTCATTTCTTGACCCTCCTTTCCTTTTCCCTGGCATTGGGCACCTTTTATAGAGTATATGAATCAGTCCTGGAAAGTGAGGTGACACATACCCTATGGACCATCCTGTCTACTTATCTCAAAACAGAGCCAAAATAGGACTTAAACAGTGTCCAGGTCTTGCTCTGGTCCTCTAAGGAGGAATTAATTTTACTCACAAATTCTAACACAAAATTCCTTCCAGACCACCTTTTCACCGCTTCTCAACCTTTCTATATGATTTTCTATGGGTTACAAAAAAAATATCAACTTCTTTGCCTCCGTTCCAGATTAAGGCTGAAGCTGGGCGCACATGTGACTATGGGTCCTGCAGGTTGATCTAGATGTGAAACCAGAAAACAACTCATAGGTAGGTACAAAATCCTATGTGGAACTTAAGTCCTGGCAGATTGTAGCATGTGGTATCTGGTAAATGTGCCTTTAGTGAAGAACAGGCTTGAGAGTATTAGAGAGCTCAGAAAATGAACTGCCTCCCTTAGAAAAGCTTTTAGTGTGACTTGTTTAGCCTTTAGGATTGGTCCCAGATCCCCCAAAGTTTCCTAAATCTCATTGATTTCATGACAAGTTAGTCATGAACTTCCAGCATCTGGGCCTTGGTAGTTACAGGTTAAAGAATACATGGAGGCTGGGCACATATTTTCTGTTATATGTTGTATTACATAATAGAGCAAATGCTTCCTATACACATATCAGCAAAATGGTGAATACACTGAACCACATAATGCAAAGCCAATCCCAGTTTTTTCTCTGCCGCTTACCTTGTAATAAACAGTGGTTACCTGCACGTAGGCTAAGTGCACAAATTAGGAAATGTCACATCTTTCATCCATGCTGTCCACTTCATACTATACTTGTACTCCATTTAACCACACACTAATGGCACCTGAAACAGTGAAGAGGAAACTGGTGTCAAAGGACTGCAATAAAATATCATGACACAGAAACTAGTCAGGGTCAGGGCTGCTCTCTCCCCCCATTTTCTAGGCTTCTAGTAGCAGCTGTGAAACTGATATGCTCCAGTCATTTTCAAAGCTTCCAACAGTAGCCCTGAAACTGATTACTAGACATGTTGAAAATGATGGGAGTGAGTCAATTTGGGGGCTACTAATACTGTGGCACTGAGAGCCCTGTGTTCTTAGTATTACTTGTATTCCTTTTGAGTGAGTGTACACTCTGGATAAATCCATAGCTTTTTTCAGTCCTGAGGTTGTGCATTCATAGTACACCATACTAAGAATGAGCCCTGCCTTACACTCCACCAATATGGAAGGGCCCCAGGAGGTAAACAGGTTAAGCAAAAGGGGTGGAAAGTAAAAACCATTGTCCTGCCCTGCCTTCCCTCCTGGTGGAGGTGTTGCTCTGCTTCAGAGGTATTGCCCTTCAATGTCTGGATGTTCAGGGAAGCATTGTGTCCAGGTATTAAGCCTTCCATATGGGTTTGTCTTCACTGCACAGTTACCTTGAGTTGTAGCTAAAATGTTGCCCAATTCTCAAGCCCTGTTCCTACACAGGAGCCCTTAACTTCAGCGCATTGATGGTTTTAACTCAAGTTGGCTGACCTGAGAGGGGGAACACAATAAAATTTGAGTTAACACAACTTACCTACTGCTTGAATGACAAGTCTGCAGAATGGCCACAATCTATTAGCAGAAATTAGAGAGGCACTAGTCCTCCAGTGACTTCCCACAATTCCTTCTGTGTGCCCAGAAAGAACAAATGAGCCCTTTCACAATTCACTGGGAAAGAATTCATAAATACATAAGCTGACTACATCACTAAGACCCCTAGGGGACTTAGCACTTCAGAGGTGCATATCCTACCAGTCTGAAAACAGCAACTTTTCTGTTCTATTTCTCAGTGGAGCCACTCTTCATTCATGCTTACATCAACTTGAGAGGAGTATCTTGTACACTGTGTATAGATCAATCTAGTTAATTCAGCCATGAAGACATACCAAAAGCAATGCTGATGGGGAAACTGATATGTGGGCCATATCCTTCATGGGTGCAAACCACTGAGGCTCTATCAGTTCCATGCATTAATATAGATTTATACCAACTATGAATCTGTCCCATTGTTACATTATCCACAGTGTTAGTTGAAGCAAGATTTTTGCTAGTTTCCCAAAATACGTTTCTTCACAAAACTATATTTTGTTAGAGATAGCATTTATATTCTGGAATGGGAGGAACCCAAACAATGACCTATGGGCCTGTTGTTCCTTTTACAGTTAGTGAGAAAAAAATGAATGCAGGGCTTGCCAGGAAGTATTTGAGACAGGAGTCAAGTGATCAATCAAACTGTTGAGTCACATTGTTAGAACATAGTAATTTTCTCTGACTTGTAGTCACATAGGGTATAAGGAAATGAGATTAAGCAACTGTTTTCTCTTCCTTCTAGTGTCTCTTTTACCAGAGGTGGTCTCCAACTGAACCCTTTGGTCCTAACACACCCAAACTTTGGGGAATTTTGGCTCCATATCCAAGCACCATGGCTTTGCCTGACATAGGTCTCTTAATCCTTTTGTGGCTTATTTTATTTTTTAGGATGCACCAGAAAGCTCAACAATGGAGAGAATTTCCAACCTGTTTTGACTTTGCTTTAGTAGCCAGATGGAGAAAGCCATAATGCTCTTTTTACTACAGGTTGCCTAATCTTTGATTCCCAGAGCTGGGAACAATAATCAGCTGAATTTTGGTCCCAGCTTTGCACTGCACTGGAGTCCTGAACCAGCCCTGGCACAGGGATTGAGGCTGACAAGCTGCTGATTTTCAGTCCTAGCCCCAGTACCATACCCAAGCTGGTTCAAGATTCCAGTGCCAGGTAGCTGGGACTGATCATTTGAATGCTTGCTTGGAACTACTGAGTGGGGCAGGGGCAGATATGGGTTGCCAGCTGCAGGCTCAGGGCTCCCCTCCCTGGCTGGATTGTTGCCTGCCTGCGGAGGGGAACCTGGAACCTTGCACAATGCTGCAGATCTTAGACAATGCTGTCCCAGAGTCATGCAACCCAGGACCAGGACCTTGATGTTCTCATTCTGGGACTGTCCCACCCAATTAGGGATGGGAGGTCACCCTATTTGGGGGGGGGGAGAGGTAATTAGAGCAGTTCCCAGAGAGTCCCTCTAATTAAAAACCTGCAGCATTATGTATATTAAGCACCCTGTGTGTTTAAAAATGGCCATGAGGGCTCCTTGCAGATGTTAAAAAAACAAAACAAAAGAGCACTCTACTTCAAATTCTGTGCACTCCCACGCCAAGCCTAGTGCATGCCCAGAAGAGGCAGTGCATTAGTTGGACCCGGGTCAGCCAACATCCGTATAGATCGAGCCCTTTAGTGGGTCGTTTTGGCACTTCTTTATAATAGCTGATTGAATCAGCTTTAAGTAAAAGCGCCAAAAAGCCCCACTGATGCACACGATTTATATGGATACTGCGGAGCTGGGCAAAGTAATACACTGCTTCTTTTGGTAAAGCACAGGTTTATTTGGAAGGAGGGAGGGTGTTAATGTCTGCAAGCAGCCAGGATGCTTCAACTAAAGCTCATCCAACAAGCATTAGTTAAAACGCCCTCACGGCCATTTTGAAACATTGTGGGGCTTAATATACATGACACTGCAGCAATGCTAGAACATTCTAATTAAAATGCAGAGCAGACTCAATTAATTGTTCTAATTAGAATGCATCACAGCATGTCTATATATGTCAGAGCAGCCTGAGAGTGTCCCCTGAAGCCAGCTTAAGCATGGTTTCTTGAGCAGGGGAGAAGCCCAGGCTCCTTTTCACTTTGAGACCCTGGCCTTTTGGTGTCTCCCTTCCGCTGGTTCTCTGTGGCCCTGACCCTAGGAGCTAGCATCCAGTTCCACCCCTAAGAGAGGTACTGCATTTCTTGTTGGGGAGACTGAGAACAACCTAAAGCTCCAAGCAGCAAATATAGACAGCTCTTCTACAAACAAGTCATTTACTGGGGCAAAGACCACCCAGTTAAAAGCCCATCTCATCTTTTCCTGTATATAGCCAGCCCCAGCACCTGACTTTCATTCTTTACTTGACTTTCATTCTTTGTTTACTGAAGTAAACTGAGTTGCATACCATTATAACAACATGAACTCATTTACAACAGAAATGTTAGAATAAATCCCATAGTCTGTCACAAGGGGAAAGTGTGTCACACTCTCCTTAGTGAATCAGGTAAATCAGGCAGGGATTTTCAAAAATTCATCAGTATTCATTCAGTCAGTATTTTGTGGCTCTTTTACTAAAATAAGCAGAGTATATTTCATGCACAGAAACAGTCTTTACATTTTATCCTATAAAACACTGGTTCTCAACCTTTTTAGACTCAAGGTACCCCTCAGAAAATGCTAGATCTTAGCTCAGGGGAGGGCAATTATTTCGAGCGGAGGGCCACTTACTGAGTTTGGCAAGCCATCTAGGGCAGCATGACAGGCAGCCAGGGGCAGATAAGTATTAATTTTCTAAATTTTTTAGGGGCCCCACGGGCGAGATAGAATGGCATGGCGGGCTGCATCTGGCCCACAAACCGCATTTTGCCCACCCCTGTGTTGGTTTGTGTTTTGACTACAGAAAAACAACGAAGCAATATTTCTGTTGCACAGAACTAAAAACACCCCAACAGGTCAGAATGTTTTTTACAGCATGGGTTCTTATTTGAAATCTCTGGGTTTATCTTGTGAATTGTGTTTGCACACCTAATAGTGCTAACATTGGGTAGCTTCCTGAGGCACCGTTAAAAGGATCTCAAGGCACCTCATGGTGCTGCACTACCCTGGTTGAGAATCACTGCCATAAAAGCTATCAAAAAGTTACTTTCTCCCATGCAGCCCCTTAGGCAAGAGGGATAAGCAGCCCCTTAACTGAGTTTGTTTGGATTCATCACCCATTTCTACAAATTGCAACTTTTTGGCAGAAACCAACAGTTTGCCATCTCCTTTACAGGCACAAAAGACCAATTAAAAAGAAGACTGATCCCCCCAGTTCTTGTGATTCATGAGGACTACTGATCTCCCAGAGTCGACAGAACTAAGAGCTTGAAACCCTGCTCACAGCTTCCTGTCCATTACTATAGTAATGTGACTAGTTCATACCGTAACTACAATAAAGGTTTTAACAGCACTTCCATGCCAATTACAATTCTAATACTCTAGTTAGGAAGAAATGAGCTACAAAACTAAGATTTTAGTTAAGGTGGTAGAAAATACAATAAACCTCAGCTGAAAGAAATCAGTTTCTTGATGATGTTGCTATACCAGTTTACACCATCTGGAGATCTGAGCCTGTGAATTATTGTGTAGTTACACTGGGTTAACCTAGGAGAGATTTCTGTTTTGTTTCCATCAGATTTCTCTCATGGAAAACTGACCATATGGGTGCCTCCACACATGCAGGTATGTGTACTTGCTGCAGCTCAAATAGAAATGGCACTAATTTGAGCCAGGGATTTTTGCCTCAGTGCGTGTGCCCAGACATGCATTTGGGTGTGGAGCAAATTGTGCCACTTGGGGCAAAATAAACCTACCCAGCTCCTCCCAGAATTTACAGCCAGGGGAAGCTAGAGCCTGGAGCAGCACCTGTGCTGTCCCCAGCAGTATAAAAAGCTGCCCTGGCAAGTAGCTCAAGGCTACTTGCTCTCAGGAGCTTCTGGGAGGAAGTTGGCCCCGCCTCTTCCTGTCCCTACTACTCCTGCTACTACTAGCTTGCTCTCAGGAGCTTCTTGGGGAGAGGCTTCTGGAGGGAAGTTGGCCATGCCCCTTCCTGTCCCAGGCTGTTGCTGCTCATACTAGCTTGCTCTTAGGAGCTTCTAGGGGAAGTAAACCAGGCCACTTCCTACCTTCGGTGGTGGAGGCTGCTGCTGCTAGCCGGCCTACTCTTTGGACCTTCTGGGGAAAGTTGGCCATGCCCCTTCCAGTTTCAGGCTGCTTCTGCTACTGCTGTAGCTAGCTTGCTCCCAGAAGCTTCTGGAAGGAAGTTGTCCATGCCTCTTCCTGCCTCAGGCCATTGCTGCTGCTGCTGTTGCTACCCTGCCAAGGGAGTGTCCTCTGCCAGCACCACTGCCCCCCTGCTTGGGGGGGCACCATACTGCACCATACCCCAGCACTGCACCCCAGCTTCTGAATCCCTGTTCTGGATTGCTGCCCAGTCCACCACCAAGTCGCAGTCAGAAGACAGCCTGGGAAGGAGGCCTGTGCCCCTCCCCATCTACGATCACTGCTGGCACCAAAGGATGCCTTGTCGGCCCCTGCTGCCTCACCAAGCCACACACCCCCCCCCCACCTTCACCTTCACTTTCACCTTTACCTGAAGCACACCTTGAGTGGCTGACCTGAACAGCTTCTACCACCACTGCTGCTGCTGACCTCTCTGTGGGGGGGGGGGAGGTTGTTCCCTGCCACACCACCTTGCACCACAGCTGCACTGGATTACTTCCCTAATTGACTGTGTGCTCCTGCACTCCCTCACAGCTGTCTCACCATCTCTGATTCTGTGCTTTGTTTCCTGCCTGCTGCCGCTGCCTGGCTGGAGGCCTGAGGGGCTCCTGGACTGAGTTTCAACAAACAAAGCCCCTCCACCACTCCAGCCATCTTTTTACACCTGCCTCAGCAGCTCCCCTGTGTGTTTTGCCCCTGAGTGGTAAGTCCTGTGGTCCACTACCCCTGCCCTGGTGTTTATTGTGTGGCTACATAAGTCAGCTTGAGTCCCCCCAGCCCTTGTGTGTGTCCCCCTCCCCATAGCTTCCCCAGGCATAGCCCATCCAGTTCCCTGTGGGGCTGTAGCTTAGTGAGCTTCAGCCCCTATCTTCTCCCCACTTATCCCTTCCCCCACAGCCCCAGCCTGCTCCTATTGGATCCACTAGGCCTGCTGTATTTTTGGTTTTTCTTTACTGGTTCCCCGCTCCCTTATGTGAAGTGCTGATTGTTAAGTAACTTAACAAAGAAGTTAACCCACTGGGGGACACGGGTTATAAAAGCTATTCCAGGTAACAGGACAAGAATTCAGAGCCTCTGTGGAGACCGTACTTAACACAATCAAGTCTGTGAGTGATTCCTTGTTCTGCAATTTCATATTCAAGTTAGTTTTTAAAGTGTTGTTTAAATAGCTATTCTGAGGTCAGTAGTGGAATGCCCAGGAAGGTTAAAGTGTTGTGCCTGTGTGTCTTTCTGGAACTGATGTCAGATTGGTGTCCATTTGTTCTTCAACAGAGGGATGCCCCCTCTATCCAAAGAAGATAGCAGAGGAGCATTCTAAGCAGATGGTGACATTGGCTCATCACTACAGTCAGTCACAAAGCATCATATCTGACCATGGCAGGCCCATGCCAGAATAGGGATTACTGAACATTTCATTATGCAAACTATATATTTGTCATATGACTTTTTTTTTTATCATTCAACTCTTTCTGGACACAGGGCTGAGGTCCATGACTTGCTCTGCAGCAAATCATTCTACCTACTGTTTCCACAGAACAGGCCTACCTTTAGGTTTAGGACTGTTGAATTTTATGAACCCCAGGAGAGTTTCAGTAGAAACCTTTTAAGTCTCCATGTCTGTAAAAATGTTTGTATAATAATATGCATTCACATGGTCACATCACCATATCCTCATTCCTTAAAGCAATGTTGGGGCCAAACACTCAAAAGCACAATTTACGTGTGTTTGCAAACTCTTGGGGGGAAAAAATGAACAAATGAAATGTAAAATGATCTGTAACAATTCATGAGTTCTCCAACAGGTGGCACTTCATACTTAAGAAAGAGATGAACCTCCCTGGAAACATGAAGCAGCTACTAAAGCAGAATGCTAAAGCCGCCCTGATGTTCCATGCACTTCACAGTATGTCAGTTATTAAATACCATTGAATCAGAGCACATGAATAACATGGATATCCTATTAGTACTCTAAGTTATCCTTAGTAGTTTTCTTTTGGAATCAACTATGTGAAAGCAGCTGCATTTGGAATTTTTTATGTTTTACAGCACAGATGCTCAACCCCCAGCCTGGGGACCAGATCTGACCTGTGGAACCATCCTATCTGGCCTGCAGGGCTCCCCAGGGTACCAAAAATTTGACAGCAGGGGTGTGGTAGCAGAGCGGGGCCAAGCAGGGGCAGCACAGGCCCAATCCAGACAGCACAGTGCCAAGAGGATGTGGCACGGGGCCAGTATAGGCAGTGCAGGCCCAATCTGGGTGGCATGAGGCCAATCTGTGTGGTGCAGAGCTGAGTAAAGGTGCCACAGCCCAATCTAGGCAGTGCAGGCCCCATCTGGCCTGCAGACCAGTCCTGAACCTCTCATCTGGTCTGCAAGGCCAAAAGGCCAGGCACCACTGATTTATGGTCCCCACTCAACAGTGTCATGGACTCAAGGACAGAGCTGATCAGAAAGCTTCTAACTAAACAAGTTCATTAGAAAATGCTGAATCATTTAAAAAAAGTGTTTGGCAGAAATACATTGGGTTTGATAAATTCTTTTTGACCTATGTTTACAGTTCTGATGGAAACCTGCCTGGGTTTGGGCCACATACCTTCCTGAGCTGCTTAGGAAACTCACTTTTCTAACAGAGCCAGATTGAGGAACACCAGGGTCTGTGGATCTAGGGCAGCTATGCCATGCCATGCCATCAGCCTCAAAGCTGTAGACACAAGGGCTTTCTGGCTACCTGCCATAGAGCTATGGGCCTGGGAGCAGCAGGATCTGTGATTCAAATAGAGGCTTAGCTCACAGTTCAAGAGCATGGAAACTCTAGCTGGCTATCTCAGGGCCAAGGCTCTCAGTTCTACAGCAGGGAATCTGAAAGCCCCAAGAGCTCCAGCTTAAACCAGTATTTTCAAGGCTTCAGGATCCTTTCCATTGTCTCAGCAGCCTAGAAACCCTGATGGGTCTCTGACGCTATGCTACACTGCTAGAAGTCTGGCATTCCTGGAGATTCAGTTCAAGCAGGGGTTCTCGGGACTTCAGGCTCCTTTCTATCCAGCTGGAGCCAAAGTTTTGGAGGCCTCTAGACTACCATCCTATCCCCCAAATCCAGGAGCCTGCCTTGGGACATCCCAGGCATTAGGAGCACCTGGCTCTATTGTCTTTTAGGAGAAAAAGCTGGAACTGCTCCAAAATGAAGGGAAAAAATATCAGATTTTTCCCTTCAGGGGAAATTTCAAAAATTCTAAATGTCATGTTGAATCAGAACATCTTTGGTAAATGGCAGTATCTCCCTCAGAATGGAAGTTCCAATTTGGATGAGATCTTCTCGAGAAGACAATGGTGTCAGTCTCCAAGCCCAGAAATCTGGGACACAAAGTCCCAGAAGATGATGAAGGAAAGATATGACGAGAGTAATTAGAAACATACAAAGCACTATCAACAATGTATAGTTTAAAACAGAGCCTAGAACTTCTTCCCGTCTCTGCCAAAAGACTCATTATGAAGCATCTTTAAATTCCAAGCCCAGAACGTGTCATTATCAAATGGCTTCAGATCTTCAGCTAGCTGTTCTGGGAATGGTGGGAGCTTGGCATTCTTCAAAACCAAGTCACAAATTTAAGGATCTAGTGATAGATTTAGGTGCACACCAAAGTCTAAAAATGTTGGCCTTACAGCGCTGAACAGGAATGTATCACAGAACTCCTGAAGCAGCATGCATGTCTGTTCCAAGGAAAGAACATCATTTAATTTATATACCTGGAGAGAGAAGGAGGGCGAGAACAGGTATTGTTTAAGACTGACAAGCTAAAACACATGAAGGATGTCCCCCACCTTCACATTCAACATTGACTTCAATAAGGTACCTCATATGCCCAGCCTTATAAATGCAGGTTAATTTTTTGCTGGTCCTAAACATTAGCCCAAACAGTTTTTGGCTATTGATGTACACTATCTTTCTCATTAGGAAAATTATAAAATATATTTTTAAAATGTCAGAAAAATAAAGGAAAGCCCCCTGTCCTGTGGATATTTAAAATTAAGGGAGTGGTTTTAAGTATTAGAGGGCTGATGGGTTCCTGCTCAGCTGCTCCCTACTCACTTCAAGATTTCCACAAAGGTTTTTTAAAATGAGCTGTTCCTTTCCAGCACTACCATTTAATTTAAAAAGCTCCATCATCACTAATCATTGTCTGGTCTCTGGGCTTATTTCCACTTGGGAGGTGAGTTAACAGATGCTTTGCTCTCAGTGATGGATTCCCTGTCTATAACTGGCCTTCAGACAAACGACAAGCAAGTTTTTGGAGATTAATGGAGAGATCTGGTTATAGCTGTCCAAAAATTATTTCCTTTACTGAAAGGGAATGCAAATGCCTTTTACAGCAGCTGAAAGAGTTCAGTATTTCCTTTGTCTTGCTCTTCTCTTCTTCAGTAACCAAATAAAGAAACTCTGAGTTAACTTCTAAAACCATCCTGCCTAAGGACAGCTACCTTTGCCTGTACCCCTGGGCATCCTGTAAATTCAGTAATGCCATTAATGCGCCCACTAGATGGAAGTAAAATCCCTGCTTTTGAGCTGTTCAGTGGCTGCTAATTCAGGAACTAGACAATTTCTCTTAGCTCTGGTTAAGCACGTTACTTTCAGAAGGGCTAAATAGTAATCTGGTGCCAGTCACTTGCTCATCAAACTTTGGGCAAAGGAATACCCTGAGGGGAAATTTTCTATTGCAGGGCCTAACATAAAATTCAGATCAGAGCTCCCCAGATTTGGGGATAATGTGAAGCCCAGACCCATGTTTGTGCCATAAATCTCTCTCTAACATTTTCTCAAAGAAAAGTCATTGCATATAAAACCAACACAGACTCAAAAGCACCTTTTCAATGCACCGAGTAAGATGAAATGTATTGCAAGAAATATGCTGCGGTCTGAAGAATTTACCAAACAGTGAACCGTTTAGACACAATTCATAGTACTTGACTCTACTGAAAGCCTGAAAGACAATATGTCTGTGGCTTACTTTTGTAAGAGGCAATAGAGAGAGGGCATGCTGTAGTCCCTGGCCTCAGACACACCCCTAATAATTACTTCAAGGTAATATAATAGTCAACAGTAATTGCCCAAACACAGTAGAAACATTACTCTTGGAGCCTATGCTGTATTGCATGTTTCAGAAGAGGGTATGGCTCCTTCCCTCTAGTGACAGAGAAGGACCAAGTGGGACCAGAATGCTTGTGGTGGTCTGCCACTCTGGCTGGCCAGTGGGTGCATCTGCTAGCTAAGGGTAAAACTCAGAGAAGCTTGGTTTCAGATGTGCTAAAAATGAAGGTCAAGCAATTCAGTCCTAAAACCTTTCTCCTCTTCATGCTCTGGCAGCAAGGCCCCAGCAAGCAGGCTGGCAGCAGAATGTGACAGCATGTGCATTGTAGTCTGGCGCCTGGGGAATTGCCAGTGGTCCCCTCCCTGGAGTCTGTACAGTGCACATCAAAAGACTGGTGTTCTATCACACTGCCTTGCCCCATCCATCACCAGTGCAAATGCTGGGAGTTGTTAACTGTGACTGTGCTGTCCACCAGCCAACAGCTGTGGGGTGTCAGCACATAAGACCAATGAAAGGTTCCTCACCCTAGAGCATTCCGATAGCAGAAATCAAATCTATCCCTTCTTGCCTTCCCAAATGAATCACTCAACTCACAGGAGAACACCAGCATGCTGGTATCACCTAAAAGAAGAAGCATGAAGCAGTGTTCAGACTCCAAACCAGCAGGAGCCAGTACCATACTGTTCCAGTAAGCAGGAACAGACAGACACACAAGCCTACAGTTCCCAACACCACCTCCTGCCCCTGGGGCAAGAGGAGCAGGAAATGAAGGGAAGCACCTGGCTCTAACTGCAAGAATATGCCAAGCCCTCTCATTTCTTGGTTAAGTTTGCTGGTAAGTCCAATTCTCCTCCACATTGCTCCACATGCAGTCACTGCACCAGAGTAAAGTGAATGTAAAGCAGTATTCAAATGCCAGTAGCTCACAGCCACTCTGCCCAGGTGTAAATGACTCCACAAGGGACACAGTCAAAAGTCTACCCAGTAGCATAACTAATGGAAGACAAGAAAGAGGGCAGCCCCCAGGTGCCCACTTGGTGGCCAAGAAGGTGAAGAAATAGCAGCTGTTGGCAAGCTGCCCCTCTGCTGCCAAGGGCACAGAGCTACTCAGCTACCCCTCTGCATCCACCTGAGCCTAGCAGTCCCCTGGGCCAGTGCAGTTAAGTCACACAAATTCCTGTAGGCAAGGGCACACAAGAAAGTGATGCGGCCACCATCATGTCTGGCTGCCTTTAACTCCCTAGCCCAGGGGGTCACAAGCAATTTAAAAGGGTGCCGCAAACTTTCCAGGGTGTATGCATGGCAGCACAGGGAAGCGGTGCACAGTGGCAGTGCGGAGTGGTGGATGGTGGGGGGTGGCTGCCGCATGCAAGCTCCCTGTCCCCCGCCGCCGCCATCCAGCACTTGGAGTCATGGTATCACAAAGGTTGAGAACCCCTGCCCTAGCCCAAATGACCAGGTACCCAATTTGCTATACTGACTGAGGGAGATGGCCAAGGCAGGGCTTGCAATCACACCTCCATAGTCATACCAAGATGCTTTAACAGGCATAACCTCTCTCCCACAGCAAGAAAGTATAGTATTTTGTGTATACACACACACATTTATATATATGGTATCAATTAGATATATGGTAGCAATTTCAGTGTTTTTGGTATGCCTTACTTGCAAAAAATTAAATGGCACCTAAAAATCACAAGTGACCCCCAGCAGTTTGGATCATTACTCCACAAGTCTACATTGTGAGAGTTTTAGTTTTTCTATTCCCTTCAAGAGAGAAGGAGGCAATGGAGCTAGTAGACTCATGCAGAAGCCCGTATTCATGACTTTTGCAGTTTCCCTTCTAATCTTCTACTCCAGTTCTTCCTAATCCACGTGTTTTCCAGTGACTGAGCAACAGAACTATGTAGAGGAGATTTGCAGATGACACAAATAGGTGTGGCCTTCAGCAACTACTACTATTCAATCCGCTTTCATGGTGACCAGGAGGATCATTCCTGGGTCAATAGCTGAACTTACTGCTTAAAAATGTAATGACTTTTTCACTGGGCTGATATGGTGTGTCAGGGAGAGATTAAAACACCAGTTTAAATGAGGACACAGGAGAAGCTATAGATTTTGACAGTTTTGTACAGTGTCAGATCCCAGCATTCTGCAGATGAGATTTCTCATGAAAATAAATAGTTTCCTTGTCAAGATGAAATGCCTACAGATCACCAGATGGTTGGGAGACTAGAATGAAGAATTTTCCTAAACTAATTATGATTTCTAGATCTTATATAGCAGTTTTATCAATGCATCTCAAAGCCCTTCACAGTGGAAAAGTTCTCCCCTTTTCCTGATTTTAGAGATGAAGATAATAATAAGGTACTAAGACTTGCTCAAGATCGCATAGTAGGTTGGTATATGAGTCAAGAATAGGATGAAGGTCATCCAAGTCCTGAAACAGCACCCTCACCATGAGGCAATGCTGTCTCCTACAGTGAAAGTGTGGAAAAGTGTGGAAATAATCCTCAGCTGATGTGAATCAGAGTTCTTCTGCTGAAGTCAGATAAGACAAGCTGATCCTCCCCCACTGCAGAGTGGCACCAGTGTCCCTCACCTCATTGTCAGTTGGACAAGACTTCTGAGATGGCAACAAGGTTCGAGCGGGTTGATCCCACTGTTGCAGCAGGTTATGTTGCAACTACAATATGGTTTAAGGAGCCCTAGATAAGATAATGAATGGCAGATCTTTTTTAAAATACAAACTGGAGGGATCAGATGTAGATCAGAATGACAGGAGAATGTGGTATCAGCTAAGGAAAAGACCGCGTGTGTATGGTGAATGCTCAGAGGCTTATGAATTCTCATATACTGGCTTAAATTTTCCAAAGGGTCTGTGGTACATTTCAATGCTTCAGCTCTTGGTGCCATGTCCTGAGATACTTTTGGAAGATCCTGATGTTCTGATGGCAGATGTTCCAGGCATTCAGAAATTCAACTGGGTATTCTGAAATTCAAACAGTGTCTCAGGTCTCAGCCCCCAAACCACCAGCCACTTTCCAAAACAGAGGTGCTTTCTCTCTGTCATTTGATTCCCATTAAAACTGCACCACTTTGAAAAAGTAGGGAGGGATCTATGCAGTGAGAGTGGAACGTCCAAAGGGCTGGAGAGAGTCCCTAGGTTCCAACTGTTTCATAAAACATACTCAGAGCTTTTTTAAGCGATCTCTTCTTCCCTTCGTCCCAGACAAATTCATCCTAAATTTTCTCTTTCCTTCTTCCTTCCTCCTTCTGCTTACTGATTCATCAAGACACTGAACTGCATTTCACCTCTCACAGTAAACCTAGTAACTTCACCTAGTTCACCCACTTGCTGCTGCCAGCAACAACAGTGCTTCTCTGCCCCCCACTCCCATCACATCTACCCCCACTGGGCTTCATATCAGTGGGTGATATTCAAAACCAGTCCATCACATGATGTCAGCAGGTCTGACTTGCTCCTGCCAAGTGAATTGCAGCCTTCAAGCCTGACATACATTATTGTTTCCCCAGCCTCAGAAGTATCCCAGAATGCAATGCTAGCTTCTAACCCTGGGAGAGCTGGATTGGAGCACGTGACATGATACACGAAGACACCAGCTGGCCCATTACAGGCTTCTATATTAAGGCTCAAAATCTGTCCCCATTACAAGTAAAAGTTATTTTTAATTCAGTGAGACAAGGATTTGGTCTTAATTGAGACTCAACAGTTGATTTGATGGGATATCAGAAAGATGCTTGGGAAAAGCATTTGTCCAGGCAGGTCTTGTTCTGATTCAGCTTTAATTAAGAGTTCAGTACAGGTTGTTGTTGATTTCCCAACTGTAATTTTTACAGCCAGGGCCTGTTTAATTTTGGTCTATAGTTACACAGACATAATGATAGATATTTGCTCTAGTGGTCAAATGTGGGTGACTTGGAATGACAGGCTGGCAAAATAAAACCAAATTTGGATCCTGTTTGGGATTCCTAAACTCCATGGACTTCAGAGAGGCAATAGGCACTGACTTATCATAAAGGGGAACAAAGAAGACAGAATTCAGTCTGAAAAGGAAAACCCCAGAAGGAGAAAAAAGGCTAGAATTAGAAAAAATACCCATTTTAAACTAATTTAAAAGCCTGTGTCATTACTGTAAAGGGAGCAGGAGCAATCAAGAAGTGGAATCTTCATTAGATTTAAACTTGAGTGCCTCGCAAACAGTTCAAGGAAGCATTACAACAAGCAGGCCACAAGCCAAGCAAATAACATAGGTAGCTCCAGGGGAGCTATCACCAGTGATTAATGGTGGATGCAGGAGGAAGTTACATGAGGAATTTGTCCAGAAAGGCACAAGCAGTTTATTAGCTTGGATCATTTTTCAGAGCATTGGAATCCCAAGCTGAACTTTTGTACTAGATGCTATGAATTCTATTGTACTCGTATGTGATGCGAGTCCCCCACACAGAGCCAGACCTCATCAATGCTAGGAGGGATAATCGGTACAGCTGTGCTAGCAAATTGTGGAGGACTCTATGTAGTAAGATGGAAGCCAGCAACCTTTTCAAGCTGTGGGGCCAGAACAAACTGGCTCCAGTCCAGTGCAGGCCAGGTGGCTTCAGCAGTACATCAGCAGTGAGGAGGTTTTGCCTGCATCTGTGCCATGACCATGAAGCTGAAAGTTGTGCCAGTGTCACCACCACTTTTCCCAGCTCCCTACTATCCAGCTGAGACACAAGTGCAGTTTCCAGCCAGAGGGGAACTGTGCTGGGGCCAGGCAGCTGGAAGCTTTGTCTGCACTACTGCTGCTTCTCCCCACTTCCTGCAAAGTGTTGTCAGTTACAGGAGGGAGCTGCACTTCTGTCTGCACACCTAGGGCTTTTGTTGGAACTTCTGAACCTGTTAGGAGCATGACTTTTTCACACTCTTCACTGACTATGTTGTGCTAGTAAAACAGATACTGGATGGCTGTGCCTAACTCTACAGCAGAGTGAAAAGAGTTCAGGGAGCTGTGTTCTTTGCCCAGAACGGACTGACTGCAAAATGGGCCCCCTCCACAGTGACCTGGTCCCATTGTCTCTGGGCCAGTTTCTAGTTCCCTTCAGTTCATTTTCATTCAGAGTCATCTGTTCAGGTGAAGGGGCATGAGCTCTGCCTCCATGACAGGCTTCAAACTCATTGGAAACAAGGGGTGCCAACAGAAGTGAAAATGTTCATCTGATCTGGCCCCAGAAAGTACTTTACAGCCATGACCAAATAGAAATGCATGGCTGCAGACCACTTTAAAAGGGCCCAGTCCCATGAAAATCAGATGAACAAGCTCCAAAACAGAGCACATTATATAACTTTGTGTCTGAGGAGCTCCCAGCCTGTCTCTGTCTTCAGAATGGGAGGGGGGAAAGGGATTGGAGAGAGCTTATTCTTGAGGTTTCCCAACTGGCACTGGAGGCTGGGGCAGGTGGATTTGATTCCCCCCAAGGTGGGGTGGGGGGGCTCTAATCCACCCACCCTGCCCTGCAGCACTGGCTGGGGAACCCCAAGAATGAGCTCCCTCTGCTCCCTTTCCCCCACCCCTTTTTGAAAACAGCGGCCAGTCCGAGAGCAGGGAGTGGCATTGCTACAGAGACTGGCCTGCAAGCTCACAGCAAGCAGCTGGAATCCCCAGTTCCAGGATCCAACAGTGAACTTCTGTTGGGTCCAAGGGATTGATGCAACTCATAGCACTTCCTGCAAAGCACTGTGAGTTGCAATGGGGAGCTGCTCTTCTGTCTGCACCTATAGAGCATCGCCCTGGGCCAGAGGGAGAGAGAGAAAGAAGCCCTTGTCTTGAGAAGAATGGTGGTGAGATCACATCCTGCCCTGTGGATAGCTTGTGTGGGTGGTTCTTTAACAAAATTATGTCCTATGAAGATGTGTATAGGGCTTTCTTCCTAAGTGGCTATTTGTCTACACCATAAGTTAGTCTCTGACTCAGGTTGGTAGAACTGTTCATTTCTGATCATGAAAAGAAGAGGCCAACACTGGAAGAGCATGAGGCAGTGGGGGGCAGGAGGGATTCCCCCCCCCAGCTTGGAAGGAGCCAATGAGTGTGAGACTTCTTTTTTTTTTTTAAGTGCTGGGATGCTGGGACTAGGCGGGGCAGCCATAGATTCATAGATTGTAGAGTTGGAAGGGACCACAATGGATCATCGTGTCTGACCCCCTGCCCCTGGCAGGAAAGAGGACCGAGGTCAGATGACCCCAGCCAGGTGACTATCTAGCCTCCTCTTGAAGACCTCCAAGCTAGGTGATAGCACCACCTCTCTTGGAAGCCCGTTCCAGATCCTGGCCACCCTTACTGTGAAAAATTTCTTCCTAATATCTAACCTAAATCCACTCTCAACTAGTTTACACCCGTTATTCCTAGTCACTCCCTGGGGCGCCTTAGTAAACAGCGCTTCCCCTAATCCCCGTTGACCTCCCCTAATAAATTTATAGGTGGCCACAAGATCTCCCCTCAGCGGTCTCTTGTGAAGGCTGAAGAGATTCAGCTCTCTCAACCTCCCCCCGTAGGGTCTATCACGAAGGCCACTAATCATGAGAGTGGCCCTCCTCTGGACCCTCTCAAGATTCCCCGTGTCCCTCTTGAGGTGTGGCGCCCAAAACTGGACACACTACTCCAACTGTGGCCTGACCAGTGCTGCATAGAGGGGGAGCATCACCTCCTTTGTTCTATTAGTCATGCACCTGCTAATACACGACAAGGTGTGATTGGCCTTGTTAATGGCCTCGTTACACCGCCGGCTCATGTTCATCTTGGAGTCAATTATGACTCCAAGATCCCTCTCTGCCTCCGAGCTGCTGAGAAGGACACTCCTAACCTATAGGTGTGCTGAGGGTTCCTCCTTCCCAGGTGGAGTACCTTACATTTATCTTTATTAAATTGCGTCCTATTTCTCTCTGCCCATTGATCCAACCTGTCCAGGTCAGCCTGAATCTGCTCCCTGCCCTCCAGTGTACTAACTTTGCCCCATAACTTGGTATCATCAGCGAACGTGGAGAGGGTGATCTCTACGCCCTCATCCAAATCGCTGATGAAGATATTGAATAATATTGGTCCGAGGACCAAACCCTGCAGGACCCCACTGCCCACCTCCCTCTAGGCCAAGAAGGAACCATCCACCACCACTCTCTGGGTGCAGTCCCTAAACCAGTTGGCCACCCACCTGACCATGTAGGCGTCCACTCCACAGTCTGCTAGCTTCCCAATGAGGATAGGGAGCGAAACTGTGTCAAAGGCCTTCCTAAAGTCCAGGAAGGTGACCTGGTCCAGGCAGTGTGAGACCTGGTCATAGAAGGCTACAAGGTTTGTCAGGCAGGATCTACCTGTGACAAACCCATGCTGGTTTCCCCTCAGCATCGTTTCCCCTGCTGGGCCTGCATAAATGTGTTCTTTGATTATTTTCTCTAGCATTTTCCCAGGAATAGAGGTAAGACTGACTGGTCTAAAGTTACCCGGCTCATCCCTTCTCCCTTTCTTGAATATGGGCACCACATTGGCCCTTCTCCAGTCCTCAGGGACCTGGCTGGAGCACCATGAGTGCTCAAACAGCTGTGCCAGCGGCTCAGCTATAACACTGGCCAATTCTTTCAGCAGCCGTGGATGGAGGTCATCCGGGCCTGCTGACATGTACCCATCCAGCTCCTCCAGGAGCTCCTTAACTATTTCAGAACTAACCGTAGGCAGACTGGTGCCATGTGAACATCCATCAATGATCGAGGTGGGGGAATTGGCTTGGTCGGTACATAGAAATACTGAAGTGAAGAACTCATTGAAGAGCTCTGCTTTTTCCCCCGCATCAACCACCAAATGTCCTGATTTGTCCTGCAGGGGCCCTTTTGCCCACTATATACCTAAAGAAGGATTTTTATTGTCCTTGATTGTTGAAGCTAGCCTGAGCTCAAGCCCCACCTTGGCCTGTCTAACTGATTCCTTGCAATAGTGCGCCAGGGAGATATATTCCTCCTTGGTGGCTGCTCCCTGCTTCCATTGCCTATACAGCTCTTTGCCCCAAGACTCTCCTGGAGTTCCCTGTTCAGCCAAGGGGGCTTTTTTGCCCCCTTACCTCCCTTCCTATTTAATTGCCCCTTACCTCCCTTCCTATGTTTTGAGCCCCAAGGATCACTCCCTTGAGATACTTCCAACCCTCCTAGACCCCCATATGCTCTGTGTTCTTGAGTTGCATCCCCTTACTAACTAGACTTCTAAGCTTGCTAAAGTTGGCCCTTCTAAAATCCAACACCTTAGCCCCACTAGCTACTTTACCCACCCTTTGCTGGATAGTGAACTCTACCAAGTGATGGTCACTATCTCCCAGGCTACCATGAACTCACATGTTCCCCATGAGATCATCCCCTGTTGCTAAGACCAGGTCAAGCAAGACGCTACCCCTGGTGAGACTAGACACCACCTGGGTTAGGTGGAGGTCCTGCACACAGTGTAACAACCTCCATGAGGGGCTTGTTTTGGCTGTCTGCTCCTCCCAGCAGATATCTGGATAGTTTAGATCTCCCATGACCACTGCCTCCCTCACCTGTGTGGCATCTGATAGCTGCCCGGAGAATACATTGTCTAGCTCTTGATCCTGATGAGGAGGCCTGTAGTAGACCCCCACAACCAAGTCCTTTTCCCCTGGCCCTCCCTGGATCCTGACCCACAATGCCTCGGTGTTCCCCTCCTCCACCTTAATGGTGGAAGATGTATACTGCTCCTTAACATAGAGTGCTACCCCCCCACCTTTTTTCCCCACTCTGTCACGCCTATACAACCTATACCCCTCAATGCCTACCGCCCAGTTGTGTGTAGAATCCCACCATGTCTCGGTTAGTCCGACTAGGTCATACTGGGTGCTAGCAAGCAAGAGTGCGAGCTCCTCCTGCTTGTTCCCCATACTCCTGGCATTTGTATAAAGACATTTTAGTCCCCCAAAGTGGGCTCTTGGTGCCCCTGTGCCTTGATGGTGTGTGTTCCCTTTATTACTTACCTGGTGTGGTCTGGTGCCTTGTTTGTGGCTTACCAACCCCTTAATACTTACCTGGTGCAATCTGGCATCTTGTTTCTGGTTTACCAACCCTGGGCTCTCTTCGACCACCGGTTCCCTGACCCCCATCAAGCCTAGTTTAAAGCTCTTCAGAGGAGATCAGCTAACCTGTGGGCAAACAGATACTTACCTCTGGGAGAGAGATGAAGATCATCATCTCCCAGAAAGCCTCCTCCCTGGAAGTGCTGGTCATGGCTGTAGAATCCAAAGCTCTCCTGAAGACACCAAATCTGGAGCCACCGGTTGACTTCCTTGATGCGGGCACCCTGGCGTCTCCAGCTGCTTTCAACCAGAAGGATGGAAGAAAATACAACCTGTGCTCCAGTCTTCTTGAGGCTGTCTCCCAGTTCATGGAAGTCCTCCGTGATGCGGTCAGGGTTGGTCCTAGCCGCATAGTTGGTTCCCACATGGATGAGGACCATGGGGTAGTAGTCAGAGGGCTTAACGCAAGCAGGAATCACCTCAGTGATTTCCCTGATCTTAGCTCCAGACATGCAGGAGACTTCTCTCACCATAGGATCCAGTAGACAGATAGGCCTCTCTGTGCCTCTCAGGATCGAGTCGCCCACCACAATCACTGGGCGTTTCTTCTTCTGCCTGGGCAGTGATCCCCCAGCCTGCCCAGGAGGGGCTACAGGGATCACCACCTCTGCAGGAAAATGCTCCTTCTCTGTCTCCTCCACGGTTGTCAGGGCCCTGTATCTGTTCCCCACACACAATGGGGAAGCAGACACCAGGCCCTGCTGCCTGGATCCAGAGGTGACTGTCCTCCACTCCCCTGCTGCAGGATCCTCGCGTGGAGTTTCACCCGTGGGCATCTGGAGCTGTAAGGAATGGAAATACCCGTCAATCACATCCTCATCATCCCTGATCCCCCTTAGCCTGCTCAATGCCTCCTAGAGTTCCCTCACTTGCTCCTCCAAGGCCTGAAGGTGGGACAGGCAAGGGGGCTCCCCCCCTCCCCCAATGGCAGGGTCACTGCCAGGCCACCCCTGCAGACAGTGGGGCAGGGCTCCATCTGAGTGGACACCTCAGAGGAACCATGGGCGGGCAGTGCCATCTGAGCTGCAGCTGCCTCCCGTGCTCTTACTTTAGCTGCTCTTACCTTAGCTGCTGAGCTTCGAGTAATCATCGCTCTTGCTAGGTGCTCCTTCTTGTCGCTTACTCTTTGCGCGCCCGCCTCGCGCAAACTCAGGCGCGCCCTTACAGAGCGCACCTGTTCGTGCGTGGCTCAGGAGCACGGCTCCCTGCCTGACCCAGCAAAGAGGGATCCGGGGGCTTCCCCTCTAAATCCTCTGCAGCTGCGCCGGCTCCTGACCCACTTACCTTCAGGGGGGGTCAGCTGCTGCTGCTGCCTCCACTGTTGCTTCTCAGCCTCTGCCACCTCAGGTATGTTGCAGGGGGCACGCGTGTGCTGAGAGCCTGCACGTGTGCCCAGTCAGCCTCCTCTCCCTCCTACTGCACCCAGCTGCACCCACTGATGGGTGTGGGAGAGTGGACAGGGGTCAGGGGGCATTCACGGGGGCTGAGGGAGCAGACAGGGAATGGGGTCTGGTGGGAGTCCCCCCATTGTCCCCTCCCACTTCCTCCAGCCCCCCCCCCCCTCCTACTTACCAACACAGAGTCCGGGTCCAGCTCCCTGTGGCGGCGAGCAGGGATCCAAATCGCTGAATCTCCTCCGAATCTTTTTCCAAATTGATTCGGAGGCTTTGGATCAATCTGGACCTTTTGATTAGTCTCCCAATTCGATTCGGATTCAGAGATTCGGCTGCCGAATCAGGCCGAATCTCCTCCAAATCAAATCAGCAACCGAAGCTTCACACAGCCCTACCAAGAAGTGTCAAGAGCCACTGTGCTAGCAGCTTCACATATAAGAAGGAATTTTCAAAAGGTCCTAAAGCTGCCAATTCATAGTAAGTTTCACTGGGACTTATGCCCCTGAATTTTTAAAGGCACATTTATTGAGCTCCCTCTCAATTACCTGATCATTAGATAAATGGGAAGCTAAACCCCTAAATGCAGGAAAGTGTCAAAATAGAGTCCACTTTAAGATTTTGCCTTTTGTGTGAAGAGCCCTAGTTATAAAATTTCCCTAATCCAATGTACAGACATCTATAGAATGTATCCTGTCAATAACACATTGCCTGTGATATGAGAAAGAGTATGTTCTTATCTAGTTCTGTTTATTTCCAAACCATGGACATTTGTCATTTGGAAGTAAATAGTCTCCAACATTTATTTAAAAAATAAAGGCATTCCTTTCCCATCTTATATCACGTAACTGAAGTTGAAAGTGTGAGAAGAATGCATTACTTATCAGGGAAACAAACAGTAACTTATCACATTTGTAAATGTGTTGAACTCTGGCATAGGAAGATTATTTGTCGAGCATGAATGGTGCATAACATTTACACACATGAGCAATTCTCCCACATTATGTAGTGTTGAGCAAACTGCTGGGGCATTACTTCACATTAATAAAAAGAACCCTCTACTAACCTAAATGAGAGTCTTTCTGCAGAAAAATTATGCTTCTGCTGGTGTTGTTTTTAAATATATAGCCATGTCCAGCCATTCACTTAGAGGTCCAGTTTTCTTCTTGAAAACATTGGGCTATACACTTAGATAAGGTGCATTTAGCTAAACCTATTAATTTGCATCACAGTGAATATATTGACAACACCCTAAATGATACGTGCAGAATTATAACAGGCTGCCTAAAATCCACACCTGTTCCTTGCCTATACACATTATCTGACATAGCACCCCCTTACATCAGGAGGAAAGTAGCAGGCAATACTGACCAGTAGGAACAAGAGTCAGATGACCACCACCTACTATATAGACATCAACCAGCACACCATCATTTCTCATTGAGAAATAGCTTTTTGTCCTCTACCATACCATTGACCATATCACCAGAATCAGCCAGAACTACCCTCTGGTGAAAAGAGTGGGAGAAACTAAGCAACAAAGCTGTTGAATGAAGCCTGTGAGGAATTACCCCCACTGGGCAGTTAGCATCTGGCTCTAACTACAAATGGCACACAAGGCAAAGCCTGAACAGATTGAGAGTAGGTCTTGACAGATGCAAATTTCTCCTGAAATTTTGGGGCCTCTACGCAACCAACCAATGTGTTTGTCAGGAGAACCAAACCATGGATCATCTCCTGAGATGCCCTGTAGCACCACAATGCACTCCACAAGATTTGCCAACACCAATAGAAGAAGCAGTGGCCTGTGCAAACTACTGGGAATAGACCATATAGAAAAGTTGGATTGGGGACATGACGAAGAAGGAGGTACATTTGCATTATTCCACTAATGGAGGATCTGATCCACAGTGCATATCTTTTGGACAAGACATAATGCTGAGCCCCAGGCAGCTTATAGTTATTAAATATCTTCAGAGCAAGGCCCCATATTCTGATAAGATTACAATGGGGTCATTGCTGTACAAAGTCCTATAATCTTTGTTATATGGATTGTTCACTGGGTTCAGATAAAGCTTGCCCTCATCCACCTTAGAAATTTTAAGCATGGACAGTATAATTTCTGTCTGGGTACAGATGACACAGAAGCCATTGGAAGAAGGCCCAGTGCTGGCCAAGGGGAAGCTCTCTGTGCTGAGAGGCAGAGTTTACTGCCACACACGCAGAACCGTACTAATGTGGCTAGAATGCTACTGGTTCAGGAGCCAGGGTGCAAAAAGGGGACATTGTGTCTCAGCACAGTGATGGTATGGCCAAATTGACTTCTTTGGGCCAAACTGACTTCTTTTTGCCAAATCAACATGCCCCATGAAAGTGATTTGCCTGAGGTCACACAAGATGGTTCCAATAGAGTTGGGAACCAAACACAAGTTTTCTATGTGACAGATCACAGGCTTCAGCTACAAGATCTTATTTCCACACTATTAACATTCTGAATAATGTCTGGTATCACGGCAGCTTTACCTACATGTGCAAAAAATATTAGACCTCAGTAACAAACAGTGCTCCATTATTTTCTGAAATTCATTTAAAAAACAGAATCCTACAAGCTTACCCAGGTGGCATATACTATATTACTGCTTATACTAAATGAGCAGCTGTCAAAGCTACTCCTTAGAGATATTTGGCTGGATTCACTGACTTGATTCTGCAAGAAAGGCAGAGATTAAAAAGAACTATATGTTGTAATAGAAAACAAACATTCCCAAGAATAAAATCTGGCCAGTGGAAAAGCAAAGCTGATTCTGAAGGGTCAAAATTACTGTGAAGACTCAACTGTCACTCCATGGGCACCTCTACACCTGCAGTTACCACGTCCAAATAAACTCCGCTGCAGTTTGTTTCAGAGTTTATTGCTCCTGGGTGCACTATTTGCATGTGTGCCCAGGACCACAACACATTGAGCCATGGCGGGGCAGCCCTGGCTGGCAGGGGGCCCCAGGAATCAGCCTGCCAGCCCGGGACCTCTCCAACCCAGCTCAATGTGCTGCAGAGGGGCTCTCTGAGGCACAAGGATGCTTCAGTGCAGGGGTAGCTAGCAGGTAGCCGCCACACTGAAGCACCCTCATGCCCTAGCCAGCCCTATCAGCATCTACATGTATGTTGCAGAAGAGTAAATAACTCTACAGTGGAGTTAATTAGTGTACACCAATGGTCTCCAACCTTTTTAAGAAGGAGATCACCTTTGACATTTAAAAGCAACCCAAGATCTACTGTGCACCACTGCCACCCTCACCACCCCCTGCCCAGCAGGAAAGTCTGTGGGGAGGGAAGAGGGAGAAAAAATTATTTGGGGGCATGCCTCCCCAGCGGTTAAATCCCACCCAGCCAGGGCCCCTGGACTGACCTGCTGGTCTGGGACACACGTGTGCATGCACGCAGGCACTCAGCCTCCCTACCCCAGCCTCGGATCAACTCCAACAGGCTCCAAGATCTCCGGTTGGTGATCACTGGTTTATACCATCCTAATTGCACCACATGTGTAGATGGCAATATTTTACTGCACAGCTAATTAAGCAACTGCACAGGAAATGTTCTCCTATAGATGTGCCCCATGTTACTCAAGTTCACAGACACGTGGCGACTCCAAGATAAAGGAAATCCAAATGAAAACTTCTGGCAAGAACAAGATGTGAAGGCTTCTAAGTCACAATCAGCTGTCCCTTCAGCAAAGAATATCAGATTCTCTTAGCTTCTATATCAGGGTATATCAGGTATATCAGGGTTGAACTATTCATGTAACCCAGATAGCTCTCTATATTTCCCAAGCAGTGGTTTCATACTTAAAAGATGATCAACCCCAAACCTACAACTAAAAGGCCTGTCCTGTGCTTCAACTCATGCTGTGAAATCCCACTCAAGCCAACACAAATTCTGTAAGTGGAGTAGCTACAGGACTCAGCCCTATAATGCCCATCCAGTAATACATTCAAGCACATTCTTAACTTCAGGCCCATACGGCACATAAGCCACCATAAACACTTGGTGTTCCCCACGTGTGTGATTGCCTTGGGGTCTCAGTATAAGGTGTGTGGTGTACATATTTTGCCACTAAAACAAATAACTAAATGAGACTGATAGTTAACCTTCCTCTTCTAACATACCTACCAAAATGCACTGCTTCAAAAAAGTTTTTTTCGTTTGTTTGTTTTTGAAGTTGTATCGTGTGTAGGAAATACCTCAAGCTCTGAGTTTCCTTAAGCCATCAATTACAATGTGGTAATTCAAGAGAAATAAATAGCTTACTGGATGAATTTTGCCTCTTTTTTCCACAAACAGATAAAAGGTCTATCAAAGATATTTTTTGTTTGAAATTATTAGCCAAACAGTTTCTGTAATTAACTTTTGGTCTACAACTCATTCAGCAGTAGCTGCTTACAAATATTAAACATTTGATCCTACAGCTGCTACAACTGGACACACAGACCAGATCATCACCTGGTGTAAAAGGATGTAACTCCATTGATTTAACTGGAGCTGTGATAAGTTATGCCAGCTGAGGTTCTCTTCCATTGAGTGAAATCCTTCCCTCATTTATATAAATTGTAGTTTTGCTTTTAACTTACATTGGGTCAGGAAACCTATAAGCATAAATCTTAGAAGCAGGTTTGTGATGCAAGTACTAATACTAATGAAGTCAGATCTTATTTTTCCTTCAGTTTTCTCCACTAACAGCTTAAAATTCCTGCCAGTGAATTCAGTTACTACAATATTTGCTGAAACTAAACAACAATGGATTTCCAGCACAGACAAGACAAAGTCATTTGAAAAATGATTGCTGTGTTCCTCCAACTGTGCATTCCACTAAGATGATGCTTCCACAGTTTTTTCATTCCTATTTACCTGGTGATTTAGAACTGGATATATATTGGGGGGAGTAATACATTAATCTCTAGTTATTGTTCCCTATTTCTTACATGTATACCCAGAAAACGTCTCAGTCCTCAAGCTCATAATCGGCTTCTACTCTTCTTCACCCATATTATGTATGAAGGATGAATTCCATCAGAATGACGCTGAACAAAAATCATTGGCCTACCAAAGCCTGGCAAAGACCCACAATCAGCCTCCAAGCTACTGCCCAATCTCCCTCCTGAGTGTCTGCTACAAGACACTTGAGAAATTAGTTCTGCAATGTATTTCTCCAGTAATTGATTCTGCTCTAAATCCAGATTAATCTGGATTCCACCATGGCCAGAGCACTTGCGATTAAGTTCTAGCCTTAGCTACCCTCATTGAAAATGGTTTTCAGAAAAAATTGCAGATAGGTGTTGTCTTCCTTAACAGCAGCATATGATAATGTCTAGCATACCAGTCCTGTGGCAAAAATATTGGGAATTCTATCACATTGGGCTACTCATCTAGTCAAACTATTATAACGTGGTTGATGCTTTAGAGTCGTCCTGGCCAACCAAACTAGTTATTGGCGACATCAAATCAGTGGCCTCTCTCAGGGATCAGTACTGGTGCCTCTCCTTTTCAACCTGTACAACATTAATGACCTGCCTGCGACCAGCTCACAAAAATTTGGTTATGCTGATGGCAGTGCCTTTGCTACCCAAGCTCATGACTTTTCAAATGTGGAACTCATACTTGATGGAGATATGAGACTGATGTCAGAGTACTGTCTAAAAATGGCACCTCAAACCAAATATCTCAAAGTCTGTCTCAAGTGTTTTCCACCTGCTTAATGCTAACCCTAATCATGAACGCACTATCACCTTAAATGGTCAGTTTCTCAAATTCTAAACCCATCCAGTTTATCTTGGAGTCATCCTTGACCAGACTTTAACTTATAAATCACATCTCCAAAGAACTGCTTTAATAATCAGAACAAGGAATAACTTACTTGCCAAATTTGCAGGCTGCACTTTGGGTGCCAGTGCCTTCAAAGTATGTTCATCTGCTCTAATACTGTGTTATTCAGTTGCAGAGTACTGTGCCCCTGTATGGGCTCATTTATTGCACAGCAAACTAGTGGACATCCAACTGCATGCTACAATGCGTCTTGTGTCAGGCACATTGCACCCCACTCCACTCCCATGATTACCAGTCCTCAGTAACATTGTTCCCCCTCATCTCTGCTGCACAAATGGTAAAGTAAACTTACTCTCCAGACCCTGTGATAATCCTACACCACGAATGCATTGGGACATATTCTACCCACCAATAAGTCAGCTCCCCTCAAGGTGTCCAATATGGTCCACCCTTTCAAAACCCTTTCACTTTTCCTTTACTTACTCAATAGCATGAAGAATGGTCAGCACAAGCACCAGTCAGTCATCACATCATCTCTGACCCTACAGTCAGTCAACCAGGATTGAACTGGCCATGCTGTTATTGGGCACTTCCCAACTGTTTTCAAACTGCACAGGGTCACTGTGCCTCAAACCTATACCAAGGAGCCTTCACAATGACAACAAATGTCCTTGTGGACAAGTTCAAACTATATTCTACATTGTTGACTTGTGTCCATTTACTATGTTACTTGGTGGCCTTCAAGCTCTTCACACTAGTAATGGCATCGCCTTAGGATGGCTGAAACAATATGCCAAAACCGCATATGCTAAATACATAAATTTCTTAAAGAATAAAGGGTTCTTTTTCATGAATAAAATAGGTGGGCATGAACTATTTCTAACTGACCCCAGAAGCTGAAGTGTCTCTTTATTAAAGGGTCCCATGTTATATCTCCTGTGATAATTTGGGGAATCTGTTCCTGTCCAGCTCATGGATGCTGTTTGGTATTGAGGGACTCCATATGCATATCTGTGTCAGACCATCAATTCTATGTTGAATGGAGGGCTTGTTTACCTTCTGGGCTGTATTTTGCCTCCACCTTGAGCTAAAACACACAGGCAGTGAAGAAAAAATAGAATTTGCTCCTGGCATGTGGATAACAACGAAGAGTTATTGAAGATTAATGATAGTTCATTCAAATGAAGAAACCTCGGACAAACAGACTTATCACCCAGAGTAAACCAGACCTTCAAGATTGAACTTCAGGTGGGGAAGGAGATTTAATTAAGTAGGGTAGTTGAAACACCTGGCAAAACTGATCCTGGGTCACCTCACAAAGGGACTGGAGGTCCCAAGAGAAAGGGCCTCTCAGCCATTTTACAAAGACCAGAAAGGTATCAACTGAAGGGTCCTAGAATGTCATTCCCCATGATTTGGAGAAGCGAGGACATAGAAGAACCCAAACATCCCAGAGAATACAAAGGTATGAAGAAGATGAGGCACAGAGATGTCTCAATGTGTCTTATTATTACCTGTCTACTCAGCACTGGTTAGGCCTCCTCTGGAGTAGTGTGTGCAGTTTCGAGTTCCACATTTTAGAAAGGATGTGGAGAAGATAGAGATCTCCAGAGGCAGGCAACAGAGATGATAAAGGGCTTAGAAAGCAAGAGGAGTGGCTGAAGGAGCTAGGCACACGGAAAAAGTGCTTAAGAAGGGTCACAGCAGCAGTCTTCAAATACTTAAAGGGCTGCCATAAAGAAGAGGGAAATCACCCTTTTCTCTCTTGCTGCAGAGAACAGACCATGAACCAATGGCTTGAAGTTGTAATAAAGTAGTTTTAGATTGGATATATTAGGAAAAACTTCTTCTCTGTTTGAAATGTGAGGCAGTGGAATAGACTGCCTCAGGAAGTCATGGACTCTCCATCACTAGAGGTGTTCAAGAAGAGATTGGACAGCTACTAGTTGGGGATGATCTAGGTGTAGCTATGCCTTTTTGCCATGGGTATTTCCGATACTTCTGAGCTTTGCTGGTTGCCCCTGCCCTCCCCAATGCCTTTTTTGCTACATAGGTCAGGGTGTTTATAAGCATTGGGTGTTGGCTATAGCCAAGGCTAGGGACTTTGACTGAGGTGTTCCAATGCTTATGCTGGAACCAAAGCCAGAGGTTCCTGCCTAGAGATCTTGCCCCTCCACCCAGGGTCAGACTGATCACCATATTTGGGGTCAGGAAGGAACTTTACTGCATAGTCAGACTAGTATGGATTTGGGGGAGTTTTTGCCTTCCTCTGTAGCAAAGGGCATGGCCCTCTACCTGGGACATCTTGAGCGTATATTGACACCAATTTCTAGAAACAGGACATTGACTGCCATGGTTCCCCTGCTTTACTTGTTGTGTCAAGGTTGAGGGTATTCTTATGTAGAGTTTAGATCATGGTTTGTATAGGATGATTTGGATAGGTATGATCCTGCCTCAGGCTGGGGGTTGGACTAGAAGATATCTAGAAATCCTTTCTAGACCTGCATCTCTATGATTCGATTATCCTATTTTTCCTATATCTCTCTATATCAGAGGCAGGCAATTGTTTCAGGTGGAAGTCTGCTTAATAAGGTTTGGTGAGTTTGGTGAGGGGGAAAGGGGCCAAGAGGCTTCCTTGGCTGACCAGAGAAATCCAGAGTGGTCTATGGGCTAAAAGGGGGGCATATAAAAAGTGGAAACAGGGACTACTAAAGAGGAGTATACCTCCTCTGCTCGCGCTTGTAGGGAGGCAGTTAGACAGGCCAAAGCTACCATGGAGCTGAGGATGGCATCCCAAGTTAAGGATAACAAAAAATTGTTCTTTAGATATATAGGGAGTAAAAGGAAGGCCCAGGGTGGAATAGGACCTCTACTAAATGGGCATAAGCAATTGGTGATGGACAGGGGGGACAAGGCTGAACTCCTCAATGAGTTCTTTGCCTCAGTGTTCCTAAGCGAGGGGCAAGACAAGGCTCTCACTGGGATTGTAGAGAGGCAGCAGCAGGGTGCCAGCTACCAAGTGTAGACCCTGAGATGGTGCAGAGGCACTTGGAGGAACTGGATGCGTTTAAGTCAACAGGCCCGGATGAGCTCCATCCGAGGATACTGAAGGCACTGGCTGACGTAATTGCGAAGCCACTGGCAGGAGTATTTGAACACTCGTGGTGCACGGGCCAGGTCCCAGAGGACTAGAAAAGGGCCAATGTGGTCCTCATTTTCAAGAGGGGAGGAAGGAGGACCCAGGCAATTATAGGCCCGTCAGTCTCACCTCCATCCTTGGCAAAGTCTTTGAAAAAATTATCAAGGCTCACATTTGCGAGAGCCCGGCAGGACAAACTATGCTGAGGGGAAACCAGCACAGGTTCGTAGCAGGTAGATCATGCCTGACTAATCTAGTCTCTTTTTATGACCAGGTTACGAAACGCCTGGACACAGGAGTAGGGGTTGACGTCGTTTACTTAGACTTCAGGAAGGCCTTCGATACAGTATCCCACCCCATACTGGTGAACGAGTTAAGAGGCTGTGATGTGGATGACTACACAGTCCGGTGGGTGGCGAATTGGCTAGAGGGTCATACCCAGAGAGTTGTAGTGGATGGGTCAGTATTGACCTGGAAGGGTGTGGGCAGTGGGGTCCCGCAGGGCTCGGTCCTTGCACCGATACTTTTCACTGTCTTCATCAGCGACTTGGACAAGGGAGTGAAGTGTACTCTGTCCAAGTTTGTGGATGACAAAAAACTGTGGGGAGAAGTGGACACACCGGAGGGCAGGGAACAGCTACAAGCAGACCTGGACAGGTTGGACATGTAGGCAGAAAACAACAGAATGCAATTCAACAAGGAGAAATGCAAAGTGCTGCACCTAGGGAGGAAAAATGTCCAGCATACCTACTGCCTAGGAAATGACCTGCTTGGAGGCACGGAAGCGGAAAGGGATCTTGGAGTCCTAGTGGACTCCAAGATGAACATGAGTCGGCAGTGTGACAAAGTCATCAGAAAAGCTAATGGCACTTTATCGTGCATCAGCAGATGCATGACGAACAGAACCAAGGAGGTGATATTTCCCCTCTATCGGGCGCTGGTCAGACTGCAGTTGGAATACTGCGTGCGGTTTTGGGCGCCGCACTTCAAGAGGGATGTGGCTAACCTGAAGAGGGTCCAGAGAAGGGCCACTCGTATGGTTAAGGGCTTGCAGGCCAAGCCCTATGAGAAGAGACTAGGGCACCTGGACCTCTTCAGCCTCTGCAAGAGAAGGTTGAGAGGCGACCTCGTGTTTGCCTATAAATTCATCATGGGGGCACAGAAGAGAATTGGTGAGGCTTTACTCACCAAGGTGCCCCTGGGGGCTACAAGAAATAATGGCCACAAACTACCAGAGAGCAGAGTTAGACTAGACATTAGGAAGAACTTCACAGTTAGAGTGGCCAAGGTCTGGAATGGGCTCCCAAGGGAGGTGGTGCTCTCCCCTACCCTGGGGGTCTTCAAGAGGAGGTTAGATAAGCATCTAGCTGGGGTCTTCTAAACCCAGCACTCTTTCCTGCCTATGCAGGCCGTCGGACTCAATGATCTATTGAGGTCCCTTCCGACCCTAACATCTATGAATCTATGATTAAAGAGGTGCACGGGTAGCCCCACACCTTGACAGTTTCCCCACCCCCTGTTTGCCACCTAGAGACTATAGATCCCATCCCTAACTCCTGACCTTTGGCACCAGAAGTCCGTCTCCTTCCCCGCAGAAATATTTCTTTTGAAAAGGGGGGGATTGCCATCTTAGAGCCAGAAAAAACAAAATCATACACTGAAAGTCAAATTCATAGATTCATAGATGTTAGGGTCGGAAGGGACCTCAATAGATCATCGAGTCTGACCCCCTGCATAAGCAGGAAAGAGTGCTGGGTCTAGATGACCCCAGCTAGATGCTTATCTAACCTCCTCTTGAAGACCCCCAGAGTAGGGGAGAGCACCACCTCCCTTGGGAGCCCGTTCCAGACCTTGGCCACTCGAACTGTGAAGAAGTTCTTCCTAATGTCCAGTCTAAATCTGCTGTCTGCTAGCTTGTGGCCATTACTTCTTGTAACCCCCGGGAGTGCCTTGGTGAATAAATACTCACCAATTCCCTTCTGTGCCCCCGCGATGAACTTATAGGCAGCCACAAGGTCGCCTCTCAACCTTCTCTTGCGGAGGCAGAAAAGTTCCAGTTTCTCTAGTCTCTCCTCGTAGGGCTTGGTCTGCAGGCCCTTAACCATACGAGTGGCCCTTCTCTGGACCCTCTCCAGGTTATCCACATCCCTCTTGAAGTGCAGCACCCAGAATTGCACGCGGTACTCCAACTGCGGTCTGACCAGTGCCCGATAGAGGGGAAGTATCACCTCCTTGGACCTATTCGTCATGCATCTGCTGATGCACGATAAAGTACCATTGGCTTTTCTGATGGCTTCATCACACTGCCGACCCATGTTCATCTTGGAGTCCACTAGGACTCCAAGATCCCTTTCCACCTCCGTGCCACCCAGCAGGTCATTCCCTAGGCTGTAGGTGTGCTGGACATTTTTCCTCCCTAGGTGCAGCACCTTGCATTTCTCCTTGTTGAACTGCATTCTGTTGTTTTCTGCCCACTTGTCCAACCTGTCCAGGTCTGCTTGCAGCTGTTCCCTGCCCTCCGGCGTGTCCACTTCTCCCCATAGCTTTGTGTCATCTGCAAACTTGGACAGAGTACATTTCACTCCCTCATCCAAGTCGCTGATGAAGACAGTGAAGAGTATCGGTCCAAGGACCGAGCCCTGCGGGACCCCACTGCCCACACCCTTCCAGGTCGAGACCGACCCATCCACCACAACTCTCTGGGTGCAACCCTCTAGCCAATTCACCACCCACCGGACTGTGTAGTCATCCACATCACAGCCTCTTAACTTGTTCACCAGTATGGGGTGGGATACCGTATCGAAGGCCTTCCTGAAGTCTAAGTATACGACATCCACCCCTCCTCCTGTGTCCAGGCATTTCGTAACCTGGTCATAAAAAGAGACTAGATTGGTCAGGCAGAATCTGCCTGCTACAAACCTGTGCTGGTTTCTCCTCAGCGTAATTTGCCCTGCCGGGCTCTCGCAAATGTGAGCCTTGATAATTTTTTCAAAGATTTTGCCAAGGATGGAGGTGAGACTGACTGGCCTATAGTTCCCCGGGTCCTCCTTCCTCCCCTTCTTGAAAATGGGGACCACATTGGCCCTTTTCCAGTTCTCCGGGACTTTGCCCATGCGCCACGAGCATTCAAATATTCCCGCCAGTGGCTGTACAATGATGTCGGCCAGTGCCTTCAGCACCCTCGGATGGAGTTCATCCAGGCCTGCCGACTTAAAGGCATCCAGTTCTTCCAAGTGACTCTGCACCATCTCAGGGTCTATGCATGGTAGTCTGGCGCCTTGCTGCTGCCTCTCTACAACCCCAGTGAGAGCCTTGTCCTGCCCCTCGCTTAGGAACACTGAGGCAAAGTACTCATTGAGGAGTTCAGCCTTGTCCCCCCTATCCATCACCAATTGTTTCTGCCCATTTAGCAGGGGTCCTTTTCCTCCCTGGGCCTTCCTTTTACTCCCTATATATCTAAAAAAACAATTTCTTGTTGTCCTTTACTTGGGATGCCATCCTCAGCTCCATGGTAGCTTTGGCCCGTCTAACTGCCTCCCTACAAGCGGGAGCAGAGGAGGTATATTCATCTTTGGTGATCTCTCCCTGTTTCCACTTTTTATGTGCTCCCCTTTTGGCCCGTAGGCTGCCCTGAATTTCTCTGGTCAGCCAAGGAAGCCTCCTGGCCCCTTTCCCTCTTTTTCTTTGCATCGGGATCATCTCGCTTTGTGCCCGGAGGATCGTTTCCTTAAGGCACAGCCACCCTTCTTGGGCCCCCATCACTTCAAAACTCCTACTCTGCAGTGCATCCTTGACTAATCGCCTGGGCTCATTGAAATCAGCTTTCCTGAAGTCTAGCACTTTCACCCTACTAGTTACCTTTTTTTATACCTACTATAACCTTTTTTTTATTCACTTATTTAACATAGTAAATATATTTTTGTCATGATTTGTTTCCATACTGTATATAGAAGTGATTGCATAATAACTCAAAAATAAATTCTTAGTCTTGTATATTGTGGGGGAGGGTGGCTGGGTGTGAGTGGGTGCATGGTGGGGTGTAAGGGGATGTGTGTGGGGGTTGTGAGGAGCTGTGGCTGTGTGGGGGGGCATAGGGTATGTTGGGGGTTGTGTATATGTGGGGGGTTAAGGGAGCAGGGTGTGGGTGTGTGGCATTTGTGGGGTGTGAGGAAGGGTGGGGAGGTGTGGGAACCCCCACACACACTCCTCCCATGGTGCAGCAGCAAGCAAGGGCACTCAGAGTGCTTGTGCCGGCACAAGCGCAGGTGCCCAGTGGCATGCAGCTCCAGCCAGCTGTGCACATCAGAATGAGGAGCACAACCCCCACTGGGCCATCATTATCTCGGGCACTCCCCGCCATGCACGCGCAGTCCCCACATCCATGTGGCATTGGAGGGAAGCCCCATGCATTGGGGCATCAAAGGCAGCTGACTCCAGTGTGTGGGGCTTCCCTCCCCTGCTGTACCAGTGCGGGGCCTGCACATGCATAGCAAGAAGCACCGGCAATAGAGACAGCCTGGCAGGGGCTGTGCTCCTCACCTTAATGTGCAGGGCTGGCCAGAGCCACACGCTGCCAGGCACCAGCACCTGCACCAGGCATGAGCACCTGCTCCTGCTGCTGCTTCTGTTGCTGCCATCACTGCCACTGCTGTCTGATGGGGCTGTGCACCATAGGGGGAGCAGTGGGGCATCCCCCACCCTTCCTCACACCCATACTCTGCCCACCCGAGCTCCACACTGCCAGCCCCATGCATACACCCGAGCTCCACACTGCCAGCCCCATGCATACACCAGCGCCATGCTCTGCACTCCCGCTCAGCTGCAGTTCCACCCTAACCTCTCCCCTCCCCCCGCCCCCCCCACACACACACGCTTCCCTACCTGCTGCCCAGAGCAAGCAGGACACCAGGGAAGCCAGAAGCTGCCTGCTGGCTGGGCTGGGCCGGGCCGGGCCGGGCCCTTCCACCCAAGGGTGGGAGTGAGGCACAATAGGGTATGTTGGGGGCGTGTGTATACGTTGGCACCTCACTCCCACCCTCATGGGCAGAAGGGCTGGGCAGGTTATAACTCAGTGGATTCCACAAGTTGGATGAAAGTGCCTGGTGGGCTGTTATTTTGCCTGCCCCTGCTCTATATATTCCTTGTGCTATCCAAAGGACAAAAAGATCAGTTTAGGAAAATCTGCAAAGTCTGCATGTTATATGCTTCAGCTATTGTGTATCCCTTACAAGATGAACAGTAACCCAGAGTGAGCTCAAATGAGATGTCTAGGAACGGGTGCACTTTAAGTCACAGGATGTCCAGGTGGGGTTAGTACTTGCCTTAGGAGCCTAGGCTAGCAGGTCTGTCCCATATTTGTGAAGAGCTTACAAATAGAAAGCCTGTCTCCAGGAAGTTTGTCATAAAGGCATCATGCTCGAGTCTTTTCTGACTCTGGAACCTTAGCCTGGTGAAGAGCCAGGAGGGGAGCGCTACCAGAGCTGTGATATCCCATCAGCTGAAACAACATAGAATAACAGGATCAGACTTTCCCATTCAGGCCCTCTTGAAGGGGGTAAATTAAAACTGCATATGCGCCTCTGTCATGTTTTGAGTTAGGCTTTGTTTTTTGTACCAGCAAACAACACAGGCCCATCAGCGCTCGGGCCATGTATTTTATAGTTTTTCTATTCCTGGACTAACCTGCAGAGAAAAAGGAGTGATATTCACAGCTGAGGTAATGCTGTGTTTTATTAATAGAAACTTGGATATCAGGTTAAATGTCATCTCATATACAGCTAGCAGCACGTCTAAAATGTCAGAGTGCATGACCATAGATCGTGAAATACAACATTGTAAAGAAAAGGCTCAGTCAGGGCTTTTAGGCTTTTGCCAACAAGGAGTTAAAACCTGGCTCCATGGAAATAAGTATGCAACTCTGATTGGCTTCACTAAGGCTGAGACTTCACCCATACTTCACAAATTATCACATAAATTGGTCTGTCATAAGTGGTTCCTGTGTAGAGCTCTGGGGGTAGGCAAATAACTTGGCATGCTGTGTTCCTGTATCCTGACTGTGTTCCTATTTAGCTATGAATTCTTGTTTGTTATAGTGTGATCAGGATTGAGCCAAGAGGATTCAACTCTGCGCAGAGCCCACACAAGCACAGAATTAGCAGGCTTTGCTAGTAAATTTCACCTGGTCTGACCAGTGTCTTAACCTGAGTTGTACTTGGAAAAGAAAGTTAGCTTGGGCCTACAAAATGTTAGCCTTTACAACTAGAATATGGCAAAATGGCCATTTATTTTGATGAATTTCATTCCCCTTTCTTGTCTAAGCCTCCAAGTTGTCCAGAGCCAGACAAACAGAATTTTCTTGAAATTCTTCATTATTCAGGATTATTTAATTAATAATGTCAGTGGCTAATTATGGGTCTGTTCGTATACTGCAGCTCATTGAGACTATATGGTATTTGAACTTCAAGTTGTATAGGTTATACAGTGTTTTTTTGTTTCCACTGAATGAAAGAGGTAGTTGTGTTAGTCTGAAGTTAGACAGAAGGCAAAGTAGAGTGGCAGATTAGAAACTAACAGCTTCAGAGGCATACACTTTTTTTTAGGTTAGATGCTATGAATGGGCTTGCAAAATATAGGGATTCTAATAAAGGAATTTAAATACAAAGCATGGGAAAAGGGTGTGGAAAAGATAGAGAAAGGGGACACAGTTGAGAGAGACAAAGGTGGGTTGTATAGATCAAAGTGGATAAACAACTCAGTTAAACTGAGAGACATAGGAGTTATAAAAGCTACTCCAGGTAATGGGAAAAGAATCCAGAATCTCTCCTGAGACCATACTTAACAGAGTCCAGTCTGTGGATGATTTCTTGTTCTGAGGTCAGTGATGGTCCATGAGGTCTGCTGCCTCCTCAGGGCCCGCATCTGAGATGTTGCAGAGAGGATCCCCAGGCTTGTTTGGCCCTCCAACTACTACCCCATGCTCCTCATCCATGTGGGAACAAATGACACGGCCATGAGTAATCTGGACCAGGTCATGAGTGACTACAGGGCTCTGGGGGGCTGGGCTCAAGGGCTCAGGTAGTCTTTTCCTCTGTGCTCCCTGTTGCAGGCCATGGTCCTAGGAGGAAAGAATACATTGAAGAAGTGAACTGACGTCTCCGACAATGGTGCCACCGGGAGGGCTTTGGTTTCCTAGACCACAGTACACACTTCAGGGAGAGAGGACTCCTAGGAAAAGACAGCATCCATCTCACACGGAGAGGTAAGTCCCTATTCTAAGTCAGGATGGCCAATCTTCTTGATAGGGCTTTAAACTATGATTGCTTGGGGACAGGGAAACACTGACTGGAGCATGCCCGGGGACCGACATACAAGGAAGCTCCATAGATAGGGACACCAGGAGGGCCAGTCTCATGGGAGCTGAGGGAATAGATCTCCTTCAGTGTGACAGGAAGCCGAAGGCCTCAGTAGAAGGACTCACGTGCCTGTACACTAATGCCAGGAGCATGAGGAACAAGCAGGAGGAACTAGCCCTCCTGCACTCCAGTGGCCATTATGATCTAGTAGGGTATTGGAGACCTGGTAGGACTCCTCACATGATTGGAGCATAACCATAAAGTCCTGCACACTGCACAAAAGGGAACAAGTAGGGAAAAAAAGTGGAGGTGTAGCTTTCTATGTGGAGGAACAGTACACCTCCTTGGAGGCCAACATCGGCTCCAAAGATGAACGGCTTGAAACCCTCTGGATCAAGCTTGGGGGGCAGGGGGGGTGGCAAGAGAGATCTAACTGTAGGTGTATACTACAGACCTCCAAACCAGGGCGAGAAACTTGATCTAGAGTTTGCCTGAGAAATAACAGAGGCTGCACGGGCACAGAACATGGTTCTCATGGACGACTTCAATTATCCAGACATCTCTTGGGAGGAACACTCGGCCAAGTCGGATCAGTCACGTTCCTTCTTCCTGACCTGCATCGAAGAGCTTTTTCTGATTCAGGAAGTGCACGGGCCAACTAGAGCTAATGCTCTTCTATACTTGGTCCTGGCCAAAGGAGACAACCTGGTGACCGACTTAAACAGAGGGAGCCTGGGCAATAGCAACCATGAAACCATTATGTTCATGGTCTGTTGCAAGGCAGACAAACTGGTCAAAGCTCAGGTCACTAGTAGGGAATGTGCTGAGGGACCAGGGTCCTAAGGTGAAAGGAGTGCATGAAGAGTGGTCGTTCCTCAGGAACACAATCCTTGAAGCACAAAGGAAATCTATTCCCATGCAGAGGAAATGTAGCAAAAGGGCTGGGAAGCCCTCTTGGCTAAACAGGGAAATCATGGTCCTCTTAAGAAAGAAGTAAGAGGCATACAGTCAATGGAAGCTAGGGACAGCCCCCAAGGAGGACTATATAGCAATGGCCCTGTGACAGGTCGTCTCGCTGGGCCGCCCTCAATGTGGCCCCTGCACCTGTCTCTGGGCAACTGCCCGCCTTGTCTCACCTGCCACATCTTGATATTAATTAATTAATTAATTAATTAATTAATTAATTAAGCGGGAGGCTGCTCTTGTCCTGCCTCGCTACTAGGGGGCGCTGTCTGCAGCTCCTTTCCTCCCCAATACTGCAGCCCAAGCCTCGCAGATGTAATCACCGTTGTCGCTATCCTTTGCTGCCCCCTCCTGGGGCTTTCTGAGGCCCAACTTGGGCCTCCCTACAACGCGGCCCCCTATCTGGGGCTCTCTGCGCCCACACTTGGGCTTCTCACTAAGATGGCCCCCTTCCTGGGGCTTGCCGTGCCTGACTTGGGCTTCTCAGTCCTGCGACCCCCCTTTTGGGGCTCGCCGTGCCCACACTTTGGCTTATTAAAATGCTGCCCCCCTGTCTGAGGCTCTCTGTGCCCACCCTTGGGCTTCTCCTTAGTGCTGCCCTCTTTCTGGGGCTTTCTGTGCCCAACTTGGACTTCTTCATAGTGCTGCCCCCTTTCTGGGGCTTGCCGGGCCCAACTTGGGCCTCTCAACAATGCACTCCCCCCCTCTGGGGTTCGCCGTGCCCTCACTTGGGCTCCTTAATGTTGTCCCCTTCCTCGGGCTTGACTGCCCCCTCTCTGGGGCTTGCTGTGCCCCCGCTGGGCTTCCTAACAATGCTGCCCCCTCTCTGGGGCTTGCTGTGCCCCTGCTGGGCTTCCTAACAATACTGCCCCCTCTCTGGGACTGGGGTCTATACACCCCGTATGCTGCGCCCCTACTGGCGCCTGGATCCCCATGCTACTGTGGGTCTCCTATGAGGCCTCCTCCAACCCCTAATAGCCTCACCCAAACCACCCGTCTAATACAATAACAAAACAAAACCACAAGCCCCTAGGCTACAACATAACTATAAGCCGCCTGGCTATAACTTAGCATCATTGCTCAAGCCTCCAGAGCTACCATCCTTCACTCAGCTAGAGCGGTTCCTGCAGTGCTCACATCCTAACTCCAGGAACTCCTGCCCCTCTGGCTGCTGGCAGGAAACTGCCAGCCTGGCTTCAGCCCTGGGCTTTATAAGGGCCAAGTCCTGCCCCCTCTGGTCAGCTGACCTTCCCTGGTTGCCCCAGCAACCCCCAGCTGCGCTCCTGAGTCACTGCTAGGACTCTTCCCTGGCAGTTTTCCCCTCTTCAGGCACAGAGCCCTTGAGTGCTCTGTGACAGGCCCGCACTTGTAGGCAGCGTTCCCTCTAAGCTGTGTGGCACATGTGGCCGCACAGGCACACTCATGCTGTGCTGCCAAGTGCGCCTGCATGGTTGTGCATGCTGCACACCTTAGAGGGAACGCTGCTTGTAGGGATCAGATCAGAAAAGCTAAGGTGGCAACTGAACTAAAATTAGCAATGGGAATCAAGGACAACAAGAAGTCCTTCTTTAGGTGTGTAGGGAATGGGAGGAAAATGAATGGGAGTGCGGGTCCATTGCTCAGCAATTCAGGACTGCTAATCACCAGCACTCAGGAGAAAACTGAACTCCTGAATGACTACTTTGCTTCATTCTTTCATCAGGCCAGAAGCCACCAGCAGCGTCAGTAGCAGGGACGGGGCTGGTAAGCACCTGCAGAAGCCGCTGGTGGTGTCGGCAGTTGGGACAGGGCTGGCAACCACCTACAGAAGCCACCAGCAGCATCAGCAGCGGGTCATGGTCCTATCAGGGGCACGTGCCCCCGCACCAGTCGCCTATGATCTCAGTAGATTTTCTTCTATGCATACTGGCCCAGTCCCATTCTCATTAGGAAACACTCCTGTCCACCCAGGGGTATACAGCAGGTGCTGCAGCTTTACCTTCATAAAACCCATGTTCTTTAAACTATCCAGTGGTAATTCTAGCAAATAGGAGCAATGCCAATGTGAGCCCATGACAATACCAAAATATTAACATTGACTCTGTGGAGGTACAGAGCACTGTTACAGTGTGCCTCCAGATCTGCACGACGCGTGGCAGGTGGACCTGCAGGGTAGAGCCAGAGCCAGTGCTGCGCGGGGCTCTTCTCACCGGGGGCTGGGCTCAGAGTGGACTCCGGCAGCGCTGGGAGGAGGCTGCAGCCACCCCAAATTTGGCTGCAGCTCTGCTCCCAGCCCCACACTGCCACCTGGCACAGCCCTGGCCAAACTCCCCACCTCCACCCAAGTGCCAGGAAAAGCTGGGGCTGCGCCAGGAGGCAGTGCAGAGCTGGGAGCAGAGCTGCAGTGAAATTTGGGTTGGCTGCAGCTTTCTCCCAGTGCCACCGAAGCCCAGTCCAACCCCAGCCCCCAGCAAGAACAGCCCCATGCAGCACCAACTCCACCCTACAGCTGCTGCCCGCCCCATGCCATGTAGATCCGAAGTCACACCCCCCCCTGCCCCCACCCTCCTGAGGTGCAAGCAGCAGCAGGAGCTTCCCCCACCCTATGAGCCATGGCTCCAGACCCCCCCCCACCCCATCTGGGCAGCACCTGCCCCTACCCCACACCAGGGGGGCATTGATCTGCCCCCACCACACCCCTTCAGACTTACCAGGTGGAGGAAGCTCTCCATGCTGCCAGCTCTGCTTAGTGCTGTGCTGTGGCAGCACACAGCAGTAGCATTTATTAGCCAAATTATTGGCCCCGTAGGGCTGATTTCTAATATAGACAATTTTCTTTATATCAGTACCAATCCGATATCGGACTGATGTATTGTTGCACCTCTACTGCTTTCTCCAAGTCTGCTCATAACATCTGATGAAGTAGACTGAAGTAGATCTATGAAATAGCCTTCTGTCTTGCCAGCTACTGGCAAAGCATTGTAATAGTGCCTACTGTGAACAGCTACCCCAGATTAACTGCTTATCTATCTCTACTGTCTCTCTGTGTGATTTACACTGATGTACAAGTGAATGCAAGTTATACCTGTATAACCATACCATCTGTCCAGGCCCCAAGCTAGTGTTGAGGCCACCAGGACCTTGATTGTTTACAATGGTTATGAGAGTATCAGTATAATCCATAAAATGAATATTGCTCACATTCATATTATACCCCTATCTCCTTAGTCTAGCCATGGCTGTTCAATCTTTGTTTGAGACTGATTTTATATAATCTTAAAATAAATTAAATTTAATTACTTTTAAAAAGTTGCTTATGTCACAAAAGAAATGGATCAGCTCCATGAGGCCTTAGATGTGGATGCCTTATTATCTCAGTAACAGTTTCATCAGTTCTCCTAAGCACTATCCCAAGCACTAAACTGTGAGGCAGTAAGCATCTGAGTCCCAGTAAGCATATTTCTTTCTTCTCATGTATATATTCATTTGCCTGAAGGCAGTCTCATAATCCCATAACTCATAACAGACATACCTAACTTTTTATTTCAGCCTCCATTTGAAGAAGCAATAAAATGTTAAAGGTAGCTGATTACTAGCCTGATCAAATGTTTTGATTCATGCCCTGTGTTAGGCAAAAGCATTTAAATTATTTGGAAAATTCATCTCTTTCCAAGACTGGAACTATTTTACAGGAAGTTACTTGAAATGCAGCTGTGGATGTGTTAAACATTTGGCAAGAATGTGTTCTAGTTGCCTTCAAAGGTAGAAGCAGCCTGTGATGTTCTGATCTGAGGGAGCACAGAACCGCAATGCTGCCCTGATAAATTCAGAGGCGTCTCTCAGTAAGAACATTCAGGCAGCTCTCTGGGCCCACATGCCTCAGGAATCTTGTTTGCCTCCTCCATTCCTCAGCTCTTCACTGCTGGCATAATGCTGACATTTAGCCAAAACAGACAGAACTAGAAGAAGCCAGACCTATTTGGGGGGATACAAAGGACTGGAACGGGGCGTAATGAAATGTAAGTGCAACCACTCATGGTCCCTTTTAGCAGCGACTGGGCTTCAGGTAGCGTCTGCTACGGTCCTTGCTAACAGAGTGTCATCTTTCAACTCAAGCAGTAGGGGTGCGGACAGAAGTGCAGCTCCCAGCCATAACTCAGAACAATTTCTGCAAAGCATTCTGAGTTACAGCCTTACTCCAGACCAAACAGAAGTTCACTGTTGGTTCCAGTGGGGAGGGGAATCTAGCTGCCAGCTGGGAGCCTGCAGCCAGGTTCCCATAACAATGGCCAGGGCTCTGGCTTTCTGCCAGTGCTCGCTGTTTTCAGAATGGGAGGAGGGAGGGAAAGTAGCAGAGGGAGGTCATTTGGGGGCTCCCCAGCTGGTTCTGAAGGGTGGGGTGCCCACCCACCTCAAGCGGCTCCAATACACCCATCCCACCCTCTGGGGGGGGTTTCAACCCCCCCCCAGATTGAACTGTTCCCCCTTTTCCCCCTCCCATTCTGAGAACAGACAGGCTGGGAACACTGCAGACACAACTTACAAAAGATGCTACATTCTGAAGGGTCTTTATCTGATACCTCATGCAATGAGGGGTCAGATTTTCACCTGATGGGCCATTTTTTAAGCTGTCTGCAGCTGTGCACTTGTGTTTGGTTGCAGCTATACACTGCTTTTTGTGGCCAGATAGGGAGAAAATTGTCACTTCTGTCTGCACCCTAGAGGATCAGACACTCGGGGTTCAATTCCTGTTGCCCTCAGGGTGACATAAATACTGAACCTAACTCACTGAATTTAGTGGATTCTGCATATCTCTAACATCCTTATCTTGTAAATCAAAGGATACATCATAAAAGGCAGCATTGTTTGAGCTGGCCTGCTTTCTGTCACCCGTGTCACGAGTTTTGCTTGTCAGCAGCCTGAGGTGCAGTTTCTCAGAAACCTTTGCACTTATATCCCTGAAACTTGGTAGGCTTTGTGGCCTCAGCAAGGGCTACTATCCCTGAAGTTTTCACCTTGCTGTGCCTTAACACACACACGTGACACAAGTTTTGCTTTCACAAATTTGAGGTGCAGTTTCCCAGAAACCCCTGCATCTATGTCCTTGAAACTTGGCAGATATCATGGCCTTAGAAGGAGCTACCATCCCTGCAAGCTTCATCAAAATCAGTCAAGAACTGACAAAGTTATAGGCAGTTTTGTGGTTCCCCATTATAGCCTATGGGTGAAACGTCGAAACGGTGTTGAAACAGCGAAACAGTTTCGACGACACAAAACAGAACAGTGGTTTCAAAATTAAATGAAACTTGAAACAAAACACTGTCCCATCAAAAAGTTGAAATGGAAGTCGAAATGAAACGATGCTGTTTCACACAGCCCTTCTAAACAGCCAGCAGGTAGCAAAGAACGCATTTTGTTGCTACTACCTGGATTAATTTCATCTGCAATCTCCTCAAGGTAACAGATTCCTTATGAACAGATCTCTGAAATTCTCTTGGGTCATTTGGTTCCTGAAGAGACTGTATTAAGATAATGGGAATGAGGAAACTGATACAAAGTAACATGGCTTTTCTTCTTCCAAATTCCCAGCTCCCTGTATCTAATGAATGACCAAAGCTTATGCTTTCTTTTCAGGTTTTATGACAAGTTTTGGAAAACAATGAATGAATGAAAAAAATGTTCTCAGTGTCCAGCAACTGCATATTTGAATGTAATTGTTCAAGGTTATGGGAACACAAGCTTTCCTTTCTGGTTAGCCTATGTTAAACATCTGCCTGACTCTCTCAAAGATTAATCTAGAAAGGGCCTTTGTTTTTACACCTGCCTTTCTATTCAATGCTTTCAAAGAGAGGGAGCTTCAATTCTTTCTTTCTTTGTCCCCTCCTAGTGCATGCTAACAGACAGGTAGAGGTACTTCAAAGTATTTCGGCCCCCGCTTACCTCCCATTCTGAATACTATGGTGGGGCATTGTGACAAGATCATCTGAACAAGTTTGATTTTAAAAAAGGTTTTCAAAGGCTAATGCTTTGGCCTGGTTTGACCCTCAGAACTGGCTGCTTGTGCTATGTTGCTGCCTTTTTTTTTCATTACCTTCAGAAGAGTATTTGGAGAAATGGCTTAACCCAGTTCCAGCAGCTCTTATTACAGTCACAATAACTTATGAAAGTAGAGCTGTGGTCTTATGCTTTTAAACTGTGTCTCTTTAGTTTGTAGCCTTTGGTACAAATATAGCTTAACACCATTATTGTTAGTAGTACTAGTACAGTAAGAGGTCCCACCTGAAATCAAGGTCTTGTACTATGAAGTATAATCTTAGCAAGAGGTTCTCCCTACCTTAATAAGATAAACAGAGCAGGATGGAAAGAAAAAAAAGGATGACTGTTGTACAGCTGGGAAGCTGATGGATTAAGCAAATTGCCCAAAGTCACCTAGAAAGTTTGTGGCAAAGCTGGGAACTGAACTGATATCTGGTGCTCTGGACACACAAACTAGTGTCTTACCCACAGTTCATCTGTAAGGTGTAACTGGAGCAGATCCTGAGTTTCTCTGTCATGTACAGCTTTCACCATAGTCAGTGGGTGTTGTGTGCAAGACAGGGCTTCAGGATTTCTTCTCTAGCATTCTGTAAATAACTGCAACTTGGACTTTATCTTATCAGAATGACCTCTGTATAATTATAATGGAAACTGGTGTGGTAGCAATGACACTGCAGTGTTGAAGGAGGCCTGAAAAGCACTGCCAAATGTTTGAACTGTTCCTCTTTCGAAACAGCCTGTAAGAAACAAGAAGAACGACCTGATTAGGAAATTCCATTGCACGTCTCTTATCCAAATTAAAGTGAAACACAGATTGAAAACTCAGGGCACAGACAAGAGGCACAGCTCCCCACTGTAACTGAGACCACTTTGCAGAAAGCACTCCGAGTTACAACAATCCCCCAGACCAAACAGGAGCTCACTGTTGGTTCCAGGGGCAAGGGGAACCTACCAGCTGGCTGCAGCCTGTAGCCAATTTCACTTATCAAAGGCCCCTCCTCCCTGGGAGAGGGGGACAAGGAGCAGAGGGACCTCATTGTAGGGGTTCCCCAGCCAGTGCTGGAGGGTGGGGTGGGTGAATTGGAGTCCCCCCCCCCCCAATATTCCTGTCACCAATTTCCAGTTCGCCCACCCTGCTTTTATTTGATGGTTCAACTCTTCATCTAATTCTGCATTCCACTGAATGGTTGAGCCCAGATACCTGAACTTGTCAACTTTACAAAAATGTTTCTCATCAATTATCACATTGCTAATATCAGGTACCTCAGAAAAGTCACAGCACATATATTCCATTTTGGATTGACTATTCTTCGTTCCTCTTTCTTCTAGCACTTCTCTCCATTGTTCCAGTTCAGATTGCACTTCCTCTAAACTCTCAGCACAAATGACCATGTCATCTGCAAACATCATATTCCAGGGTGGCCTCCTTATTTGTTCAATAAACACATCCATCGTGACCACAAACAGGAACAGACTCAAAACTGACCCTTGATGTATGCTGACTTTCACCTCAAAACTCTTTGTCCCTCCTGAACTGCTCCTCACTTTCGTTGTACATTTCCAATATGTCTTTGATGGTTCTGACATATTTCTTCAGCACCTCCTTAATTCTCAGACATTCCCAGATTTCTTTAATGGGTTCATGATTGTAGGCTTTCTCCAGGTCAATAAAAGCAAAATGGATATCTTTACAACCTTCCCTGTATTTCTCCATCATCTGTCTTATGCAAAAAACAGATCCATGGTACTTTTCCCAACCATGAATCCATACTGTCCTTCTCCAATGACCACATCAATCCTTAACTGATTCTCCACCACTCTTTCCCATGCTTTCAGTGTGAGACATCAATTTGACTCCGTGATAGTTGCCACAACCCTGGACATCACCTTCCTACTTCAGTATTGGCACCAACACACTCCTTCTCCATTCATTTGACATCTTGTCTGTAGCCAATATCACTTTAAATAGCTTCTAGAGCAGGGGTAGGCAACATTTTTTGGCCGGAGTGCCGAAAAAACCACAATGTCTACCTTGGAAGGTGCTGGAGTGCCAACATGCTGGAGCCCAAAGCAGCTGTTTGCAGCCGCCCAGCTGAAGCCGGCCCATGGAGCCCGGTCTGAGCCTCTCAGCTGCCTGCTGGGAGCAGCCTGGGCTCCGTGGCTGGCAGCAGTTGCTTAGAGCCTAGACTGGCTGAGGTATGCTGAGCAAAATGGCCTTGCATGCCATGCTTGGCACTCGTGCCAGGAGGTGCTGACCCCTGTTCTAGAGCTATCGATTCTTTCTTCCCCCAAGACTTCCCAAACTTCCACCGGTGTGCCATCAGGTCCTGTTGCTTTCCCAATGTTCATTTTATTCAAAGCTCATTTCACCTCCATTCTGCTGATGTCAGTCACCATGCCTTGGTTTTCTGTGGCACTTGCTTGTGAACTTCTTGGCTTCTCTTTGTTCATCAAATCTTCAAAATAGTTCTTCCACCTGTCCAAATCTCTTCTTCAATCATCAACAGTCATCCAGATTTATCTTTGATCATTTTCACATGCGTCACATCCCTTGTCAGTCTCTCTCTTCTTTTAGCAATCTTGTACTCTTCCTTCTGTTCCTCTTTGTTTCTAGTCTTTGGTACAAATCTTCCACTGCAGCATTTTTGGCCTTAGCAACAGTCCTTGTTGCCCTCTTTCTCTCTACTCTGTATGCTTCAAAGTCCAGAGGGTCCCCTGTATCTTTCCATTTCTTACAATTCTCCTTCTTCTCCCTAACTGCTTCCTGAACCTCCTCATTACACCACCACATTTCCTTCCCAACAAGCATCTTTCCAGATAACACTCCACAGATTTTTTTTTCCCTCTCTCCTGATCTTCTCTGTTGCCTCTTGCCACCAGCTTTCAGGGTCTTCTATTTCTTCAATCTATATTTCTTCCAACACTTTTTCTCTGAAGGCCTCTCTTGTTTCACTGTCTGGCCTCAGCCTCCCCCGCTTAATTTTCTGAACTCCTTGATATTTAATATGCTTCACTCCTTCCACCCTCATGCCAATGACTACCATTCTATGTTGCATGGTAACTGCCTCTCCTGGGATCACCTTGCAGTATTTCACCTCTTCCAATCCTGTTTCCTCACTAGCAAATAATTCATTTGAGTTTCTCTATCATTGAAGTCTCCCCCTACAATGACTGCTTCGCCATCTGGGACCCATTGCATCACCTCATCTATCTTTTCCCAAAAGTTCTTCTCCTCTACTGGACTCCCTACTTGTGGGGCATACACACTCATCACAATCATCAATTGGTCTCCATTGTTCAGTTTCAATTGCATGTTCTACTTCCAAAACTTTGTCCTTCAGTTCTTTACACATGATGATCCCAACTCCGTTTCTTCTTCTGTCTCCACCACTATAGAAGAGTTTAAATTCTCCTCCAAAATCTCTCACTTTGTTTCCTACACCCCCACAATATGTATTTTCATAGAATCATAGAAGTAGGGTCGGAAGGGACCTTGTAGATCTTCAAGTCTGACCCCCTGCCTGGGCAGGAGAAAAACTGGGCTCAAATGACCCCAGCCAGGTAGGCATCAAGCCGCTTCTTAAAGACCCCCAGGGTAGGAGCCAGCACCACTTCCCTTGGAAGTTGGCTCCAGATCCTAGCCGCCCTAACTGTGAAGTAGCTCTTACGGATATCTAATCTAAACCTACTCTCCAACAACTTGTGGCCGTTATTCCTTGTTATCCCTGGGGGCGCTAGGGGAAACAAGGTCTCCCCCAAACCCTTCTGGTCTCCCCTAGTGAGTTTATAGTTGGTCACAAGGTCCCCCCTCAGCCTTCTCTTGTGAAAGCTGAACAGGTTCAGGTCCCGTAGCCTCTCATTGTAGGGTCTGCCCTGCTGTCCCCGGATCATGCAGGTGGCCCTCCTCTGGACCCTCTCAATGTTGTCCACATCCCTCTTGAAGTGGGGTGCCCAGAACTGGACACAGTACTCCAGCTGTGGCCTGACCAGTGTCACGTAGAGGGGGAGGATCACCTCCTTGGCCCTACTTGAGATGCACCTGTGGATGCACGATAGGGTCCAGTTATCCCTGCCTATCGTGACCTCACATTGTCAGCCCATGTTCATCTTGGAGTCAGTGATGACTCCGAGATCCCTTTCTCCTGCGGAGAGGAGCAGATTGCTTTCTAACACTGGTAAGTGAATAAGTGGGACTAGGTCATTGTCTAAGCAAGTAGGACTGAGTCTTCCAGTCAACAAAACTGACAGCATCAATGAGTAGTTTTCTACGAGAAATTACTATTAGCTTACTAAGAGCAGTGTTCCTGAACTATGGAACAAAAAGGACCAGTTGCAGATGTAAATCTACCAAGGGAGAGTCCACTCTAACTGCAGATTTCAAAGTACTGACCTCTGCCCAGCATCAGCTCTGCTGTTTTGCTTGGATTCAGCTTCAGGCAGGTTTTCTTCATCTGTGAGCTGATCTCAGGCAAGGCCTGGACCACCTTAGTAGTGAAAGTGGGGCTTTATGTGGAGAAGGACCAACAGAATTGCACATTGAGGATGCTTGAATCAGTATCATGTTATCACTTCACCTACAGTTTCCATATGCTGTGGTGGCAGCATATCCCAGCAAGAACATCTTACCCACCTACTCCCAGATGCATGCTCAAAACCTGGATATGCAACTGCGAAGCTGCTCTAGATTGGCTCCCCAGTGGCTGTTCTCAAATGCACTAGAGACTGAAGTCTCCAATAAGCCCTTGAGCAACCTGGCCATCTCATTTTCAGGGTGGCCATACAAATAGAAGCTGGTAGGGAGGGTATGCTTGAGAATATCTCTCCTAGGCATGTTGGGGACATGATATAGACATACTCCTAAGCCAGGTCCAGATGTTCAGCCACATGTGGTTTGTGGCGCCGCAAACCTCTTTGCAGCACCACAAACTGCAGCCATTGCATGTTAAATCTTGCACAGTACTACTAATTTGCAGCACCGGGACAAGAGCACCCCACAAGAGCCTGGAGCCGAGCAACACCGGGACTTGAGAAGTTTTTGCTTCCCTGCACTGCCAGAGGCTGGCCCAGAGCTGTCCCGCTTCTGGAGTAGCTCCCAGCCAGCTCCAGGCTATGCAGTGATTTCCTCAAGGAGCCCAGGGCTGGCCACGAACTGTGCCCCTTCTGGGCAAGCTCCCATTCAGTTCCAGGCTGCATGCAAATTTCCCCAAGCAGCCTGGAGCTAGCTGGGAACTACCCCAGAAGGGTGACAGTTCCCGGCCAGCCCCGGGCTGTATAGGGAAGCCTCACTGGACACAGGGCTTGTCCCCTTGTGCATGGGGCCAGAAGAGCTTTGCAGCAGCAGCTGTGTCCTGGCCCCGTGAACATCAGGACCCCTCTCAATGTGTACAGGGCAAGAAGACAGCTGCCACTGCAACTGGCAGAGGTCTCCTGGCCCTGTGTGCATAGGGACCACTCTGTGCTCCCTGCCAGGCCCTGGAGCTCCCCCTGGCTGCTGCAGGGGACCAGAGCAGTGTAGAAGCAGCCCTGTACTGGGCTGCTCCATCTGGGAGGAGATTTGCTCTGGACAGGGAGCACATGTAGACATGCTCCCAGGGAAGGCTTACTGCACAACATTTTACTGTGCAGTAAGCCTTTATAGCATTAATAGCACATGTAGACATGCCCACGGTGATGTGAAAAGGTAATTATTCTTGTTCCAAAAATAGTGTAAAAATCTAGTTACCTTCAGCATGTGTTTATGTTGTCATCCAGTAACTGAAGTGTTTTACTGGCCTGTGTTCAGCATGGTCCTTGCCAGGATGCCTGACATCATGGACACGATTAAAAATGGATGATTATCTCACGATAGTAACTATCCAACCTTGGGATTTGCATTTTTCCCTTAGGCAGAGCATAGTCAACAGCAATATGGACAAGATGCATAACAGGCAGTTTTTAATAGCAAGTACTGTACTCTGTAAATATATTGTTAGCCAAATTTACTTCTACAAATACAACTACCTTCTCAGTGGCAATGGCTGGGGATAAGATCTTGTTGTTAAAAAGAAAGAAAATTATACAGTTATATTATAAAGTTAATTATACATTATTGGGTGAAAACTTTTCTAAATGCCTGTTATTATTCCATAATAAACATGTGATAGCAAGCAACCTTTAGACCTTGGATGCTACTCTGAAAGCTTTGTAAGCCAATCAGAATTCTCTTTGATGTCTCTCTCAGCATGAGAAAGTCTCAGAATTGGGTTCTAGGTTATTTTTGGAGTATTTAGAGCTGTTTTATGGAGGAATTAAGCTGCAAAATGTTCGTGTCTCCTGTTCTCTTCTTGCACCAGCTATTGTGTTAGTGACCTGCACAGCATTTGAAACAATTCATTGGCTTCGTCACAAATCTTTTATTGATGCAGTTAGGCTGAGAAAGGTGATTGGGGAGCCATATATTTAAAAAGCCAAAATAAGTTTCAAACAATCATTTTAAACAGCAGGTGTGTGTTGGTTGCCATTTCAGAGAAAATAAACTCTTCTAATAAAAGCTGGCTAGCATTTCTAGGGTTTCTCTGGCTTCTTAATGAGAGCTCCGCCCCTGAAATACTATAAATGCAGCTAATTGCCTGAAATACAGGCACATGGAAAGTTCATGGCACCTCATTAATCCCTAGTAGAAAATTCCCATAAAGACAGAGCCTTTGTCACGCTACCCATTCTCTATGAAGTGACCTTGAAGTAATTCCGTGACCTCCATCACGTTTTCTCATTAAGGAGAGATTTGCCAATTCATCTTTCCCAGTTCTACTTAAAAGTCAAAAAACAGGCTCAAAATGCCAATTGACATGCTTGAACTGGATCAAGTCAGGTGCTTTGCTCTGTCCAAGCTCAAGGCCTCAAATAGGGGGTGAATATGATACTAATTAGGGGTGTGTGAAATGAGTCCTATTCAATTTGGATTCAGATTCAACCTGAATCAGGGACAGTGATTCAATCTGTTGATCTGGATCACTGTCCCTGATTCGATTTGGCCAAATCCAAATCTGATGATTCAATGCTGATTCAGCGAATCAGTGATTCAGACACAGGTACAGCTTTAAAAGTTTTTTCTATATACCTTGAGGTAGCAGCATGGCTCATGATCGCTGCGGTGCTGTGGCGGATGGAGCGTCCCACAGTGGCACAGGGGGCTCTCAAGCATGCTTGGCAGCAAATCCAGAAGTGGACCAGCAGTACTCATTGCTACTGCACAGTAGCGTCGGCATCACGGTTTGTGCCCACCAACACTATGTCACCATAATGACAAGCTACGTTGCCATAGCTCGTTGCTACAGTGACATTGTGTCTCATGTACGTGTGCCTGCCATAGACAAAACTTTGATTCCACTGATATTTTTAAAAAATCTTTGCATGTTTTTAAAGGGAACATAATTTATTCAAAATTCTTCCTGCTGATTTTTCACTTGAATAAAAGACCACCTTTTGCTCAGAGTTGACTCCAAGCGCTGCACAGAAGATTTCCTACCAAAGTATGAAGTAGGACATGACAGAACTAGTGGCAATAGAACATCATTTCTGCTAGGGTGCCAACACAAAGAAAGTGTGCATGAGAGCAAGCCTGTTCTTGGACTGACAACATCATATCTGTAGGGCAATGATTCTCAGCACCCTGGGGTGCCATGAGAACCTTTTAAGGGTGTCATGGGGTGCTGCACAATATTAGCAGTGTTAGGTATGCAACAACTTACACTTGATTGACAAGATCAATCCAGAGATTTCAAATAGGAATCTATAGTGGCAAAAACATTCTGACCTGTTGTGTTATTTCTGAGTTCTTTGCAATAGAAGAATCTAGTATTTTTCCATAGTCAAGAAATGAGTGAAAACTAATAGCTGTCTGCCATAGCATTCTTGCTAGCAAGCTAAGGAAGTATTAGTTGGATTAATGGACTGTAAGGTGGATAGAAAGCTGGCTGGATTGTCGGTCTCAATGGGTAATAATCAATGGCTCAATATTTAGCTGGCAGCTGGTATCAAATGGGGTGCCCCAGGGATTGGTCCTGGGGCTGGTTTTGTTCAGCATCTAAATTAACAATCTGGAAGATGGGATGGATTGCATCCTCAGCAAGTTCATGGATGACACCAAGCTGGGGGGTGTAGTAAATACACTGAAGGGTAGGGCTAGGTTTCAGAGTGACCTAGATAAATTGGAGGATTGGGCCAAAAGGAATCTCATGAGGTTTAACAAGGACAAATGCAAAGTCCTGCAATTAGGACAGGAGAATTCTATGCACCACTGCAATCTGGGGACAGATTGGCTAAGCAGCAGCTCTGCAGAAAAGGACCTGGGAGTTACAGTGAACAATAAGCTGGATATGAGTCAGTAGTGTGTCCTTGTTTCCAAGAAGGCTAACAGCACACTGGGCTGCATTAGTTAGAAGCATTGCCAGAAGATCCAGGGAAGTGATTATTCCATTCTACTCTGCATGGGTGAGGCCACATCTGGAGTTCTGTGTCCAGTTTTGGGCCCCCACTATAAAAAGGATGCGGACAAATTGGAGAGAGTACAGCAGAGAGCAATGAAAATGATTTGGAGGCTGGAGCTCATTACTTATGAGGAGAGGCTGAAGGAACTGGGTTTTTTTAGTTATGGAGAAGAGAAGTCTGAGAGGGATTTAACAGCAGCCTTCAACTACCTGATGGCTGGTTCCAAAGAGGATGGAGCTAAACTGTTCTCAGTGGTGACAGATGACAGAACAAGGAGCAATGGTCTCAAGTTGCAGCAAGGGAGGTTTACATTGGATATTAGGAAAATCTCTCTCACTAGGAAGATGGTGATACACTGGAACAGGTTACCCAAAGAGGTTGTGGACTCTCCATCCTTTTTAAGACCTGACTAGACAAAGCCTTGGCTGAGATAATCTAGCTTGGGATGGTTGTGCTTTGAGCAGCAAGTTGGACTAGATGACCTCCTGAGGTCCCTTCCAACCCTAATTTCCTATGATTCTATGATTCTTAGGGGTGCCTTGAGTCTAAGGTGGGGGTAGATGCCTTGAGTTTAAAAAGATGAGAACCACTGCTATAGGACCATTGGGATACATGAGCACCATCTAGTGGGAAGAACCACAATCAACACATTTTGGTATACTAATCTGGGGTCAGATTTTCAAAGTATTTGTGTCTAAAGATGCATATAGGTATCTAGTGGGATTTTTCAAATTAATTCCATGGGAGTTAGGCATCTAACTGGCTTAGATGCTTTGGAAAGCCTCCACTAGGGGCCTGTCTCCCATATAAATCCTCTTGGATTAAGTACTTTTATATGTTGTATCTTGGTACTTATATGCATCTTTATGCAGCTGGCTAGAGAGGAGCATAGATTGGGGAAAGACTGGGTTATCCAGTCCAGTCCCCTCCACTCATAGGAACCCATATCATATAATCCTATTTACACGCTGATCAAGTCTCACATAAAATTAGTGAGGTTTTCTCCTCATCTCTCTAACACTCCTCCTGAAGGCTGTTCCAGAACCTCAGTCCTCTAATTTCCAGCCTAAATTTATGCTCAATTTATGCCCATTTGTTCTTTGCCAACATTGTCCCTTAGCTTAAATAGCTTCTCTTTCCCTTCCTGGTGTTTAACAACCTGGGTATATATATGGATAGCAAGTGCATCTCCCCTCTGGCTTCATTTTGCTAGACTAAACAAGTGACATTGTCACAATAGTTTCTCTACTCCCTTAATTATTCTAGTGGCCCATCTCTGCAACTCTTCTATTCTGAATTCGTCCTTCTTGCACAGGAATGACCAGGCTTACATGTGATATTCACAGAAGTTTTCATGAGTGCCTGGAAATATGGCACTTATGCTTTCCTATTTGAACTGGAAATACCCATGAGCAGATCCGCAATTGTGGCAATGGGGGTGAGGCCACACCCCCTTTGGCTGTGTGGCACATGCGCAGTGAAGACAACTCCCTGAGCATGTGCCACACTGATGAAGGGGGTGTAGTGACAACCCTTTACTGTGATCCTGGATTCCAGTGAGCTCTCAGAGGCAGGTCAACACAGCTCCTGCTGGGAGCTCCATGTGCGTTGTGAGCTCTATGAGATCACTGGCCAGTCAGTGTAAGGTCTGCCCACAATCCTTGCTTACATCAAGCAGCTCCAAAGCCTTCTGCTGTTTGTTCTTCCCCTCTGTAACAGGGAACCCTAACCCTGTTACTAAGAGACAGGGTGGCCCCTTTAAGTCCAGAACCTTCCAGTCACAGCCAGCCTGTCAAGTAGGGGTTAAGGCTCAGGCCCTGCCAGCCAGTCAGGTGACAGGAAAAGGAAGGCCAGGACTTTAGAAATTGTGAGTGGAGAAAGACAGAGGGGCAGCAGAGAGGCAGACTCCCAATGACTATGGTGCTGCGCCTGCAGCCTCGGTTGGAAGAATACACCATGCCCGGAGCCATCCTCATGATCATCTAAAGTAAGCAGGCATGTTGCCTCCCTTACTTAATGTTAACCAGTGGTTTGGGTGAGGCTATTAGGGGATGGAGGAGGCCTCATAAGGGACCCGCGGCAGTGTGAGGACCCCAGCACCAGAGAAGGCACAGCATTTTGGGGCGCACAGACCCCGGCGCCAAAGAGGTGGCATTTTGGGGTGCGCCAACCCAGCGCCAGAGAGGGCACAATATTTGGGGGTGAGCTGACCCCAGCGCCAGAGAGGGCACAATGTTCAGTGGTGAGTAGACCCCAGCGCCACAGAGGGGCAGGAGCCCAAGTGGGGAGGGGGGGAGGGGGCAGGGATTGAGAGCTAGAGCCTGGGAGTCAAACCCTGATTAGTGGGTTGTTTTTTTGACTGACAGGCCTAGCTAGAGAGAAAAGGGGTAGGCCCACAGTGGCCTAGACCCCAACATAAAGAGGAATTTACAAACACCATCTGCAAGGCTTGGGCTGTGATGTAGGGGAGGAACGGAGCTGCAGATAGAGCCCCCTGGCAACGGGGCAGGAAATGGGCAGCCTCCTATTTAGTTACATCAATTAATCAATTAACAACAAGGCGTGGCAGATGAGAAGGTGGGCAGTTGACCCATAACAGGTGGGCGGGGCCACCAGTAGATGGGCCTCAAAGAGGCACCCCGTTACACCCTCCCTTCAAAAATTCAGCAATAGAGGAAAGGAAGGAACAAGCAGCAGCAACAGCACACAGTCCCTGGGCCCCAGAGCTGCATGAAAGCAAGGATATCACTGCTGGCCACTCCTCTGCTTTCCCCTGCTGCTGAATTGGACAGGAGGGAGAGGAAGAGCAAACAGCAACAAGCTCTGAAGCAGTTTGAAAGCAAGAACTCTAGGCAGACCCATGCTGCCTGGCTGGTAAGTCCACAGAGCTCACTTTGTAGGTGGAACAACTTCTGGAAGCTCCACTTACATAGATTCATGAATCATAGATGTTAGGGCCAGAAGAGACCTCCATAGATCATCTAGTCTGACCCCCTGCATAGGCAGGAAAGTGTGCTGGGGTCAGATGACCCCAGCCAGATGCCTACCTAACCTCCTCTTGAAGACCCCCAGGGTAGAGGAGAGCACCACCTCCCTTGGGAGCCCCTTCCAGACCTTGGCCACTCTAACTGTGAAGTTCTTCCTAATGTCCTGTCTAAATCTGCTCTCTGTTAGCTTATGGCCATTATTTCTTGCAACCCCCAGGCGCGCCTTGGTGAGTAGAGCCTCACCAATTCCCTTCTGTGCCCCCATGATGAATTTATAGGCAGCCACAAGGTCGCCTCTCAACCTTCTCTTTCGGAGGCTGAAGAGATCCAGGTGCCCTGGCAGAGATCCAGGCCAAGCCGTATCTCCTCATACGGCTTGGCCTGTGAGTGGCCCTTCTCTGGACCCTCTCCAGGTTATCCACATCCCTCTTGAAGTGTGGCATCCAAAACTGGACGCAGTATTCCAACTGCAGTCTGAGCAGTGCCCGATAGAGTGAAAGTATCACCTCCTCAGGAAGTATCACATCTCAGTGACCTCTGAGAACCCACTGTACATGCAACACCCAGCCAGGCAGGAGAGGACGATTGTGCCACTTTAACACCTCCAGATCCATCCCTGGAAATACCTCACCTCACCTGGGATCTTAGGATCCCATTTTCCTTTATTATGTTTGCATAACACAGGCAGATCAGCATCATGCTGTCCGTTTCTTCCTCTATTACTTCCAGATGATGTGCTCCTTTGTGTTATGCCTGGTTTCAAGGTCATATAGTTCTTCCTGTTTGATATCTAGGGCCTTAATGCCCTTTCTCCCCAAACTTTTTGTCATCATCACATTTCGGGAGCATATCCCTACTTTTGTGTCATACTCACTAATGTCAACATTAAATAACTTTGACCAGGACTGAACTTTGAGCAACTTCCTTCTAGCCTGATACTTCCCCATTCAACACAACCTGTGTTTTGTCTCTCCTTTAGTAAGTGCTTCACCTGCTTTCCAATTCTTGTCTTACTATGCATCTTGTCTAGCTTTGCTAATAATTTCCCATGTATGAATAAATGCAATCCATGATGGAAGTGGGGAAGTGGGTGACCTGGAGGAAGAGCAAGCAGAGGTGGGCAACAGAGGGGAGGTGGTGTTCTCATTCTTTCTGAGAAACCAGGGCAATTGACTAGTTACCTTCAGTGACTTACACAAATTCATGGAGCCTGGGAAACAAGCAGAAGAAATGGAAGTCCTTGCACTGTCACGGAACTATGATGTGATTGGAATAACAGACTTGGTGGGATAGCTCACATGACTGGAGCACTGTCATGGATGGATACAAACTGTTCAGGAAGGACAGGCAGGGAGAAGAGGAGGAGGTGTTACAATGTATGTAAAAAGCCATATAATGACCCAGAGCTCCACCACAAAACTGGAGATAGGCCTGTCAAAAGTCCCTGGGTTAGGATCAGAGGAAAGAGCAACAAGGGTGATGTTGGGGGGGGGGGGGGGGGTCTGCTATAGACCACCAGACCAGAAGGATGAGGTGGATGAAGCTTTCTTCAAACAGCTAATGGAAGTTTCCTGATCATAACAGTGCAGTGGTTCTCATGGGGGACTTCAATCTTCCTGACATTTGCTGGGTGGGCAATACAGTGCGCAGGCAATCCAAGGAGTTTTTGGAGAGTATTGGGAACAACTTCCTAATACAAGTGCTAGAGCGACCAACTAGAGGTCATGCTCTTCTTGACCTGCTGCTCACAAACACGGAAGAATTGGTGGGAATGTAGTAGTGGATGGCAACTTGGGCAGCAGTGACCACTAGATGATTGAGTTCAGGATCCTGAGGAAAGGAAGGATGGACAGCAGCAGAGTAAGGGCCCTGGAATTCAGAAAAGCAGACTTCAATTCGCTCAGGGAACTCATGGGCAGGATCCTCTGGGAAGCCAGTCTGAGGGGCAGAGAGCTGGTTGTACCTTAAAGAAGCCTTACTGAGAGTGCAAGAACAAACCATCCCGATGTGCAGGAAGACTAGCAAGTGTAGCAGAATACCAGCTTGGCTTAGCAAGGAACTCTTCAGTAAACTAAATCACAGAAAGGAAACTTATAAGAAGTGGAAACTTGGACAAACAACTAGGGAGGAGTATAAAAGTATTGCTTGGGCATGCAGAGATGAACTCAGGGAGGGCAAAGTACAATTGGAATTGCAGCTAGCAAAGGATGTGAAGGGTAATAAGAAGGGTTTCTACAAGTATGTCAGTAACAAGAGGATTATCAGGGAAAGTGTGCATCCCTTACTGAAATGGGGAAGCTAATTACAGAGGAAGCAAAAAAGCTGAAGTACTCAATGCCTTTTTCACCTCAGTCTTCACAGGCAAGGTCAGCTCCCACGCTACTGAACCTGGCTGCACATGTTTGGGGAGGAGGTAAGCAACTAAAAGTGGTGAAAGAACAATTTAGGGACTATTTAGAAAAGCTGGACAAATACAAGTCCATGGGGCCAGATGGGATGCACCCAAGGGTGCTGAGGGAGTTGGCTGATGTGATTGCAGAGCCACTGGCCATCATCTCTGAAAACTCATGACAATCAGGAAAGCTACTGGATACTGAAGAAGGGCAAACATTGTGCTCATATTTACAAAAGGGAAAAAGGAGGATCAAGGGAACTACAAACCAGTCATCTTCACCTGAGTCCCTGGAAAAAATCATGAAGCAGATCCTCAAGGAATCCATTTCTAAGCACTTGGAGAACAAGGTGATTAGGAACAGCCAGCATGGATTCACCAAGGGTAATTCATGCCTGACCAATCTGATTGCCTTCTATCATAAGAGGACAGGCTCTGTGGTTACGGGGAAACCAGTGGTATACCTTGATTTTTAGCAAGGTGTCCCAGGAGAGAACGGGGGGAAGGACCCTGAATTAAAAAGGAAAGTTATGGGGAACAGAATAAACAGGAGGGAGAGGAAACAAACATAAAAGTTAAAACAAGAAAACACTCACCCACAGCAGGAGCCGCAGCACAGCATGAATGGGGAGAGAAGCCCGCATGGCTCATTAGCCGCGTCTTTATCCAGCTGAAGGTCGGCCGAAGATGTCACCAACAATCACCAGTTGGTGGGAATAAAAATGGCTGACAGCGAAGGAAAAGAAGGAGGGAGAATGAACCCAAGGAGTGCACAGCCACGGGACCTATTCCGGGAATCCCTCAAGGAGGAAGGAGCACCAGATGAGGAGCCAGAGGAGGCTCCTGAAGTTGGTCTTGGCAGCGGCGGCGGGAAATGGCTCGACAGTACAGGAGATGAGCCAGAAGCAGGCCCTGCAATCAGCAAAGGCAGCAGCAACAGGGGAAGCAGAGAAGGGCACATGAAGACCCACACCATAGCAGGTGGGAGTATTGGGAACAGTTGGGAGGAGGAGGAATTTTCCCCATTGGGACAGTCCTGGCAGAAGCAGCAGGAAGGGCTATGGAGAAGCAGGGCACCTACCCTGAATACAGAAAGTAGCCAGCCATACTCAGAGGAACCACGAGGCACCCAGATTGTGACACTCTAGAAGGGAGAGAAGTGGGGCAGCACTGGGCTCTGGGAAGAAGTAGAAAAGAGGGAAAAGACAACCCGAGCAGGAGGCCATGGGTATACATGGCCCTTAGTAGGGGTCATCCCCTAGCTAGACCGTAGGGAACTAGGCACCCGGTACCCTGATGTAAGGAACCAGAGAAGGGGGCTATCCAGATTCCCAGCAATACAGTAAATGTGTTGTTTTGTGTTTTTCTTTTGTGTTTCCCTGTGTGAAGGGGCTGAGAGATAGGAGTAGCTGATACAAAATAGAATAATCAGTGCAGGGCCCGTAGGGCATTGCTTTGGGATTCAGTCCATAGGGAAGGTGTCCATTCTAGGGTGAGAACAGGTTCCACGATCGGGACCTCCAAACACAGACAACCCAGGATGGGGTAAGTGAATCGGCCTCAAGAGCTGATACCCAGGATGAGAAGGGACTTGAGAGGCCCCACAGCTATATGAGAAGGGGAATGTGGCCAAGAAGACTGAGTGATCCATCAAGGTGTCGTAAGGTCAGGGTATAGGGGTGGTGGAGCCCCGCAAGTGACCATTGAGCAGATCGCGTGCTGCAGAAGGACCCTGGGTAGTCTGCCCTCCACTGGGAAACATTCAGTCGTGGCAGGTGAGATAGGGGAAGACTACTCGAGGAGTGAACATCTACTCGGCAACTTATGGGAGTCTGCAAGGCATACACCACCCATTGCTCGAAACAAGGCTACACGTAACCGGGTGTTCGAGACCCGGCGGTCACACAAGTCTTTTGATACAGTCTCCCACAACATTCTTGTAGGCAGGCTAATGGATGAATAGACTGTAAGGTGGAAAGAAAACTGCCTGGAGCATTGGGTTCATAGGGTAGTGATCAATGGCTCAATGTCTAGTTGGCAGCCGGTATCAAGCGGAGTGCTCCAGGAGTCAGTCCTGAAGCCAGTTTTGCGCAATATCTTCATCAATGACCTGGAGGATGGCACAGAGTGCACCCTCAGCAAGTTTGCTGGGTTGTTGGTTGTACCTGTGTTTATCTAAGGTCAGAGGTAGGCAAGGTTCTTTGGGTAGATGTGATATCTTGGTGATATCTGCAAGTTTGCAGATGACTCCAAGCTGGGGGTAGGAGAAGTAGATACGCTGGAGGGTAAGTCTACAATTCATAGGGCACATCTACTTGTGAACTGGACTGTGCAGTTGTTACAAACATTACTGCACAGTCCCAATGCCGCAAAGGTTTTTCCCTATGATACTGTGCAATACCAATGAGCTACTGTGCAGTAACTCATTGTTACTACATAGTAGCATCGGTGTCATGGCTCATGCCCACCAATGCTACATTGCCATAGCAACAAGCCACAGCAACATAGTTCATTGCTACGGCAACATAGTATCTCATGTAGATGCACCTAAAGTGACCTAGACAAAAGGGAGGATAGGGCCAGAAGAAATCTCATAAAGTTCAACAAGGACCAGTGCAAAGTCCTGCACTGAGGACAGAACAATACTATGCATCAGGACAGGCTGGGGGCTGACTGGCTGGGCAGCAGCTCTGCAGAAAAGGACCTGGGGGTTACAGTGGACAATAAGCTGAATATTAGCCAGCAATGTGCCCTTGTTGCAAAGAAGGCTAATGGCATACTGGGCTGCATTGGTAGGTGTGTTGCCAGTAGGTCAAGGGAAGTGATTATTTCCCTTTATTCAGCACTGGTGAGGCCAAATCTGGAGTACTGTGTTCAATTTTTAAGACTTAGCCAAACAAAGCCTTGGCTGCGATGATCTAGTCATGGATGGTCCTCCTTTGAGCAGGGGGTTGAACTAGATGACCTCCTGAGGTCCCTTCTAACCCTAATGATTCTATGTTTTCTTTTTGTGTAGTAAATCCATATTTAAAGAATATCTGTGAAAATCTGGCCTTATGTGACTTTTTAACCCATAGTTCTTTCATGAGAGAGGTTCATTCTCCTGTCAAAATAAAGTGAAAAGTCCTAGTGGAATAACTGATCAGTTTCATATCTCCAACAACACACATGTTTATTTTGAGAGATTTGTTTGATGACATACCCATTGGTTTTGTCCATACATGTAGCTGCATCTTACTTGGCAAAACAAGAAAGTGAAAAGACTGGTTGCCATTGTAATCAGCTTGTTAATTTCTAGTGTTTTCCAACCATGACTATATCCATAACAACTTGAAAATGAAATATGGTGGCTCTAACTTACCACTTCAAGTCAGGTCCAAGTCAATACTGAACAAAAGTTGTTACTAACTGTTGGAAATTTGGTAACCTACCTGAAATGCCTTTGTAAATTCCTTTGGACAAGTGTTCTTATCACAGAATCTACATAGCAGGTAGCCTAAATTTGTATTGTTATCAAAAAAGAGACAGATAAACATGTGGACAGGGAAATGGGTGTTGAACTAATGCTTACCACCATAAAGTGCCTGTAGTTTTGCTCAGTAATGTGTGTACATAACTCTCACCGAGCAAGGTAGGAGTCCTGAGTACATATTAAGAGAAGAATGACTGTTATTTCAGCCTGCCAATTTTCAGTGATGGTCAGTATGTCCTGTTGTAGTTAGCGTTCTTGAAAAATAAATCAGTGGACCATGACAGATTTCTTTTTGATTTCTTTTTGATTTTTTTTTAAAGCAGCTGACTTGCTTATAGATCTGTTTTAAGCATTATCATTAAACTTTTTACTGAAACTGCCAGTGGAGTACAGCGTGGGAAGGCAGTGGGTACAATGCTAGATCAAAGTATGTGCTAATATGTTGTAATTACAAAGTACTGGAACAAGCAGAGACTTATCTTCTATGTCCAAGGGCAGCATGACATTAGCAATAGGAAAAGGCAAGTACTGAGTCACTTGCTGTGGTGAAAGTGATGCGCTTCGACATGGCCTTGCTAAGCTGTCATTGTTCTTCTGCATGGAGTCTGAACGAGTTTCATTTACCCAAAGGATGCATTGAAATAAATGTAGTAGGGACCTTCTCAGCCCTCAGAATTAGCTATATGGCACCTTTACTTATATCTTAAAGAAAGAAGCTTTTTTACTGTCCTGAGTTTCACTGCATCAGGGACAACTCTAGGGGTGATGCAGTAATGTGATGCCACCCTACTTCGGCTGGGCCCAGCATGGTTGCATGGGCAAAGCTCCTAGCCCATGCAAACTGCTGGAAGTTTTGCATGGCCTGGGAGCTCTATATGAGCTCACTGCTGGTCGTTGCAGGCCAGAGGCACCAGCTATCTATATACTTATGGACTGTCCATACTAAAACAAGGCTAAACACCTGTCCATAAAGTCTGTTTACAATTTTGAGCAGTCTGTAAAAAAAGCTAAGGAACTGGGAGTTTGATTGAAGATCCCTAATCAGAAAAGCTGAAGGCAAGGGTTGAAGGACAGACAGAGCAGAGACGTGCCACCTCCTGCTAAACTGTTTACTGATAACCAAACATTTTTAGTATGGTTGGTGTTAAACGCCTAAATTTCAACCCAAGCCTTGTCTAGGACCTGGAAGAAAGGTTACATTTATACTAGGGTTACCATATGTCCGGGATTTCCTGGATATGTCCTCTTTTTTGGCCCCCTGTCCTCATGTCCAGGCAGGTTTTTAAAATGAGAACAAATGTCCAGGTTTTTGCTTTGCCTCTGCTCCTCCCAGACATGAGCAGCTTGCATGCTTGGGGCTGGGAGCAGCGGGCAAGGCAACTGGCTGTCAGGGGTCATGTGCTCTGCACACAGGCCCCAGCAAGTAAGTTGTGTGTGTGTGTGTGTGTGTGTGTGTGTGTGTGTGTGTACGTGAGTGCGTGCGCGCGCACAGGCAGTAGCTGCATGGGCAGCAGGCGTGGGCCAGGGGGCTCTGGGTCAGGAGTGAGGGACATTGGCATGGCTGTGGGGCAGGGAGCTGTGGGTCAGGCGTGAAGGGCACCAACAGCACTGGAGGTAGGGCTGCAGATCAGGAGTGAGGGGCACCAGCAGTGCTGGGGGGCAGGGGCTTAGGAGTGAGGGGCAGAGGCAGGGCACAGGCATATCACTGCCCCCTCCCCCCAATCATATACCCATCTCCCTGTCCATTCCCCCGCCCCACCCTTGCCGGCTTCCCACCCCCTACCCGCCACAGGCGTCCTCTTTTTTTATCCTAGAAATATGATAACCCTAATTTATACTATGTGAAACATACGTCATAAAAAGTTTGGTTGCCAGTAACAAATTTGCAGATTGTCAGCAAAAAAATTGTCTTGGATTGACAACCATGACATTCTCTGCCTACAGTCCCTACTTTCAAGCAGCTCTGTAGCCTGCTGCTTTTCTCTTTTCCCTTCCCTCCTCCCCTCTCTCCCCCTTCTTCATCCCCTGTCCCTCTCCTCCCAAATTCAACAAGGCACAAGTGAAAGGAGAGACAGAGTCACCAGCAATGCGCAGCCCCTGCTTTCACTCAGTTCTGGAGAATGCATGCTGATGCTGTTCACTTCTTGTCTCATATCCTCCTTTCCCTGCTGCTGAATTCAGGGCATGGGTGGAGGAGGGAGGGGAAAAACAAAGAGCAGCAGGCTCCAGAGCAGCTTGAAAGCAGGGGTTCTGAACTCAGAGGTCACAGTACATGCAAGGGAGCTCTGGCAGGAACTGCTGAGAGCTTGCTGGAATCCCACTGACAGGCTGCAGCTACAGCCCCCTCAGTGACATGGCACATGTGCAATGAGCTCTTTTGATTCCACATGCACCCCACTCCCAAAGAAGTGTGTCCGCATCCCCATCACCCCATGATGTAGGTGGCTGTTTTGTTATCTGACCTTGAAGTGGCATTGCACTTTGGGGTCCATAATCATTGCAGACTGAATTCAATATTTGGCTCTTCACCTTACTATCTAAGAAGCTTCTGTTCACGCATTATGTAATGTTACTAATCTGTCACATGTTTATTTGCTCAGCTTCTCCCCAAAGGCAGAAGTGTATTTATTATTATATATGCAAAATTCATGATGCCCTGCATCTTGCTGAGAAAGCAAGGTCAAAGACATGCCCCTCTGGTTCAGATTGTGATGGGCCATGAAATGATGAGCTTTTCCATTATCCTTGACAAATGCAGACAACATCAGACAGCCAATTGAGGACAGTCAGTTTAACCACTACTGAATAGTGTGTACAATAAAATACATGATTCTAGCTCATATATTCAGCATATCTTTGCCTACTGTAAGTCTTGCAATGTCATTTGTACATCAGTGAAGCCTTAAGTTGTGGCTGTCCTTTGTAAGCTAGTTATAACATACTATGGCCTTGTCTGTGGCCTTTTATAGTGGTCATACTATTAAAGATAAAAATGAATGATTTTTTGCATTTCAAAGACATACATGCAACTGGCTTGTACATGCTGCAATCCCTACTTTCCTTCATTCTCTTGATATTGGTAAATCATTCTCTATCAAATTGGTAAATATGACCCTACTCATCCAGCAGAGGAGTTATATTATCTGTGCTACAGCCAGTTATAACCAGGGGTGGATACAGGATTTGACAATGGGGACATGGGAGCAGACTCCTCCCCTCACTCACCTAACAGTGCAGGCAGACTGGGCCATGAGACCCTCTGGAAACTTGTTTAGAGTCCCCAAAATATTCCCATTGCTGCGACTGCAACCACTACATCACTGTCCCCAGCTAAGCCCAGTGTTCACATTGCTTGGCTGGAGTGGGTAGGAGAGACTTTGAAGCTTCCTATGCTTCCAGGACAGCAGGGAAAGCAGAAGCAGCAGCCAGGGGAGGGGAGGGGAGAAGGGAAAAGGAAGGTACGTGTCTTTGAGCTGGGAGGGGAAGAGGGAGATTCTTATGTGTTTGGGGAATTTAAAAAAAAAATCCTCAGAGGCTCCCACAGTGCCACTGCACCCCCTCTGAATCCACCCACCTCTGACTATAACCTACCATTTTTGGAAAAGTTGTCTAGGATCCTCAGTCTACCTTACCATCCAAAAGAACTTTGACTGTGATCTCCACACTCAGATAAACTGCAGAGAACAGGACCCTAAGTTAAAATAAAGATGCTAAAATCAGATGCTTTCAAAGCATCTGATGAAGTGAGCTTAGACTCACAAAAGCTTATGCTGTAAATAATGCATATCTCTGATTTACTTAGTCTATAAGGTGCAAATATCCTCCAACTTAAAATAAAGATCCATATATAAACAAAGAAGAATCAAGGCACAAGAACTGCATGTTCTTTCAAGAGCAGGGCACAATGCTTTAAACCTATATAAGTAAACCTGGCTGCAGAGAGGACTTGCTAGTGACTGGACAAAGATCATGTGCAGGGAAAGTTCATCTTGGGAAGCCCCTCTAATAGTTCAGTCTGGAATGGCCAAACTCACTTGCCAGACAGAGGAGGTTTAGTAAAGAAAGATCAGGAATGAGAATATACCTGACAAAAGGAGGGCTTCAGGACTCCGTGACCCATTTCCTCACCTTTGGGCAGATAGTGTCCAATGAACCTGCTAATCTAGAACAGTTCCATGGTTAAGAGGTAGCTATATTTTCCTTTTTCCACATATTTAATAAGGCAACAAGCTATGCAAATATGGAATGGAATTGTAGCAGTCATCTTATCTACCTTGATACAAAGGCCTCTTACCTGAAGGCTCTGCATCTCTGCCATCTGGGATTCCTCTGCAGAGCTCCTGCATGGAGAATGCAAGGTTGGAACTAGCACGAAAATAAGAGAGGAAGAAGAACATGACTTTGAACTTGAATTTATAAAAACTGCAGGCCCAATACCATGAACTGCACCACCATTTACAGCTTCACCTGGAAAGGTCTGGGGATGATGCCCTCTCAGAAAGCCTTGTTTTCCAACAATCCATTACCAAATAGAATTTTGTTTTGTTCAGCTTAGTGATGCAATAAAAATGCATAGAAATGGAAAAACTAATTTCCACCATTTTCAGTGGTTTAACTATCTCATTATTTAAACCAGTGGAGCTCAATCTATGACCTGCAGGCTGGATGCAACCCATGGGGCCATGTAATCTGACTCATGGGACTCCCCATGGGTCCAGAAGTTTGGCAGTGGGAGAGTAGTGACAGTGTTAATTGCTGCAGCTCTGGTGGCAATTTACATTGCCACCCCGCACTGCCAAATTTCCAGAACCATGGGGTACCTATACATAAGCAATTAGGGTGCTCCAAAGCACTGTAATTACAGCACAGTTGAGCAGACTTGATTAATCGAGCCTTCTGGAGCATGGTAATTACTGCACTCCAGCAGACTCCAGCATCTCGTGTATCAGTATCCCCACTGTTAAAAATGACTGTGGGGGCACTTTAACTAAAGCTCATTCAACAAGCTTTAGTTAAAGCACCCCCACCGCCATTTTTAAGTGTGGGGACGCTGCTTCATGAGTCGCTCTGGGCACTTTAATTAGAGCTGCTCTCGGAACCACTCCAATTAAATGCCTCCCCCCCCCCCCCACAAGCATGTCTATAAATGTCCATGGGACCCCCAGTGGCATAACTGAAGCAAGATGAGCAGGGCAGCAGCCCAATGCATTACTTTTGCATGCTGGGAGGGGAGGGAGTGAACAAATAGCCACTGCTGCAGCAACAGCTGACGCCATTGACACTGTTGCAGCTGCCATTACCAGCATTGAAGCTGTCCCAGATTCAAACCTGCCCTGCTATGCCTCTGGGTAGCCCCACAGGCAAGACAACATAGGCCTGAATGCCAGATCAGGCCAATGCGCAGGGCTGGTCCACAGCCAGATCTAGCACACAGGGACAGTACATAACCCAACTGAGTGTGTGGGGCCAATCTGGGGGGGTCAGTCTGCAGGCATGATCTGATCACAAGCTGTTCCTACAATATTCATCCAGCCCAGGGGACCAGATAGGTTGGGCACCAAAGATGTAAACATATGGCAAAGAACTGACCACTACCATTTGGACTATTTGCTGCACATGTTGGATATACCTGCTACAAGCTCGAGGACACATTTTCAGCTGCTGGAAAACTACATAGCTCTTTTGTCCATACAGCTTGGGATGCTTTACTAACTTAACACCAGCTGAAGATCTGGTCTCCTGTGCTCAGGAAAGTGAAAGTTGTGAGTACATATTAGAGTACTAAAATGTGATGAATTATTTCTATGGAATTGAAACACTATTCCTACAATATATTATTCCACACTTAGGCTGGGCATTGTAAAAGAACAAAGAAAAGGGCGGCCAAAAGACATGAACCAAAAGTAGGTCCCTTTGAAGACACCATCAAAGAGGGAATCATCTGGCAACAGTTCTGAGACTTCATCTCAAGGCTTCTGTTCAACATGCAGTCTAAGTCAGGTGCAGTGTGTCACCCAGGACCCAAGAGTAACTGCCACCTGTCCCAGCCCACCCAGCTTTTGGTCCATTCTCCCTGTCTTCAGTTAACTTAGTTCAGCCCAGGGTAGAGACTCCTTGGATGGACACACAGTGGGTCCAGCCAGACAAGCAGCACTCATAGCACATCTAACAAAAATTGAATACAGACTCCTTATAAAGGTATTTAATATAATAAAGCATCTTTAGAAGTACCCTTTCAGTTAATTCTTGCTTCTTGGACTGCAAGGTCTTTGTGAATAGGCCATCTGATTATGTCTGCACAGCTCCTAACACAATAAGACTGGGTTGTTGCTGCCATAAAAGTTAAGCAATAAAATGTCTCAACTTCCATTTTTAGATTCACTGCTGCAGAAAAAAATCCTGCAAGTTCTGCATTCACACAACTTCCACTCACATCAAAAAGAGTCCTGCTGCCCACAGAGGATCAAGACGCTCTAGTTTTCAAAAAGAGAAGAAAAAATCCCTGCCAACTGTTGTTAGTTGGTCTTAGGCTCAAATGTGTGGGCAGGTGTGGCCATGAATAGTCCCTTTGACCTTGATGTTGCGAACCTGTACCCAAGAGGAATTAGTTCCTGGGCATGTCTACATGTGTAATTAGTGCACATGAATAAACTCTGGTGCATACTGCCAGCCAGATCAACACGTACACATACATGCACTGCTGTGCATGAAATCCACAGCAGTGTAGTACTTGTATTTACAAGTACCATCTTGCTACAGAGTTTATTAGTTTCCTGCACCTTAACAGGGCCACACATGTAGATGCTGAGATGTTTACTGCAGAGGTAATTAGCCAGCCAGTGTAACTGGTCTTTTGCCTAAGTGTTTGCTGGACTAGGCCCTAATGGAAGGCTACATTTTTTCACCTTTATTCAGCCTGAGCATCATCTTCTTCAGCAGGTAGTCCCTTTGAAGTCAATAGTACTACTTTGAGTAAACTGCTTCTCAAGAGAAGGAGGAATGGGAGATACTGGCCCGGGAGGATTTGAACTGTAGTACTGCCTGCAAACTGCAGACATGGACCAGTATCTGGCTGTGCTTGGTGCTGTACAAACTCTGAACAAAGATAGTCCCTGTCCCAAACAGTTCATATCTCAGCAAAAGACAAGAGACCACACATGGATGCAGATACAGGGGGAACACAAAGAAATGACAGGAAAAATAATCTCCTGAGTTTACGTGTCAGTTTTGCTACAGCAATAGAATAAATCCTCCATGAGCTACAGTAGAGCCGTACTGTTAGCAAAATATCACATTAGCTTTAGGAAACTAATATAATCAATGTTGACTGAAAATTTGGCATTCAGTTCAAAATTGGCAGATAGCCCATGGGTTTTAAAATAGATTGGCAAACACTGTTTAAAATGGTATGCCTATTAAAATACTTCTTGACCTGCTAATGTCAAATAGCTGCCCTAGGTGAAAGCTGGCAATGAGGATAACAACCTGTGTCTTCAATTGCCTGTTGCTACTGGTATTGATCACTTAATATTTGTTCCAGATAAAAACCTCATGGTCAACACTGTAAGGCAATTGCCATAGAGTAATGGCAAGAAGACAATAAAAAATTTGCTGCTAATGACTTCATCATGGTAGCATCTGGGATTAGCTTCTTAGGTTTCTGCAGTGTCATAGCGAGCTGTAGCAACCTGGAAACAAATGCTGAGGTTCCCAGGGGACTGCCAGATACAAATCTAGTCAGGCTGTGTGAGTGGTATCTTATGGGTGCTTGTAATAAGAAACTGTGACTGGATACGTGCTGGCACAGCAACTCATAACTGAGTTCCACAACTCAGGAATGATGCTTTGAAACCTGATTTGTAGTATTGACTCCCTTATATTTATATATGAACTTTTAATGATAACAGAACAGTGTCACATTAGCCATACCAGAGCAGACCACAGGGTCATTCAGTTTGGTGTCCTGGTTGCAGCTAAAATCATGCAGGTAAAATACATTCTTCATGACTAGGAACTGGTGGATATTCCAAAAGGCTTGTTGTTGTTATTACTTAAAATAACACTGGACAGGTCAGATTTCCATCCTCTTATGGCAATACAAAAAGGTCATAAAACTGGCATAACTGTTCTCCCCCCAGGAGAACAGAAAAGTGCAGGCATCTGGGACTTCAGTGAGATATGTGGCAGAGTAAGACATGGCTTGTCCTGAGCACCATCACTGCTGTGCCCTTGGTGCTGGGCCCTTGGTGTACAGTAGACACTTGCTGTAGAGCAGGGTGGTCAAACATACAACCCATCAGCTGGTTCTGGGGGACTGGGCCAGGCATGGTCTGCCTTAGAACAAATGGCCCCTGGGTCCTGATGGACATAGCTCTGTGGCAGAAGGGAGAGTAAGGACTCTGCTGACTCAGCCTCACTCACCCAGTGGCTGTAAGACCTATCACCACCGCCACAGCAAACAGTCATTTGGCTGGATCCAGCCCATGAGGAGCCCTACAGTCCAGATCCTATACAGGGCACAGGGTGGGTTTGATATATCAGCTCTAGAGAAGTCAGCAGCATAGGTGGTAACGAGGGGCGCACATTTGGTGTGCTATGAGGGGGAGGCAAAGGTATAACACCCAGGGTCTGCCCTGGGTGAGAGCAGAAGCACCAGTGGTGAGAGGGGCAGACAGTGTCAGCACCTGCTGTGCTTTCCCCACTCCTTGTTACACTACGGGGGGAGGGAGAGGGCTCCTGCCACTCAAGGTGGCATTGTCTCATATTTGTCTTTTTGTACACAATGGCATCACTGACACAAGCCTCCCAATTATACCTAAAGGAGGAAAGGGCAATCTACCAAATTAAGCTTAAATATCTAAAGCATTTTCTGGTGAATGTGCTGTTTCTGTAAGCTGAGCCTCCCAGCCTGTTTGTCCATTTCTCAATGCCAAGCTGATGGAAATGCTCGCCCAAATAAAATTTTGTGAAAATATGTTTTTCCATCATAACCTAAGTCACAGCTGTGCAACTTCTGAGTGGGGAGGAGCTATGCGCTCCTCACACCCTCTGGGCTACATGCTGCAAGGGGCAAACGCCATGCTTCATGGCATGAACGACTCAGACCTCCTGAGGCTGGGAGGGCACAGCAACCATCCACAGGTGGCCACGGTGATGTTGGCGACAAAGGCAGGCCGAGCAGGGACCACCCGCAGGTGGCTGCAGTGACAACGGTGACAAGGGCAGGCTGAGCTGGGACCGCCCACGAGCGGCCAGAATGACATCAGCAGCAAGGACAGGCTGAGCAAGGACTGCTGGCAGGTGGCCACGGTGACATCAGCAGCAAGGGTGGACAGCGTGGGGACTGCCTGCAGGCGGCTGCAGTGGTGTCGGTGGTAGATGGGATGGCGAGCAGTGAACACCCACAGACGTTGGTGGCAGCGGCAGCAGTGGCCAATTTCAGGGGTGGCACATGCCCCCCCATGCCTCCCCTACATGTTGCCTATGCTTCATGGGCTTCCCCCACCACAAGCCCCCAAGATACCTGGTCATGGGGTCCCTCAGCCCTGCAGGCTATGCTGCACAGCCCTGCCCCCACAATGAGGTCAGACAGTGAAAGCAAGAAGAGACTCTGGCAGAAGCAGCAGGAGTAACAGAGGGAGCAGTACCTGAACCAAGAGCCTGGGGGCCAGTTTAACCCCTTGGTGAGCAGATATAACCCACAGGCTGAGAGCTGGGCACGCCTAACCTAAGCGTTTGCTTGACATGCATCTGTTCTTAACTAAACCTTCACTGAAGATAAGAGGGGAGAGGGAGAAAGAGTTTCTATGGGTGTGTCCATCCTGTGGAGACAGAGTGGTTGGTCTTAATGCCGAGGAAAAAAGGCCCACCCACCTGTTCATCCATTCCCCTCTTTTAATGAGAGGAATGCAGCTCATGCAGTAAAGGTCATTTCCCCCAATACTGATCCTTTAAGTCCTCTAATCACCCTAATTTGAGATATATAGCCATTATTTAGTTATTTAGCAAATGTCACTCAGGGGATGTATGAAGCACCCTCATCCCCACCCAACTAGAAAGTTGCTCACAGCTTTGACTTACAAAGTATCTCAGGTTTTACATTTTTGCTTTGGTTACCACAACTTCTTTTCTATCTTTCTCACTGCTGTTTCCCCCAACCTCCTCCAATCCTCTGGTCTTTCCATTTTCCTTATGCTAAATTTCCATACAGCCAGTCCCCAAATGCACAAAATGTCCTCTATTAGGGTTGTTGCTTGTAGCCATGTTGGTCTAAGGCCATAGACAGATAAGGTTGTTTGGGTAAATTTGATATCTTTTATTAGACCAACTAAATACTTGGAAAAATTGTTCTTTGCAAGCTTTCAGGTACAAACACCTTTCTTCAGAGAATCCTCTATGACACTTCTAACAGACTGTGCTGCTGCTTTTGCATTGGATAGCAGAAAGGTGGAGAACCCCAATAGATGCCTTGGCTTCTCCTAATGTTTCCTCTTTAAATTCCACCACCACCAAACTCCCATCCCCAGGAGTGGTAAGCCATATTTTCAGCCATCAGTCAGGAATTAGCAGGAGGGAATTATATGGGATGCCAAACCAGTGTCACGGAAACTTCACCCTCACACACATCTCCTCCCACATCTTGAAGACCTAATCCAATCCTTACTCAAGCAATGCTTTCACTGGAGCTTAGGTAGTGTCCAGGATCCTGGGGCATCATGAGTCTAAAATCAAGAGTTCAGAGGTCTAGTTGGCACACTTTGGGACAAGTAGCATAGGAGGCTAGGTCATCAACCTGTAGGCCCAGAACGTCATACTTAAGACCCTTTGTTGTAAGATGGTAATTGTAGTATTTCTTCATGCCTCATCTCCTTCCTCTGTTCCTTCCTGCAGACCCACTTCTTCTGTTAAAGCCTACAAATGACAGGGTTTTCTCCTGACTTGGTGTTTTATCATGTCAGTTTTTCTCACAGTCTTAATGGCTATAGTTTATACCAGCAGAAGGAAAACAAGTGAGTTGGTATTCAGTCAGGCAAGGTTTTCTTGTGATATCTTTTATTGGACCAGCTGTATAGTAGGGTGAGCTAATGGGCAGGCTTCTGGGCCCTTGTTCAGATCTGAGTGGGTTCATCTACACAAGATGCTTTATTGCACATTCAACTAATCTAACTACTGTACCAAAGTGCACATATATATGCTAACTGGGAGCAAATTGCTCCTGGTCAACCTAGGCAGCAGGGGGCCACAGGGAGTGGGAAGAGCTGTCCCGGCTCGGTGGGATGCTGCCTGCCAGCCACGTGGAAATCGGGACCAGCGTCTAGCACCCGTGGAAGCCTGGAACACCCCCTGGCTGCTGCAGGGGGGCAAGGCAGGGCAGGAGCAGCCCTAGACTGAACTGCTCCTGTCAGAAGGAAATTTGCTCCTGCTGAGTACACATTCAGATGGGTACAGGGGTACATTTTAATACACCTGAATTTTCTGCACAGAAAATCCAGGCACATTAGTTGCATGTGTAGACACACCCAGTATGTAGTAGCACACTAACTGCTATGCACATTTCTCAAACTAGTTGTTTTTTTTATAAGTAGGCAGAGAATGTTCCAAAACTGAATACTTTGACCCTTTCCTGCAAGCTGCAGTTCTGTTTATTCATTCTGGAGATGCTGGACTGATTGACAAGAAGTGACTAGAAAAGCACAAGCAGGTGCACATAGCTATTTCTTTTAGGGCCAAGTTTCTTAATGTCACGATCAAGGATTTGTTGCTCATAATTCTTACTTCATTGGCTTGTGCAGAAGCATGAAAACCTGAAATCACATGAGGACCATTATTCTGCATCCTGTAATCCATCTTGCATTTCTATTTGACATTTTAAATGTTAATAACCTAAGAGTGTGTCTGCTTTAGCACACTAGGTGACACTGATACCTCACAGTATCTCACATGAAACAGTATGAGTCCAAATACATTTAATTTGTACAAACAGTGCTATGTTCATCAAAATTAGTATTTCTAAGATTTACTGTGACATAAATAACCAGCAAGTCCATGTGTAGCAGAAAGCCTCCTTAGAAAGCCCCCCCTTTCCTCTTGCCTGCATTTACTCTCCCCTCTTTCAATATGTTTTTCCTCTTCTACCTTTTCTTCCTTCCTCTTTCTTTCACTTTAAGATAAGGAATTGTGTTTTAAAATTTGTATGTGTGCATTTTGTATCTCCCTGTGTATTTTGGTATTTTTATCTATTTGTGTACCATGGCATTTGTAGCTTATATTTTATACTCCTCACCTTTCAGCTTTCAACTATAAATGTGTTTAGTAACAATGTTAAACGGCCGCTTCCCTGTATCAGGCTGGCCCCTGAAAGAGCAAGCGAATCAGTGATTGAATGTGTAACACTGTAGCAGCAGACAGCAATTAACACCTAAGGAAACTGCAGATCAACCAACTGAAGAAATCAATAGAACACAATGTAACAACCGGGAAATCTCTAAACATCACTGATCAAGGGCGAGAAGCCCTGGCCTGAGTTAATCAACACCGGGGACCAACTTCTGGGCTGAATATCTCCAGATTGACCACTCCCAGAGCCCTAATCAAAATTTATCAATGAACTCCCAAACCTGCACGTACATGCGGACGACCCTTGGGGCTGACAGATGCCATCCAGTAGCCACCGAGGGGGGAAGTCCCATGAGGGTCAACAACCCCTGGATTGGGCAAACCTGAAAACTGGGGAGTCACCAAAGTCTGCCAAGGACAGATAAAAAGCAGTGAAAAGTGACCCTCAGTGGAGCCCTCTTGATCTCCAACTCGACCACCACCTGACCTGTCTAGCCAGAAGGACCAGCCGGGGACCCCCTTCTGGAGGATAACACCACGCTGAAAGAAGCCTCAACCGGCCATCGACGGCAGACTCCAGCACTTGTAGGATAGGTATACCTGACTCTTGTAGCTTGCTATTGTGTGTGTGCATGTGTGTGTGTGTGTGTGTGTGTGGGGACAAGCCCCACAGTTTATGATTTAACTTCATTACAGTGTTTCAATCGGCCTAATAAACCACAATTTTAAGGATCCTGAGTTGGACATTTGTAGCCAACACATGCACCTGTTTTTAAATAAAAAATGGAAGCTCTCTTCTTACTGTCAGACAAAATGACACACATGATGCGTCAGCATGCTACTCTAGAAAACACAACCTGTTCCTTTTTTCTTACCTTCAAAGAAGCTTAGTGATGAACTAATTAATTGAGGGAAGGTCTAGAGGGGAATACTCAAGAAAATTAAGCCAAATTAACTAACAGTGTTATTTTTAAGTTAATTAGTTAAACCACATTAAAACCTGTGTGAACAAACTTATTCAGAATTAAAGTGGCCTTAATTTGATTTAATTTCTCTTTGGAAGTGAAATAAGCTAAATGGAATGAAGGCCACTTTAATTCTGAATACAGGTCTCTACACAGGGGTTTAAAGCTATTTGATTAAAATAAAAGTTAATTTAGTTCAAGTCTGATGACTTGTTCTGTATAGACAAGCCCAAAGGTGCGAGCTTAAAGCATGTGAAAAGTTAAGGTGAAATAAGCTAACACAGTAGTGCTCAACCATTTTGGCCAGTGGGTTGGATTGGCAGTGCCTGGTCTGTCTGCAGGCTGGATCCAGCCAGTGTTCCTGGTATGACACCCAGGCAAGCACAGCGGGCAATATCTGGCAGCATGGAGGGGGCAGGGAGAGGCCACCCCTAACACAGCCCTGCAGGGAAAAGGAGCCTGACCCAGCCCCATGGAGAGGGAAGGGGACATGGCCCAGCCCTACAGGGGGTAGGGGAGGGAATAGAGGGGACCAGGTCCCAACCAAGCCACACAGGAAGGGAAGGGGACATGGCCCAACCCTGGAGGGGGGGCGGTGTGTGGATAGGCCCCAACCCAGCCCCCTTGGGGAGGGAAGAGGATGTGGCCCAGCCCTGTTCCTGAAGCAGGGGAGGTGTGGCCTGGCCTCACAGGAGAAAGGGTTACAGCCTAGCCTGGCTTAGCCCCAAACAGCTGCATGGAGCTTGGGAATTTGGTGGGGGGGGGGGGGGGGGGGATTGACTATATTAATGGCCACCACTCCCCCACCACCAAATTTCCTGACCCATGGGGAGCCCTGCAAGCCACATGCAATGGTTCTGCGGGCCTTATTTGGCACACAGACCAGAGGCTGAGCACCTCCAAGCTAACACAAACTTAGGCCCCTTCTGAATGAAAGTGTCCATAGAAGGATTTAATGGATTTAAAATCCATTCCTTTTTTCTAGCTTAATTTTATAGATTATGAAGGCAAGTAAGACCTCTCTCTCTTCCCAAAACATTCATGATAAGTACAGCCTCATGAGCAAAGCCAGTACAGAAAGAAATGTCTAATGTTTATTGATATATAGGTCAGAGTTGCCAAAGCTTTCCACTAACGCAGTGGTCACCAACCACTGGATCTCAATTGAGATCCACTGGTAGATCTTGGAACCACTTGCGGTAGATCTTGGAGCCACTTGGAGTCAATCTGAGGCTGGGGTGGGGGGCTGAGTGCCTGTGTACATGCATACATGTGCTCTAGCCCAGCAGGTCAGTCTGCTGGGGAGGGGAGGGGAGGGGTGGAGGTTAGATCAAGGCTCCTGCGGTGAGGGACAGTACAGCAGAGGCAAGAGCAAGGGTGAGTTGAGTGGGGCCCCAGCCAGGCGGGACTAACCTGCTGGGGAGGCATGCCCCCAAATAATTTTTCCCCCCTCTGCCTCAATCTACACCCTCCCCACACTTCCCTCCCCACAGACTTACCTGCTGGAAGGGGAGGGGGGAGGGGAGCAGCATTAGATCTTGGGTTGCTTTTAAATGCCAAAGGTAAACTCCTACTTTAAAAGGTTGGAGACCACTGCACTAATGGATTTACCAAAGCTGCTGGTACATCCATTTGTTTGATCAAAGCCTACATTTATGTAACTACTCAGGGGTACATGATGAAACTGGTGCTTTTTAACATCTTTATCAATTATTTGGATGTGAGGGTGAAAAGCTCACAGGCCAAGTTTGCAGACAACACCAAGTTATGGCGGAGCATGGTCATGCCAGAAGATAGGTTGCAGATACAGGTGGACCTGGACAGGCTGGAGAGCTGGGCAGACCCAAACCAGATGAAGTTCAACACTCAGAAGTGTAAGGTGCTCCATCTGGGGACAAACAATCCCCAATGTACCTACAGGCTCAGTGGTGACAATTTGACTTGCACCACAGCCGAAAGGGACCTAGGGGTAGTGATTGACGATCGCATGTATATGAGCTAGCAGCGCAATGCTGTGGCCAGCAATGGGTTGTGTGAAATAGGCCAGATTAAATTCAGATTTGGATTCAGCCCAAACTGGGGACAGTGATTCGATTCGTTGATTCAGATCACTGTCCCGATTCAATTCAGCCGAATCTGAATCTGAATATTCGATGCTGATTCAGAGAATCAGCGAATTGGCCATAGACACAGCTTTAAATGTTTTTTCCACATACCTCAAGGTACCCAGCGCAGCTCATGAACACTGCAATGATGGGGTGGATGGAGCATCCCATAGGAGCACAGGGGGGGCCCACACGTGATTGGCGGCAAACCCAGAAGTGGACCAGAAGCACTTCCAGTCCATTTCCATGTCCACCACTGAGCACGTGGGGGGGCCCACCCCTGCACCCCCCTGGCTCAGCGATTGGCTGTGTAGGGACTGCAGGTGCCCCTCCAGACCAAGCAGGCACCAGTCACCAAGCCTGGCGAATGCAGGGGGACCCCTGCTCACTCCCTGCAGGTCACTTCCCTGGACCTGGAAGTGGACTGGAAGTGCTTCTGGTCCACTTCCAGGTCTGCTGCTGAGCACATGGGGGACCCCCCCCACACACACACACTCCTGTGGGATGCTCCATCCTCCCCAGCATCTCAGAGCCACGCCTGGTACTTCGAGGTATGTAAAAAAAAAAAAATACATTTAAAGCTGTGACTATATCGGAATCATCGAATCATTCCAAATTTCTCCAAATCGATTCAGAGAGATTAAAGGATCTCCTGATTCGATTCAGATTTGGAGATTCAGCCGCCGAATTGAGCTGAATCTCCACCAAATCAAATCAGTGACCGAAGCTTCATGCAGTTCTAGCCAGCAGGTCAGTCAACACACTGGCATGCATTAATTGTTGCATCTCATGCAAAACTAAGGAAGTGATACTCCCACTGTACTCCACAACTGGTGAGACCACAGCTAGAGCACTGCATCCAGTTCTGGGCACCGCACTTCAACAAGGTTGTGGAAAAACTTGAGAGGGTCCAGAGAACAGCCACCTTTATGATCAGAAACTTGTAAGACAAACCATACAAGAAGAGGCTAAGGGACTTGGGCCTCTTCAGCCTACAGAAGAGAAGGCTGAGAGGGGATTTGATAACGGCTTACCGCCACATCAGGGGATTACACCAAGAACTCAGTGAACAGCTGTTCACCAGGGCACCCCTGGAGAAGACCAGGAGCCATGATACAAACTCCTGGAAGGCCACTTGAGGCTCAATTCCAGGAAAAACTCCTTCATAGTCAGGGTGTCCAGACTGTGAAATAAACTCACTCCAGTGGTGGTGCAGTCACCTACCCTGGAAATCTTCAAAAGGAGACTGGACAATCACCTTGTTAAGGTTACTTGACCCCAGTTTTTTCCTGTCTAGTGCAGGGGGACTGGACCCAATGATCTACAAGGTCCCTCCTAGCCCCTAACAATCTGTGAATCTATGAATCTACTCTATATGCATGGGTACTGTGTGCAACTAATTTCATAAGTGGTATGGGTGAGTCATGATTCGTATAAACAATGCACTTTTACAAGTACTGGGCCAGATTCTTGGTAAGTGTAAATTGTTGTAAGTTTCCTTTTCTTCAATGACCATGCTGTTTTTCACTGCTTGAGGACCTTGCCTGTTGTTTGTACTTCCCAGGCTTGTCTGTGGGAGAAAGTAAATACTATAATTTTGTTTGCTGTGAGTTTTGGTCAAGAACAGTGCCAAATGGTTCACATCAAATGCGCCTTTTGTTGTAGGAACAAACGTTACCCTGTGCCTTGATGAAGAACATTTCTATGGAATCACATGGAGTCTATCACAGAAAATTATTGTGAAAGCAGTAGTGCACAGACCCCAGTCAGTATCAAGAATCCCTTGTCCTAGTTATTGTCCAAACAAACAGAAAGTTGTGGTCTCTGCAGCACACGCCTCACAGTATAATTAGACAAGACTCACCATAACAGGCAACAGAACTGTCAAAGGAATTCATTTTAACTTTTAATATTTTTCCCCACTGGCACCACCTTTTTTCTCTACCTAGATACTATGTGAATTTTATATGTGCTCTGGTGGTGGGGGTTGTGTGTGTGGGGGTGCTTTAATTAGAGAGGCTCTAAGAGCCACTCTAACTAAAGCACCAGCAATATCTCATGTAGCAGCATGCCTGCACTTCATAATGGTGGCCGGTGTGCTTTAACTAAAGCTTGTCAAATGAGCTTTAGTTAAAGCACCTCTGCTGCCATTTTGAAGTGCAGAGATGCTGATACATGAGAAGCAGAGGCTGCCTGGAGTGTAGTATTTACCATAGTCCAGCAGACTCAATTAATCAAGCAGACTCAAGTCCGCTCCAATGCGCTGTAACATCCCAGGAATGTGGAATATTGCATCTTTTCCCCCCGAATGCTCAGTTTCCCCCTTGTGTCTAAAGTAAAACACTTCAGTAGACCTGAAGACTTTTTTCAAGATTTTGCAGCTGAGGACACCCAGCTGTCCATTTCAGTGCAGTACACCAGATCAGTGAATGGCTGGCATCCATCATAGACATTGTATGAATAGTACCTACAATCAATACCACCCCCTACACATGCTATTTTTGTTCTGTTGTATGTCCCTGTCTTCACTAGTTCCCAATGAAGCTGTGGCATAAATCAGTGTAATGGACTGCTCCATCCATGCTGATCCACTACCTTCTGCAATGTACTGTACTTGGAACATTTTTTTTTTAATTGAATGGCTTTTCTGCTATTGCTATTCACACAATTTCAACCTCAACATATTTGGCAAGTTACTAGGACCTCTGCCAGCCTAAGGGCATGCTGACATTCTGGGCTATGACTTAACACCTTGGCTTTTTTAAATACTGGACAGCTTCACTCATGGTGCACTCTACCTTGAGGGATGGCAGGTGGCCATGCTGTCTTGCAGTTGGTCACTGGACTTGCTACCCTCAAGTCCTCTTATCCATTCAATGAAGTCCTGCCTCCAGTTCCTTCCATTGCCTCTGATGCCTTCTTTACCCTCCTTCCATTTGAGTCATTCCATAACTCTGCAGACTCCAGCATCCTACCCAGAACCTCTGGCTCTTCCCATGTCTTTGCCATACCATCAAGATGTCAGGGAGAATGGTATATGATCCATATCTTGCAAGTCAAAGCAAACTTCATATGTGGCTTTGGTTCAACTGTTCTAGTCAGGAGGTTTTTATTCATAGATTTCATAGACATTTGGGCTGAAAGGGACCTCAGAAGAGCATCGAGTCTAGCCCCCCGCCCAAAGGGCAGGAAGTCAGCTGTGGTCATAGGATCCCAGCAAGATAAGCATCCAATTTACTCTTGAAGGTGTTCAATGTAGGTGCTTGAACCACCTCTGATGCCAAGCTATTCCAGACCTTGAGGACTCGGATAGTAAAGAAATTCTTCCTTATGTCCAGCCTGAAACGGTCTTGCAGTAGTTTATAATCGTTCGACCTCGTCATCCCTTTATACCCTTTTACTTAGGTTTTTGTATCTTTTAAAGTAAAACTGCATTGATTATCTATAGCACTTTACAAAAGTAGTTCCTGGACATGCTTGCAAAAGCTGGCCATGCTTCCAGGTCATGCTTGCTGGTCCACAGAGCAGAGAGTAGTTTATGGCTTCTCCTTTTTGTTTCCAGCTGCTATTTGTTCACATCACATAACAAAGAAGAGCACAGAAAGGAACGAATGGGAGAGGCATTGAAAGAGGGAGACAAGGGAATAGTGTGATAAAATCAGGGGTGAGCAATTATTTCAGGTGGAGGGCTACTTACCAAGTTTTGGGGAGCTGTCGAGGTCTGCATGGGTAGCCCTGCCCCTTGACAGTTGCCCCACCCCTTATCACCATATTAGGACCAGAAGTCCTGCCCCTAACCCCTGACCTTTATCCCTCCCCTTGCCCTGGAAATACTCCTTTTGGGAGAGAGGGTGCTACAACCTTGAAACCAGAAAAACCCCAAATCATATACAAAAAAATAAAACATCAACTATAACTTATTTTAATTTTATTTAAAAGTATTTTTGTACTGATTTGTGTGTTTAGGAAGTGTACCTAGAGGTGACTGCATAATAGCTCAAAATACAGTCCTACTCCTGTATATTGTGTGTGAGTAGCAAGGGGGTTTATGGGGGGCATGGGTGTGTGTGGTGGGGGTGTGGGTATGGTGGGTGGGTGTGGATGGGTTTTGGGCATGTGGTTGGGGTAGGGACTGTGGGAGGGTGTGGGGTTATGGTGGGTGGGGTGGGAAAGAGAGAGAGAGAGACAGGGCCAACCAGCAGCTCCATTGCATGTGGTTCTCACTGACTGGGTATGAGTCTCACGCGATGCAGCCAGACAGACCCCACACCAAGACTCTGGGGCTGCTACTGCCCCATGCTGGGTTCCCACTGCTCCAGAGCACTAGCGCAGGCTCTTCACTCCCATTCACCACCACCACTCCAATGGCGTTCCCCTGCTTTCCCTCCCACATGTCCGCCCGCAACTGCTGCCACCACTGCTGATTCCCAGCCACCACCACTGCCATTCCCCCCACTGCCACCACTTCCCATGCCATCCCCCGTGCCCCGATTCCAGTTCTGTCTCCAGCCCAGTCCAGTCAGCACCAGCCAGTTCCTGGCTACTGGGCTGATCACAGTGGCTTCCCGTCCCCTCCCTCTGTTTGATCTTATCTGCCTTTCCACTCGGAAAAGGGCAGCAAGGCCAGAAGCCACAGAGGCTTCCAGTTAGGAGCTGGGGGCAGGAGTGGGGTGGGCTGGTGGGGATGGAACCAGGTGCACTTTGTTGCTCAGTCAGTGGGTCCTGCCACCAGTTTCCCCTGGGTCCTGCTGGCTCTGGCGCCTGTCATTTTTGACAGACAGCCAGGGGCAGATAAAAATTAATTTTCTAAAATTTTTAGGGGCCCGGCAGGCTAGCCAGAATGACCTGGCAGGCCAGATCCAGCCCCCGGGCTGTATTTTGCCCATCCCTGGATAAGATTATCCCCTTGCCACCAGGTCTAAAATACTTAAATACACTAACCTCAGTTAAAAATACACTTTCTGCTTGTCCTGCTCAAAGGGATGATGAAGGAATGCAAATGGAATTGTGCTTAGGAGAAGAGGTACCTCACAGTTGTTCCCCCTTAGTATGAAAGTTTTAGCTGTCCTATGAGTTACTGCAAAAGTGCATTGATAGAGGGCATATTTTATGCAGGTGGAGCCGTCTGAGCTTTGTACTTTTACCTAGGCTGTGGTGTATCAGTAACAGGTGCAGGCTGTACTATATGCACCGAAGGTTGGGTGCCAACTTCCATTGGAAACACTTTCTTTAATCACGCACCACTTTGCTAACTTAGTCCCTTTGTCAGCCAAAACTTTCTATACTTGGCATCTGCCTGTAATTTTTTTTCTTTTTAGTAAGAAAATTAGTTCATCTATGTTTGATTTGGATTGGAAGGGCATGAAAAAAAAATTTCTTCCATGTCTTATGGTCCATTTTGCACTAGGAGAGCAACAATAGCCTCTGTCAATACGTTCACTTCCTCTCATTGAGATCTAAACAATAAATCAGGTCTGATCTAAATCAGTTAAGTAGTAGGTTTTTTTAAGATATAAGGGGTAGTAGCATTTTTATCTTTCCGTTTTTGGAGGAATCTATCTAAAGAGCAAAAGCAGGTAATATGTTGCACACTGAACTTTGGGACACTCTCAAGGCTTAGCTTACAGGAATTTTTGGCTAAATGCAGACATTTGGGGGGATTAGAGGGAAGTTAAATCAGATCAAAATGGCTGCCCAATATCAGGTAAGTCAGGATGCTGGGGCTAGCAGCAGGGGTTGGGGGTCCAGCAGCCTGGAGGGGACAGGGGGTCTGCCAGGGGATAGGGTGGGAGGTGAAACCCATGAGGGGTAGGGGACAGGCGCAACCCTCAGGTGGAGTGGTGGGGGCTGGCATGACCCATGAGTGTGGTGGGTGGGGCAGGCACAAGCCGTGAGGGATGCAGGGGCAGGCATGACACATGGGTGTCCTGGGCAGGGTAACTATGACCCATGAGTGAGGTGGGAAGGCAGGTGTAACCCGCAAGGAGTGGGGGGAGGTGGGGGCAGGCATGACCTGCAGGTGGGGTGGGCAGTGCAGGTACAACCCATGAGGGGTGGAGGGGCAGGCATGACCCACAGGTGGAGTGGACAGGGCAGGCATGACCTGCGAGCAGTGAAGGAGCAGGCTTGACCTGCAGGTGGGGTGGATGGTGTCCACATGACCCGCAGGTGGTGTGTGGGGGGGGGAGTAGGAGTGACCCATGATGGGTGGGGAGACAGGCTTGACCTTCAGGTGAGATGGAGACCAGGCATGACCTGCAGGTGGGGTGGAGTCACTTGCCCTCCTCCCCTGAACCAACCTAGTACACCTCCATCCCCCCACTAGGACTGACTTGTTCAGCTCTGGCACCAATAAACACTGATAAAAGCAGCTACACCTGGGGTGGCTTGTGGGATGGGGATTGTGAGGGCTGACTAGTCAGGGGGTGGAGGGAAAGTAAGCAAGGAGTTGGAGGGGCAAAAAATAACCCAGCGCGGGGGTGGGGGGCAGGAGTGAAAAGAGAAGCCCCAGGGCTGGGGCCAGTGGCTGGGTTTTCCCAGCCCTGGCTCTGTGCAGAGAAAATGTACAGAAGTTCCATGCACTGGTTTGACCTAAATCTAATAAGTTTGATCCTACATAGATCCAAGTTTATCTTAAACCAGGTGTTGCAACTTTTATATCGGTTTATGTGCATGGAACTTCTGTCCAGTTACAGGTTTAGACTGATTGCCAGTCACCTATTAAGTCACCTATTAAGTTGAGCAGTTTTAATATCAATTTCTCTGTTTGCAAGCATTTAATTATTCATAATCCCATGCTGTCAGACTAAAGGCATTGCAAAGAGTTGTTTCATTGAAGCAAAATTAATTTCCTATTAATCATCATCACTTCTTTCAGAATGTTATTATCACTCCACCCTTCCTCAGAGTAAATAGGAGGATGTTAAAGGATTCCAGAGCTAATATTATTCCTCATTCCTTAGATGGCTTTCAAGCAAAAAAATATTTTCAGCCCCACCTTTGATCACGATTATATTTATTAGCAGATTTATCTAAGGAATTTGCAGAGTCAGTGTTCAGTCTTCCTGGCTGCTGAATGGTATGAACTGACCTCAGTGAAAGCTGAGGGGACTTGGCATGTCACAGGACCAAACCATATGTCATCCTAAACAAAGAATATGTGATGGATGATCTCAGGATTTGGCCAACTGCTGTTCATACAAGTCATGTATACACACTCCTGTGGGTGCATCTCTGCTGCAGTTATTTATGTGTGTGCAGGGCAGTATATGCATACCAAAGCCAGTTTTAAACTACCTAGCCTGGGGACAGCAGTGCTCCAGGCATGGCCACTTCTCAGGCAGGTTTTGCAGCCAACATCAATCTCTGTGCTTCTGTGGCAAGACTGCTGCCACTACCCAAGCTAGCTAATTCATAGTGGAGACTTATGTATGTACACAGCCTAGCAGACAATCTGTTATCTCCCTGAGGAGCCCCAAGCCACACTCGAATGCCTCTCTCTGTTATATATTTTACTTGCCATTCAGTATATCCCCCGTTTTTCTTTATTATCTCCTGTTACCTCTATTCATATCTGTTTCATCATCTTGGGATATTTGATACACAGCACAGCGCCATCATGCATACCCATATTTTCTTTCACACCACACACTCTGAAAATAAGACATGTATCTTGTTTTGGAAAGGCAGAATGAAGAAAAGATTTTTCTAGTCATGGTTGAATGCCAACTGCAGGGGGATCCGGACTCCAGCAGTTCTGAGTGTGGGAGGCTTAACACTAGCTCTGACCCTGAAGGGAGTATTCTACCTTGGCTCTCACTAGTCAGGTATAGACGGCTATAAGTGATCAGAAACGGGTCTATACCTGTAACAGAACAGAAGTTTAGCACACAGACTGGTTTAAAAATGGTGGATCCCAGTTGAAGATCTGCCCCACCTCCCCCCACCATCAAAGGGTGAATGTGTATTTGCTACCAACGTCATGTACAGAAAAGCGTAATGTAGATTGATTCTGCTTAGGGTTTTTGGGATGTCTTTACCTAGCCCCTGGGGCTGGCAGAGGGAGAAGCACAGCAGCCCCCTTGCAACAGCGCCTCCATCCTTGCTTCTATTCCACCAAAGAAAAACCAACTTCCCTGCTTAAGACAGACACCAATTGGAGAGAGCTGATTTGGGGGGAAAGGTGTATATGGTACACAAGTAAATACAATACTTTTGTTCTAAATAGACAAAGCTTCTATATCTCAGTGCCTTTTAAGAGGAAATTCAGTCTGTCCATCTATAGGTAAGTGGACCAGCTTGTTTCCTCTCTCTTATGTTTAAACTTCAGTTGGAGCTCCCAACAAGCAAACTGATCTGAAAATTAACTCTTCAGCTCACCAATATATTCCTGGAGTTAGCCGTGCAACTTCAGCAATAATAGCCAAGAGAATGAAGACTCAGCACAGTATTATGACCAAGATGACTTCTGATTGTAGCCTTTAACACACTGAGGTCCATATTTGTACCTGCCCGATTTTGGTGACACTCCGTAACACTTGTATGTTAGAGTGACCATCTAGTTTTCGGGGGAATTTTTATCCGAATCCACTAAAATACACAAAACATTTGACCCCAGGCAATCTGTTCTCCTGAGTATTAATGAGAAAATGATTTTGTGACTTTTCCGTAGCGAATTTGCCATATTTTAATCTAATGGTACTGACCTAAGAACAACACAGCAATATATCACAGAGTATGTTTCTGGTAGACCAAAAGAAATTGTCATTTTAAGCAACCCAACTAAGCCTCCATAAATCTGCCAGAAAAAAATAAAACAGAAATGCCTCAAGATCAGAAGTCAAATCATTAATCCACTTAATACCCTTGTCACAGAAGCTTTGCACACTAAAAGGGATTTTCTGCATACCTTAGGGAGCAGAATTCATTTCTTAGTAAATATTGTGCTTCTCTTTTTAGGGCATGTCCTTGGGAATGGGAGGGAATTTGCCACCTATGGAAGGTTTATAGACCTACCCACAATCAAGAAGCAAATCAAAGAGCAGAACTGAATTTAAGTATTTTCCACTCACACTCCTGATATTATACTTTATCAAAACCCCCTTTTGGAAGCAGTGTATTTATAGAGGCAGCATACATCTGGAGCAGTCTCTATAGGCAGCATCCTGAAAAGTGCATGAAGGGAATAGAGATAAAACCTGTGTGTGGGGATGTTCTCTGGGGACTTCTGACAATCTAAGGGCAATGATGCATTGTAAATATCAGTTTCTAACTTCTACAGTGAATATTAGATGTGTGACCAGATAGAAATTTTGGATAGCATGGGGGAGGACCTGACATTTAGGGAAAAAATGCAACCAGTACTATATTGCACAAAGAAACAAGGAGAATCTCATCAATAAGGAAGTCTGGTATGTTTAGTTCATGGGCTTGAGACTAAGTCCCAATCTGCACCACCCAAACACTAGCAAAATCCAGACCCACCATTTTTCTGGATTTTGGACTTCTGTTTCTAGAGTTAGTTAGTTATGTTAGGCTGGCAGGTTAGAATTTGACATAATGCATCATATTTAGTGCATTGTGAGCCAACTTATTGCCCACTTCAAAATGCCAAGTCCTAAAAAGGCAACTGGACCCATGAAGATTTTGAAAGAAAAAAAATTAGAAGATTGAAAATTACAACTCAGCCTTTCAGTGTCACGTGGAACAGACATCTCAGAAGGTCTGAGATAGGAATCAATTCCATTAATTGATCCCATGTTAAACACACAGACCATCTCCTCTCCCTGCATCCCAGGGACGAGCCAGTGTGGACAGGTGATCATACACCACACATGCACCCAGGTGAAAGCAGGCATCCATGGCTGGTAAAAGAACAATTTGCCTTCCACAGGGACTCCTTCCTAATTCAGAGCCAGTAATAGAAAGCCATTTTCTGGAAAATAATCCTCTCTTGTGATTTCCTCCATATTGCACTAGGAGGAGCTCTGTCAGCATGCTGTGCAGTTTGATTAGCAGGGCTGTCCTGTTAGGCAAGGTCTGGTACAATAAAATACTTTGGAACATCACACAGCCTGTGCCTCAACAGCTGCCTGCCACCAATGCCTCTAGCAAGGAGATAGCAGATTCCACAGTGGGTCTCATTGTGTGCACACACAGTCAGCTTCTGTCAGCAGCAGGTCCTCTTCTTTCCCTCCTTGGGAGGAAAATCCTCAGGAAGCCATCCTTCTCCTTCTCCTAAGAGCCCTAATTAAGGACTAGCCAAGACTGCAGATTGCCCATTTGATATATCCAGTGCTATATCACCCTGATGGCAGGTCAGGATCTAGCCTTGTATAGCTCCTTCAGTCCAGAAGATGTGCTTGGCCCCATTGGGACCCAGGGACCTAGAGTAGGTGGAAATAGTAAAAGGGTGCATCCAGACACGAGGTTTATTGCAGTGGCCTAATTAGCTCCACAGTAAATGTCTTGGCATCTACATGTACAGGGCTATTTGGCTGGAGTAAACTAATAAACTTTGCAGCAGGATAATATTTGTAAATACAAGTACTATCCTTCTGTGGAGTTTTTTACTCCACAGCACCACATGTGTAAATGCTGACACAGCTGGCTGGGGCATGAGGGTTTTCAGTGCAGGGGCTGCTGGCCTTGCACTGTAGCACTCTCATGCCCCAGCCAGCCCCTTCACAGCACATTGAGCTGGGAGAAGCAGCCCTGGGAAGGCAGGCTGACTCCTGGGCCCTCTGCCAGCCGGGGCTGCTCTGACTCAGCTCAACATGATACGGTCCCGGGCACACGTGTAAACACAGTACCTGGGAGCAATAAACTCTGGTGCAATATGCATCAGAGTTTATTGCATCACATTAATATATATGCGTAGATGCACCCAAAGACTAACAACCCCCAGGCCCCAAATTTTACCTCTGTTGCCCTCCCATGTGGTCTCCCTAGGATGACACAAGACCATGTATTCTTGCCCTCAGGAAGAGAGGGAATGCCTCAAATCTTGCTTCTCGTTTGTTCTCGTTTAAAATAATATAAACAATGAAAGGATAAAAGCTATCATTGACTATAATCTGATTTCATCTAATAGTAAATCTATGGCACAGGGAACTGGGAAGGGCCTATGGTATATTTTCCAAGCCAGATGTCAGGACAGTGACCTTTTAATGGCCTGGGTCAATAGCACAAGAAACAGCATTGTAATTGGTTTCAGTAGGTTTTATTGTGGTCACACTGAGCAGAGGAGCAATTGCCTGATCCAAAGCCCATTGAGGTCACTGGGTTCTTCCCATTTAATTTGATAAGGCCAGTTCAGTAGGAAGACTTCCTGTGACTATAACTGGCTTTGGATTAGGCCCTAGATAGGTCATGTGGCCACTAAAAGCCCTACTCATTCCTTAAGACCCAATTCCTCTGGAAGTAGGTTGAAGTACACTGGTGGGATCTGTCAGGAAACTTGTATTGTGGAGGTGAGGGGTAGTCCTGCATTTTCTGGCTTCTGTGACTGAGGGGACCCCTGCAGTCTGCCAACCATCCAGAGCAGGGCCATGAACCGACATTTATTTCACACAAAGGGTAATGAAAAAAATGCTATAAAATTACAGCCTAGCCTCCCACAAGGCTATGGTGTCAGCTTCGGAGATGGGAATGACGGTAATGTACTCCGCTGCCTTTACTTATTTATCTTTATCAGTGGTGTTTGAGCTTCCATTAGCTCTAATTATGCATGAAGAAGAGCAATTCTACTGCATCTTTCTCCATGGACAATAATTAGACAAGTAATCATGTAGAGCCATTAAGGAGATTGCATCCATTATTAAGGATTTCATTTAGAAATGGACCACTTATCTGAAATACCTCTCAATGCCTTCCCTGAGAGTTGTCACTAAGCCAAGCTGTATTTAGCCAACACTGTTAACAGGTTTTCTCAGCAGTACAGGAGAATTAGAAGGGGTTATTAACCTGTACAAAATGGACAACAAGCACAGGAAGCCTACACCACTACGTTAGGAACTGAGATGAACCCAAAGAGCCTTGTTCCAAATTTATGGATTGATCCAACAGACAACAGGAGTGAATGGGCCTCTCCTCATTATGTTCAACAGGCTTTGGATCAGGATTACCAGTGCACTTCCAGTTCCTAGCAGTGGCAGCTAGGAGACTCTTACTAGTCACTTAAGATTTTCCCTTTGGACTTTTATGCCACAATTTTTTTTTCCTGATTACTCTCAGTCACAGGGTAAGTAATCTTTGGAAAAGGGACATAAGGATTTCCAGACCAGGGAATCATCTAGCACTTTACACCCTGCCACTGAAAACAGCCAACACTGGCTGCCTCCAAAGGGAAAGGAATACACCTCGCACTGGTGGAAATCCAATACATCTCCCAAGTTTTCTGGGGAGGATCCTGCTGGGTAATAATTATGTATAAGCTGCCTTGGGACTGAGTGTAGAGTGAGACAGGGAGGTAGAAAAAGAAGCAATGGGCTCACATTTAGAAAGGAAATGCTAGGCTGAATGCTCTAACACACTCACTGGTAGGGAAATGTAAGTGGCTGAAGAAGTGAAACAAGACCCCAGTTCACTTGGAGCAAGAAGGCCTTTATCTTTAAGGCTAGGAACAGACATTTAAAAAGGCAGAGCCTGAATTGATTCAATCTTTGCAGGTTAGTCTAACTTGCCTAGGTTGAACTGGTTTGCAACCACACAGACAGTCCCTCTGGACTGAAGAAATGCAGGCACATGCCTACATTGATTCAGGCTAGAAGCTGGGGGGTGGGGGCACTAAAGCATCCCTCCTTTCCCTGCTACAGTGCTGAGCTGATAGGTGCATGGCCAGGCCCTGGCAGGATGCTCCAATTTGGGATAGGTGTAAACCCCCATCCTGGCCTGCACCATCTCAGACTTTTCCCCGCTCACTGCTCAAGGGAGGGGAGTGTTGCCAGACCCCAGATAGCATGCTGAAGCAAAGAGGGGTGTGCAATGCATGCAGCTGTTGATGATACTGAGCTTTTCAATCTCTCTCTCCCTGCTTCTTCATACTGACTGCAAACCTGACAAGGATGAAAATCAGCAGAAGCTGATAACTAGGGCTGTGCAAAATTTCGCTGGGTGTTTAATTTCAAAGCTGTTTTGATGCATTTCAAGCTCAAAACAGCAAAATCAAAATGAAACAAAAGTCTTTGAAACAAAACAAGGGCACTCTAAGCATTTCAAAAGTTTCTAAACATTTTGAGTTTCGTAGCCGGGCTTATTTGGCTTCAGCACCAGTCCCAGGTGGCACAGGCAACCTTCTCCCATCCAGTGTGCAAATCCAGGGGCTCACACCCCTGGGAGGAGTCTGGCAAAGCCCGGCAGCCCTCCCAGGGGTGCAAGCCCCCAGATCTGTGCCCTGCAAGAAAGGAGGCTGCCACTTCCACCTGGGATCAATGCTGGGCACAGGCTGCGCCCAGCACTGGAGAAGATTGCTGCTGCTGCCTGTCCCAGGTGGCAGCAGCAGCGTGAGCCTGCCTCCTCTCATCCAGCATGCAGATCCAGGGACTCGCACCCCCAGGAGGAATCTGGCACAGCCCAGCAGCCCTCCCAGGGGTGCAAGCCCCTGGATCTATGCCCCAGATAAGAGGAGGCTGCCTCTTCTACCTGGGACTGGACCTGGGCAGCAGCAGCAATCTTCCCTGGTGCTGGGTGCAGCCCGCACCCAGCACTGGTCCCAGATGGAAGAGACAGTGTCCTCATATCTGGCATGCAGATCCAGGGGCCTGCACCTCTGGGAGGAGTCCTGCATACCTCCTGGGGGTGCAAGCCCCCAGATCTGCACGCCAGATGAGAGGAGGCTGCCACTGCTGGCAAGTGTCAGGAGTTGTGTCTTGAACAGCTTGACGTGCAGTTTCCCAGAAACCTATGCACCTATTTCCTTGAAACTCGGCAAGTTTTATTCCCCCAGAAGGGGCTACCATCCCTGCAATTGTCATCCAAATGAGACAAGAAATGACAAAGTTTTAGGCATTTTCATGATTCCCCCTTATAGCCTATGGGCAAAATGTTGCAGTGTGTCGAAACAGGGAACCAGTTTCAATTAAATGAAATGGGACAGTGCTTCAAAATGAAACAAAACAATGCAATGAAACATTGCCCCTTCAAAATGGTGAAATGGATGTCGAAACAAAACGATGGTGTTTCGCACAGCCCTGCTGATAACACAGTGTTTATCAGCCCATCAACAAAACAAAAGCCTCTCTTATTAATTCAAGCTCTTCTTAAACAGCTTTTTCCAAGGAAGGAACAGAGGGACATTACCAGATGACCTGTTGATTAGCTCCAAAAAGCCCTAAGCTAACACTATTCTGTCTGCCTGTCCCAGTGAAACTGGAGACACACACAAAGACACCTCTCAGCATTAGTTAGCATACCACATGCCTAGGGTCCGTGGGACTGAGGTCCATTCTGTGGGAGATGGGAGGGAGGGGAGATCCCTGCTTGAGCAGTGAGCAGCAAGGGAAGCCAGGCAGACTCTGCTGTGCCTGCAGTCTCCCCGGGACCTCTGCCTAGGGAGGAGAGGGGCAAGGCCAGTCTGTTCTCTGGAGCAGAGAGCCCAGCCTAAGGCTGCAAAGCATCTGGGATGCTGGGGGACTCTGGTTTAACTTAAACCAGGAAGGGGTCTGGGACAGACATTGCATAAACTGGTTTGACCCAAATCAGTTAAGTCTGATACTACATTCAGACAGGTTTATCTTAAATCAGTTTCAGCCATTTTGAAACTGGTTTATGTGCACTGAACTTATGTTCTGTTACAGGTTTAAACCAGGTGCTGATCACTTAAATTGGTTTATGTGTAATGTCTGTTCCTAACCCATAAGACATGTTTTGAGCTCCATGGCATTGAAGTGCCTTTGTGAACTGGTGCAGCAGCTGTGCCTTAAATATATTTTCACTGCCCTTGTCAGCAGCAGAGCCAGAAGTTGAGGGAGGGGGGAGAAAGTGGACTTGGCCTTGCCCTGGCCACCCAAGTCTGCAGGCATGCTCCAAACTGGAAAAACATCAGTAAGGTTGCTCTGGACTCATCCAACTGCATCTGGTTGCAGTATAGATGAGCCCATGGAGACTGGCTCTTTAAAACTAACCTGGGCCAAGAGCTATAAGGAACAACCCTTGAGGAGGGATGGGTCTCTCTAGCCTTAGGAGAATTTTTAATAATGCCTAGCACTCATGCTGCAATTGGTCTATTTAAAACACTTTATAAACAGTGTGGTACAGATCCAAATACTCTCCCTCCATTGAAGTCTGTAGCATCAGTCATGGAGTAAGTCTATTAAGACTGGTGTTATATCTCATTGCTGTGGCTGCTAAGCACATGTCTAACTGCTTTTCTGGATTAGGTTTTATTGTTATTATATATGAGTGAGAGAAACCCCCATTCAGCAACTCAAAAGCATGTTGCCATTGTTACACTCCACAGCCAATACTCACAAATCTTTATTTCCTCCCCAGATTTGGCCTTAAGGTACTGTTTTAAAAAGTTTCCAAGTAACTTAGGCTTCTAAGTACTTATGCACTTCTGAGAGCAGAACTGAAGGACCAGATTTATTTATGCTTAGCCTTTACTTAAATAAGACTGGAATTGCCTGAGTAAGGACTTCAGGCTTTGGTCCAACCCTTGTGGAAATTCTTGTCATTTTTAACAATGTTGGAATTTAGATACCAAACAGATAGGCTTCCCTATGAACCTATCAGATAGATCTTTCTGGGAGCCACTGTCCCACCACATTGTACGGTGACCTGTTTTGTGGCCTCATCACCAGGAATCCTGGTTTTCTCTGATTTAAAAAGATCCCCAATTTTCAGTTAAAAAAAAATTGACTCCAAATCCACAATTTCCTGTGATTAAAATGAAACACTGCTATATATATATAATAGTGGTCTTTCATTTAAATCATGGCAATATGTGGATTTGGGGTTACTTCTTTTTTTTTTTTTTTAACTGAAAATTGCAGATTTTTTTTATCAGAGAAAATGAGGATCCCTGCTCATCACACCCCCTAAGGTGTAAAAGGATCCCTTTGCATGCAGGCAAATGTTTCATGGGAGCCATAATGAGGAACTCGATCAGAGAGTTCCTTTAGATCAGTGGTTCTCACCGTTTTGTTTTGTTTTTTGTACTAGGACCCATTTGTAGACATAAATGGCAAGTCCTGACCCAGTGCTTCTCACTCCCAAACCACTGCCCCCCACTCCCAGCCCCAGCCCTCCAGTGTGTGGGGCGGAGGGGAGGGGGGCCAAGCAGCCCTTGCAGGCTGGAACTCTGCAAGGGGAAACCCACAGTTTCCCACATTTTTCTCCTTTAAAGGAGAATCCATTTTTAAAGTTTGTTCGTGACCCTTTCAGATATTCTTGTGACCCACAGGTTGAGGAACACTGCTCTAGATACTGTGGGTATTGCACAAATTCTCCGCACACACGGGTAACACACCACAGTTTAAAAATCAGTTTGGTCCTAAACATGTATATGTGCTGTTCTCCATCACTGCAGATGTTTTCTCAGCCTGACAAAGGGTGTTTGTGCCCAAAGCTTGCAAAGAACAATTTTTTTCAACTATTTGACTTGGCTTAATAAAAGATTTACCCAAAGAATCTTGTCTGCCTATGTCCTTAGACGAACACAGCTACAATCTATACCCATTCTCCATCACCACACACACACATTGCACTAGTAAGAATTTCAAAGGTTTCTAGTTGTTCCTTAAAATATCTGGTTATTCACAGTGGAGGACCACTGGAAAACAATAATTCTTGAAGACTGAACCTACCTGGCCAAAATGGCTACCCTCCCTGTGCTGGCTGCCTTTCTGGAGTAGCTTATTACACTTCTCAAAATGCAGCAAGATGGGAAAGCTTTGCAAGGACTATCTTGGAGAATATATTTGCTTGCAATTTATTTCTTATTATAATGTGAATACGTGTCCTCTTGCAACAGGATTGAATTCACCATATCATTTCACAGAGACCCCCAAACAGGGGCAATTGTCTGGCAGTGCTAATGTATTAAATCCAGTGATCTCAAGTGGAATTTTTGCCAAGCCAGATAGATGTCCTTCTGACAACTGCAGCCCCATCTCAACTACTTCCCATCCCCCAAGCCTTGGGAACTTTAGTGTAAGATTCATGAATAATGTGTGCACCGTGTGGCTGGGGGGGCACAGCAGTGGCAGTGGGAGCGTGGTGGCAGTAGTGGGAGTGCAGTAGTGGTAAGCAGAGGAGCTCCCGCAGACACCGCTGGTGCTGGCAGTGGTGGGAGGGTGGTTGGCAAGTGCCAACCAGGGGTCGGCAACCACCTACAGACGTCACCGGCAGTGGCGGCTAGTGGAGATCGTGGACTGCCTCCAGATGCCACCAGAGGTGTCGGTGGTGGGGTGATGAGCAGTGAGTGCCTTTTTGTATGGGGTGCACCAACACACTCAGGGGACGCATGTGCACCCACGTGCACCCCCTACGTGTCACCTCTGGTAAGATGATTGTCTGTGTAAAGTGCCTTCATAAGGCCTATGCACAACATAGGGCCTGTTTTGAGAGTCTGTGTAGTATGTCCTTTCCTAGAACATTAAGCCAGTTGCCCCATGGTTGCCTTTATGAAGCAGTTCTCAAACTGCCCAAAGAAATACTGGGTCAGCCAGTCCATTTCTCATCTTCCAGGGCAGGATTACCCTCTGAAGTATATTCCCCACTGACCAAGCTAGTTGCCAGTTCTCAAAGGAACAGAGCTTGCATCGTGTCATTTTAAAAAAACACAAATGGAAAAATGATTTTTCCTCTCCAAACAACGAGTATTATTGAATTTCTGAACTCCCAGGAATGCTGGAACATCCAGTCACAAAGCAGATTGCTGGCAGCTATGTCTTTGTTTCAGAGAAATATGCCTGCATCCTTTGTGCAACCCAACAATATTTATTCTTATTTGACAAACAAAATACCCTGGAGTTATTTTCCTCTCACTGCCAAAAAGGGCAAAAAACACTTTTGCTTTCCGCTTCTGAGGGATGTTTCTACAGTTGATACAAGCGTCAAGACTTTATTGCACAACCTGCACGAGTTCTTTTACGAACTAGATAGGCAAGGGATGTAAATACAAGGTAGGTTTGTTTTATTTATCTGAATGAGTGAATGTTGACTAGGAATTTTCAAAGGTGCTTACAGGAATTAGTCATCCAAATCCTGTTGTATTCTCAGCCATTGCTTATGTAACAACAGGATTAACAGCACTGGTTTGAACCAGGTATAATTCTAGGAAACATTGAACAAGTCTTCACCACATAGTTCTGCCACTGCGCTTCTGTCCTGACCTACCCAATCTAGAGAGGCAAGATATGTTCAACTTTGGGAACAGTATTAAGAGGGGGAAATTGTGATATGCAAAAGTGTTAACAGAGAGCTGGCTTAGACCATTAAACTCCATTCATATCTGATTTCATCCATATCTGGACTTAAGCATCTAAAAGTGGAAGAAGGACATGAACTCCCTGACCCATTAAAGTACTTAAGCATGTGCCTAACTACACATTGCACATAGTCATTCACATCTTGACTAACTTTAATTTTGTGCTTAATTGCTTTGGGGCCTAAATTGCAACTCCCTTGGTCCTGCTCCATCTTTGGTACTGGTCATAATTAAAACTGGGTTGAGATTTCCTGCTGTTAATAATTGTGGCCCTGTAGACCCTCACCAAGCAGTGTATCGTGCTAGCAAAGGGCAGAGAATATTTTCCTGCGTTCCATCTTGGTGGCAACAAAACAGATCTAGTAAAATTGCAAGAAGAAAAGAAAATCACTCATGTTAAAAAGACTTTACTCGAGCAATCATTCCTGCTCTGGTTGGCCTTGTAACAACCCTGTCACTGTGGTACTGAGACACTGGACAGGAGGGCAGACAAGGGGGACAGGAGGGCACCCAGGGACCATACTACCAGCAGTTTAGTTTATGGTGCCATCAAGTTTATCCAAATCCACAGCCATATTTCTGTAAGAATAAAGGGAGGGATTTAATGAATGCCCACTAATACATGAAAGGCCACACAGTTAGCTACCCGCAAGAAAAATACCTTTGCAATGTAAACACTGCGGTTTTATATTAACATCCTCAAACTATCCTCAAACACTGCAGTTTTATATTAACATGCTACTTGAGAGGGAAAAATAGAGATTAATCTTGCCATTGGTACATATTTTAGTGTAAGAGTGACACTTTTAAATAAATGCCATAAACAGAGGTCAAAGATATCACTGCAAAATGCTGATAGAGCTGATTGTTACAAAGGATGATGGACACCATTTCTAGAGCAAGGGTTTCTCTCTCTCATGCACAGCCCACAAGCAGAGAAAGCAAACTATGAGGGCTCACAGTATTTTTACGGTCAAGGTTATAATTATGGCATATTCCCATGACAAAGAAGAAGAGAGATCAGCTATAAGGAGCGTAAACATCTTATATTGGGTTTCAAACTTTTTCCTTAAAGCAAGGTAACCTAATGTAATGATATGGAAAGTCACACCAGCTTCACTACTATCATAGACATAAGAATATCAGAGGTGTAACTCTCCAGTTCTGTGACTTGGCCAGTGGCAGCACAGGATGTAGAAACAATGGCCAGAGGTTCCCTGCTGTGGTGGGGAGTTGCCTCCTCTTTTTGCCACCAATACTTGTTGAGTGGCCATTTAAACACTGATTCTCAGCAGCAGAAAAAGGAGGTAACTTCTTCCTTCGTGGCAGTGAAACTCCAGCTCATGCACCATTGCTCGTGCACCACATGCCACCAATGCCAACCCTCAGGCTACCATGCAGTGCTGCTGCTGCTTGGCCCTCCACGCAGTGGGAGCTGGAGCCATTGCAGGGAAGATGCAGGGAGCAGCAGGAGAGGGAGGGGAACAGGGGATAGGAGGGTGAGGCATTCCACTAGGCAGCCCCTGGGTTTACACCTCACTCACCGACCCAATCCTATGCTACTGAAGAGTATTGAAACAGAAAGGAATCTGATTACTCAGTAATTTCAATGACAAGTTACTACCTGAGATGCTTATGCTGAATTAGAGTGCACATTTTGGCCAAGTGACTTGTAAGAGGATCAGTGGGTCATTTTGTAATGAAAGATCATTCTTTGTAAAAGAATAAGGCAGGAAAAGAAAAAAAAAATCTTTTGCTATTCTGTTCCATTTAAAAGAAACCTGCCAACTTTTCCCATGAGCCTTGATGCAATTTCAGCAATAGTTTGTGATCCAATATCCATCTACTTTGTGTTATAACATTTGAATTAGCATCTGTGGAATAGCTCCCAATTTTGGGCTTGATTCCACACCACTTAATGTATCTGGAAATTATTTTAAGAACACAAAATACGAGAACACAAAACAAGAGCCCTCTTTTTCTTCAGACCAAAGCACATGGCTAGGTACCCATTTTAGCAGCTGTATAAGTCTAAATAACTAAACAACATTCTTTGTTTCCTGTTGATTAGTGTTACTGTGTGCTATTAAACAGTTGCTGTGTTTCATCTCTGAGGTGGTTCCAAGTGTGTGATAGTTGGAAGTGGTTGATTATATTCTGTAAAAAGAGACTTTAAAAAGTTGAAAAATCAACCCTTCACCAAGCAGGAAATCCTGCAAGAAAGGGTAACTCTGTGCAACTTTCTTTTGACTCATGGGCATTCAGGGTCAGATCCAGGATTTCCCAAACGGGGTGCAGGAGCAGCAACCTGCACTCCAAGGGTGTGTGAATCCCACCCACCCCCGACTCCTTCCCCTCCACCAGTTCAACTACTGCAAAAGCCTCCACGGTCTTTTTAAACCCCTAAAGCACGTGAAAAATCCCCCATCCCTTCTCTTCCATGCTCAAAGGCCATACCATTTTATTTCAGTCATTCCAAAAAAGGCAGACTTGAAGCATGGAGAATTTCAACCCAGCTAGTTCCAAGTGGGAAAACTGTAAGCAGCACAACTCTTAGCATGGGAAGTGTCAAGCAACCTTAAGTAGGCACCACTCCCAGTTCTTCCTGTAGCAAAGAGCCAAGTGGATAAGGGCCCAAGTGTAATTTATTCAGTGTAATTTTTTTTTAAAATGGGAATATAAAATCAGCATAAAGAATTTCCAAATGCATTAAGACCATGCTGTGTGTGTGAAGCCACTTGCTCCTCGTGAAAAACTCACACTACTTTGTGCAAACAGGGCTCATTTTTCTGTTATCGATTCTGGATTGAAGAATGAAACCTGTACTCTTTGCATATTGGATTAATGTATATTAGTCATCAGTGATGCCAATGGCATCCTTCCCACTGCTATAGGTGAGGCCTTTTACTCTTTTACATATGCACTTTTGTTTGATTGGATTAAAACTTTAGTCATCACAATTTGTTCCGGAATGAAACAGGTCAGAGCTCAAGCTCTGATCTTTTTTTTTTGCCTACACAGTTACAAAGATAGGTTTGACTCAAGTATTTCTGTTAATATTTCTGGACATTTAGAAAGAAAAGTGACTGGTTTTATCAGATTCTGTTGTGCCAGTGGCTCTTTAACAGCTATCTCTGTAATGTTTGCTCTGCTAATGACTAATTTCCCCCAGTGATTAGGGCTAGAGTTTGCTCCCTGGGGCCAGCTGCATCCTTGATAGGGCACCATTGACTTTGATTAAATCATGCTAGTAATGAATCTGGCTCCTGGTGCTTGTTTTTACATTACGTATGATGCCATCAGAACAAGAGTAATTAATGCTTTGCTCTGCATTGCATGTTTGCCTTGTTTATCAAAGCAACAAGCTAAAATAAAGTCTTACTGTAATATGCCTGGATTATTAGTTACTGGAAGGGAAGTGTAAATCAGAACCAAGGGAATATTAGGGATTGGCCAGATTTACAATGCCACCCCTGCCCAACAATTATTTCTGCCCAGTACTACATCAGTTCTACACACCTGCCAGCCTACCTTTGCTCCTCTTGAGCTGCTTTATCTCTCTTCTCCCAGGCTTTGGAGGTGGAAGAGCAGCTGCCACAAGGTCTTCTTACTCCTGACTTCTAGTGTTAGGGGTTGCTTGTCCAGGGGCATCTTCATTGCTTCCAACTTCCCATAGGAGGTGGTTCAAAGAGGGAGCAGAAGGAATTAAGGAGATATTCCATTACTCACAGGAAGGGAGAAGGTTAGAGCAAAGCAACTGGGCTCCATCTACTGCATCCTACCCTATAAAAACAGGGTTGGGTTCCTGGGAGGGTAGGGCTTCTCCTGCTTTCTGTAGCTTTGTCCACTTATTGAGGTAGAGGTTTTGTCTACTTTCTGAACATCTCTGATTGGCTGTTGTATCCCAATAAATGGGTCAAGTGGGATAGCAGTCAAGCAAGGGACCCCTCAGAAAATGCCAGCTTTTAGCTGTCACCTTTTTTGACTAAAAGAAAATACAAGTGCAACTCCTCTGTTGTAAACAACTCAGGAAGACTACACACCAGGACAGAATGTTTTTGACGCAATGGATTCTTATTTTAAATATTTGGGTTTATCTTGTGAGGCAGAAGGCAGGGTAGATTTGCATCTTATAGACTAAGTGTGTCAAACTCACCTGGAGTTCCAGGCTGGATCAAGATGACTGCAAGATCAAACTTGTCAACTGTGGTGACTAACAAGATGCCCAAGCAGAGAGCTGCAACTAAAACTGGACCCACGTCCAAGCAACCAATGTTTCAAAAGCTTCCTTCAACACTGAGCTAGTCCACTGCGGAAGAAAGCGAGCCTTCAAATCAGCCTACCCCTGCTGCATGGCGGCTCCTTGCACATGGTCCCCCTCTGCAGTTCTGCCTCACTAAAATTATTTACACAAAACTGACACAACAAATATGTCAGAAGTAAGAGGAATAAACATAAGTCCCCACATTTTCTGTGCATTTTTTTTTTCTACTAAGATTTCCTGGTATCTAAAATTTGGCTCTGTGCTGGGAACCAAATCATGTGTGTGGGGTGCATTTTGCAGTGCCTCAAAAACCTTTGAGGCACTGCAAAATGCACATGCGCACTTGTGTGGACATGGCCAATGTGTGGACATGACCCTACTAGTCCCATGTTTCTAATGTCTTGGTTTGGATTTCAAGATCATGGTGCTATGCAAAGGACTTGCCTTTCAGATAATGAAAAAGTTGCTTTAAAACTTTAAGGGATTCAAAGGAGGTAATGCTGCTGCAGATTATAATCTGAGGACCAAAAGACATCATGTTGTAACTACTCAACTGTAAATACATTCAGTTTAAAAAGGAATTTTTTAGGATTTTTTTTTTTTTAAACATGGAGTTCCTTTCAGCCTCCTTTCCCCATTATCTAAAGTGACCACCTGAACCAGGGATCTGTTGCCTAAAGGAAATGATGCTTTCCTCTCTCCCACATGTGTGAATTTATGGTTGTAGGGTCATTACAACATGTTGAACCACATCCACATATTGAAGAGGAGAAGTATAGTGATGGGCCAATCGTGACCCAATGTTCCTGTTCTGCCCACCCCACCCCACCAATAAGCAGATGCAGGCAGAGACATTTGGCTCCAGAGCTACAGTGTTGCTCAGATAAGCAATTCATATAAAATAACATCTTTTTAATGAAGAGGTCATTCTGTGTATGTGTCCTGGGTCATAGTAACAGCTTCAGTCACTGAAGCCTGCAACTGGAAGTGATGTTGAATCTGCTATGGAAGATAAGATGGATTCCACATTCCCCATGCACCTCATCAGAAAATGTTTTTTAAAGCATACTATATTTACTTGATTAGAAGATGAGGTTTTCCCCCCTCAGTTAACATGGTAGGGAAAAGCCCTTCAATTTACAATCCAACACAAGGCAGTTGGGAGAATGGTGGGGAGGGGAGGCAGGACCCTCCTGCACATCCAGCCCCAACCGAGATTGGGCCAAAACTGGAGCTGGAGCTGCTGCCTGCCTTCTGCTGCCTCTGCAGGCCTTGCCACTCCTCCTGCACAGCCCCCAGTCTCTGCCCCCCCACTCCACTCTCCCTCTCTCTCCCCCACTGCCTCATTCCTCCTTACCTTTGCTCCAGGCTGTCAGGATCCATCTCTGCTGCAGCTTGGGGCACAGAGCAAGGCTCCAGCCCAGCCTGTAACAGCAACGTCGGATCCACACTGCTGCTATGGGGCTGTGTTGAGTCATGATCCATGCCCCAGGCTGCAGCAGGGATGGAGCCTGTTGGCATGGAGCAAAGTGCAGACCAGGAGGGAGAGACAGGAGGAAGCAGGGGTGGGGACCTGAAACTGCAAGGGGCAGAAGTGGCGTGGAGAGGGGAACACAGGAAGGGGGAATCGGGGTAGCCTGAGGCTGCAGGGGAGGGGCAGGTACAATGGGGGAGGCAGGCAGCAGGGGTTGGGTCAAACTGCCTGCCTCTCTCTCTCTGCCTGCCCCTGCCACCTGCCCTCCACATCCCCCCACTGCCTGCCATTATTGACCCCCACCACCTACCCTACCATATGCCTCCCTACTGCATCCCACACTGTCTGTCCCCCTCCACATGCCCCATTATTGCCCTCCTCATCACCTCTCCCCCCAACATGTGCAGTAGTAGGGGTTCAGGATGAATTTAAGATGATCCTCCAATTATTATGTTCCATATATGGAAAATTATTATTTTTTTAAACAATTTCCATGTGTGGAATCTAATTATTAGGGGGTCATCTTGTATTTGGGTAAATTTGGTAGACTGGTTGGCAATTTGCCCTTACACCTACCTTGGCTGTGCTCCCTTCCACTGGCCCACTCATTGCATTATTCATGAGTTAGGAAACAAAAGTTCCCTGTATATCTCAGCTTTCCTTTGTTCATCTCCCAGCCTAAATTTGATCACTCCTTCTTCTAGAAGAAGGGCAGCAGCAGCAAACAGACAGAATCCAGCAAACATTACACACATACAATAACTAAGAAAATAACCAAGGGCCTATACACCTGACCCAGGATCCCAGAAAAAAGGAGAGACAAGTCCCTGCCATGGACTGACATCATCTCAAAACATTGGGCTCCCAATGACAGGATTCTTGGCAAGGCCAATAAGATTCCTGGTAGCAGAATGGTTACAGCTTCCAATGGCATTGTTATAGAAACAAGAGGAGGGAGAGTTGAAGCTGCATGTGTTTTATGCCATGAACAGCAGGAGTAATTTAATGTGCCACAGAAAACTGATAGTCTTTTCAGGATTTGCCTAGCAATTTTCATCGGCTTTCAGTCCCAAGTCCTTTCTCAAATGGACCTGGGTCTCTGTCTCAGCTAACATAATAGGAAGCTCACATTATCCTTATAAAATCATGTCAATCATTGACCTATCCTTCCTGCTGTCATTGTAGAATGCCTCTGGGAGCTTAGAAGGGGAGAAGAGCTGTTTGTGCTACATCTTACAGAGATAACAAAAAGTTGAGAAAGTTTTTGAAGAACGGGAGTGTGAGAGAAGAGAGTAAGTGTGCTGCAGAAGCCAGATTTGATAAGAGGAGTGATGAGGTGTAGGTCAGTGGAGTGCAACTTTGGCCCAAGCAATAGAAACACCATCTGAAGTCAAAAACTAACACTGGGGCTATGTAAAACCAAAACATAGAATGGGCACTTTGGACAGTTGGCCGAAAAGGGTTTGAACGTGGGTCGAATTCTGACCACATCTGAGACAAGTTGCAGATACCACCAGGCCACTGCAGCTTAAAGCAGGGGTTGTCAGCAGGGGGTACATGTACCCCCAAGGGTACTTGGAAAGGGGCTAGAGGATATGCATGGGCATGCAGGGATGGAGCGCCACAGCCACTGCCACCTCCCAGGATCAGGGCGGCGGGCTGAGGGAACAAAGGCAGCCATTCCCCTCTGCAGGCTGCATAGGTGCCACCCAGCCAGCTGGATGCACGGGGGTTGGTGGGAGAGCTTGCATGCAGCAACTACCGCCATCCACCACCCCATGCTGCCACATGCAAGCCCCCCCTGCTCCGCATCTGGCCACCACCACCCCTGCCCGCCCCTCCCCCCAGTCCTCCAGAAGTATACCCGGAAGGGGTACACTCCTTTAAAAAGGTTGAACCCCCTAGCTTAAAGCAATCAGAAAGTTAGTTGTTTTGACTTGGCTGTGAATATCACATTTTATACGTTGGTTTATTCACCTTGAAACTGATTGTAGCATGGGATGTAGACTAACAAGAACTAACTAAAAGAAAACATTTGTATAATGCTCACCAGTCCCCCTTTTACACACATACACACACACACAAAGTTGCCAAGTGTCATGCTTTTGTAACCCAGAAGCTCATTATCAGCATTGACCTTAATGGGAGAAATATATTTCCCTCAATTTTTAAATCTCATATTATAACCCCCTGTTGCTGCCAATAAATAATTGCTTTTGATCTCAGCTCACATTGTGCTACTCCATACAGCACTTTTCACATTTGAGGTAGGGGTAAAACATTTTCCACAGCAGCAAGCTCTGTCATAACAACCTGGGATGCTTTATCAGAATTTGCAAAATAATTTAATATAATCAACAATGCCAAACTATTGGGCAGAAATAGAGTCTTTTAGTCTGGTGTGGTAAAAGAAACAGTATAGCCTCAGGGCGTTCCAGGAAGCAAAGCTTCATAGTTGGGGTACACTGGATGGAATTAGCTGGTATCTGGGGAGTGGCAGAAGGCATGACTAGATCAGAGTGGAAGAGGAAAGTCAGCAGTGGATACAAGTCCCTTACAACAACTCCATGATTTGGCATTTGCAATTACCAAGCCAACAATGGATTTACATGTTGCCAGCTACAAAACAACGCAATAAAATGTTTCTGTAATCTGGAGTTCTTCTTAATCTCTTTAAAATAGGCCACAAACTTTCCAGGCAGACCAGGCACATATGCATGTATAGTTTGGATGATGCAACAACTTGCCAGCTATATAATACGAGCTTTTGTAGGCTTCGGGCTCTTCCTGTGAGGCTATTATGTAAACTGCAGTTGTACGTACTTCATAGTTAATATATAAAACAAGTAGTGATAAGAAAGGGGCAGGATGGCTGACATGTTCTACTAAACCTTCAACAGGAATCAGTACTTGCCTGGTGATAGTGCAAACAGGCAAGTACTGATCTTAAAACCACTCACAGATGGAATCTTTTCAAAGACAGAAATTCAGCTCAGACTGACTTACAACTTACCTTTAACTATGTATAAACTGCTCTTTTACAGAGTCCTTGTCCATATCATGCACTGAAAGACAGTCCTATTGATTGACTCCAGGCCCTTGTGGGCATCCCATTAGAGAAATGGCACTGCTGGCCTGCCACTTCTGATCCCAACTTATGTAGCCTTTAGTCATGTTGGACATGTCCACACATGCAGGCATGTGCACTTGCAGCAGCTCAAATAGAAGCGGTGCAAATTTGAGCTGGAGCTTTTTGCCTCAGTGCACATGGTTGGACATGCACTTTGTTGTGGAGCACATTCTGCCACTTCGGGCAAAATAACCCCGCCTGGCTCCTCCCAGATCTGCAGCCAGGGAGAGCTAGAGTCTGGGGCCAGCACCTGTGCTGTCCCCAGCAGTGTAAAGTTTCCCTGTGCTGTTCCCAGCAGTATAAAAAGCCGCTCTGGCAAGTAGCTCAGGGCTACTTGCTCTCAGGAGCTTCTGGGGCCCGGCCAATTGGTACTTATGGACTCTATCCTTTGTGCCAGCTGCACTGCTGAAGCAGCCCTGAGAGCTCCCTGCACCCTCTACCTGCTGCAGCAGTCTGGCAGTGGGGGCTGCTGCCTGGCTGTGACCTGCAGCCACCTGCCAGACCCAGATAGGGACTGCACAGCCAGTAGAGGCATCAGCCCCTCTGGGCCAGCTGCCAGTGGGCGGTGGCTGCAGAGTTGGCCTCTGTGGCCCTGCCTGGCCATCTGGGCAGCTATTGCCTTGAAAATGTTCTGGGTGTGGTGGCCTGCTTTGAACTGTCAAAGCATGTCCTCCTGGCCCCATTTGGCCAGGAAGTCAGCCACAGCCAGCTGGGTCCAAGGTGCCAGCTCTGAGCAGGCAGGGTCCTGCCACTGGCCTCCCTAGCAGGAATTCTGGTGTTCCCTATTAGAAAACTGAAAAATCCCTAATTAAAAATCCTGAAGTCACTCTGTAAAATACCCCAAAATCCATGTTCCTCCACAAGTAAAACAAAAGACCACTATAAAGAGAGAGAGAGAATGAGACGGAGACAGCGATCAGTTGGGCAATGTTTTATTGATATATCTACAGCGTTAAAGCAATGTTGAAGCCTACTAGTGTCTCTATCATAATAATTAAGTGAACTCTAAATACATGTATTCATGAATTCATGAAACATGAATATATATTTTGCTGCCCTCCCACAGGGGATTCAGCCCCCACACAGTGGCTACGGCCCCCTACACAGGGGCTCTGGCCCCCACATAGGGGTTACGACCTCCCACACAGGGTTTATGGCCCCACACCAGGGTTACACCCCCCCCCACAGGGGATATGGTCCCCCACTAAGGGGATACAGCCCCCCAACTGTGGCCAAAAGGCCCCTGCAGGGACTACCACCCCCCCTACAAGGCCCACATGCACCACCCCGGCCCCCTGTTTGGTGCCCCACCTGTCCCCATCCCCCACCAGCTGCTGCAGCCCTCCTGATGGCTGCCCCTCCCAGCCCCAGCTCCCCCAGCCCCTGCAATGGCTGCCCAGCCCCCATCTGCACCCTCAGACCCCCATGGCTGCCTCCGCAACCCCAAACACCATCACTTTACAAAGAAAAAAGAAAAAAAAAAGCCTCTATTTACCCTAGAAGCAGGGGCTGGGGTGGGGGGGGGACACTCCGTGGCCTCCTGGAAGAGCCCCCCTGCACAGCACAGGGCAGCAGGGCCCAGGCTGGGGTCACTGGGGCTGTTCCTCTGATCCATACTGTGCAGGTGGGGCCCCAGTGACCCTGACGGCAGCTGGACTGCCAGTAAGTGCCAGGGGAGGGGGTTGTTTGTTTGTTTTTCAACTGTTAGGATGCTGGGCTGGGGGGGGCAGGAATCGGGGGCCTTGGGGAGTTGAGGGGGATGGAGTCAGGCAGGGCAGGGATTGGGTGGGTCTGGGAGGCAGGTGGGGGGTGGGGACAGGCAGAAAAGGGATCAAGGGCCCTATGGGGGCAGTAAGGAGATGTGACCAGACAGAAAAGGGATCCGGTGGTCTGGGGGGCAGGCAGGGGATGGGGACAGGCAGAAAAGGGATAGGGGAGTCTGGGGGGGCAGGCGGGGGTGGGGACAGGTAGGGCAGAGCTGGAGGGGCTGGGGGAGTGGGCGGAGCCAGCAGGGGTCCCCCACAGTCCCCTCCCCCCTCTTCTAGCCCCCCAACCCCTTACTTATGCACTGGAGCCCTGGTGTTGAAGCAGCAGCCTGACCTGCATGGGCAGGCCGTGTGCTTCAGCACCAGGGCAAGGGGCCAACCACAGAGATGCTCTGGCAGCCAGAGCATCTCTGTGGAGGACCCAGCCTCTAGTTGCCTCAGGGCACAATCTGGGACCATGCCTGGCCCCATTTTTAACTCTTTATTTTTTAGACCCCTGGATATCCAGGGGTCTAATTTTCTCACCGCACTGCAAGTTTGCAGCACGGGGAAGATTTTTTCATTCCCACACATGCCTCTTGCCCTGTTTCACAGGGGTTTGAGACAGGACAAGAGGCATGTGTGTGCTCGTCTGGACACACCTGTTGAGTCATACAGGCAACCCCCGCTTAACACAATTTTGCTTAGCACTAGTTCACTATAACGCTCATTTTAAATTGATACCTGATTTCAGTTAGTGCTCAGCGAGTTTTGCTATAACACTCGCGGTCACCATCTTAGGTCATTAAAAACATTTGTGGTCACCATCTTGGGTTGTCAAATACTTCTGGTTTTGCTTAACACTTGGTTTTTCAGGAACCAATTAAGAGCACTAAGCGGGGGTTGCCTGTACTTAAATCACACAAGTTATTCTGTAGGCAGTGGGGATAAGCAAGTGCCATTTTGAGTAACTATAGAATTTGACCCTACATCATTTATTTCACTACATATACACTGCACAAACAGCGGAACAGACCCTCAACTAGTCAAAATTTGTGCAACACAATTGACTTGGAAGGGACTACACTGATTTATAGCAATTGAGTATCTAACCTAGAGTATCTACACTGTCACATACCAATATTGAGAGGATAAATTCTCTTTATTCCTAAAAGGTTTTATGTCCCACATGGTGATTTATCTCATACAAAAACTACTTGTTGTACTTACTCCTTTTTCCTGCTGTGTGTATGTGAAATACGCCCATCTTATCGTGAGTGAAGATGATGGCATCCACTCATCAACCCATGCTGGAGAAAGCACATTTTAAGTGGCTTGCTAATAATTGAATTAATCCTCAGCATCTGGCCAGAAGCTTCTGTCCTCCTCAGAAATTGATAACAACATTGTTTGTGCACACACTAAATTATTTACCCTGCAGCACTAGAAAAGCAGTAATGCACCCACCATAATTTAGTAATGTTTCAGAAAGGTACAGTGTGAGGGGATAATGGGGGCAGGGGAGATTTAGAATAAATGAAGGTTTCTCTCATTTATCGTCAGCACAGGCGAGTGGATGGAGGTCTAACGTAATGCTTTTTGGTACTCAGTTCGTCAGGGGAAGGGATGCACCAGAGGCCAGGACAGGCTCTCAAAGCTCCTGTAGTCTGTCTTCCTATTTACTTTTACCCTTAAAGTTCCTTTCTCAATTTGTTTCTTTCTGACCCATCAGGATTATTTTGGACACTGGTATATACCTGGATTGCTAGCAGTTTAGAGCAGAGCAGAAACCATTTTTTGGCTACATATTTGTGCTCAGGAAAATGGAAACTAGGAAGAGACAGGATCCACCTGATGAAGAGACGGAAAAGCAACATCACAGACAGGCTTGCTAACCTAGTGAGGAGTGCTTTAAATTAGGTATGCTGGGAGATGGAGACCAAAGCCTTGAGGTAAGTGGAGAAGTGGGGGACCTGGAGGAAGCAGAAGCAGGAGAGGGCAACATGGGAGGTCTCCTCACTCTTCCTGAGAAAGTAGGGCAATCAGCTAGTTACCTTAGGTGCCTGTACAGAAATGCATGGATCCCGGGAAACAAGTCGGAAGAATTAGTAGTCCTCACCAGTCAAGGAACTATGACGTGATTGAAATAACAGAGACTTGGTGGGATAGCTTGCATGACTGGAGCACTGTCATGGATGGGCACAAACTGTTCAGGAAGGACAGGCAGGGGAGAAGAAGCAGAGGAGCTGTGGTATATGTAAAAGAGCCATATGATTGCTCAGAGCTCCAATATGAAACTGGAGATAGGCCTGTTGAAAGTCTCTGGGTTAAGGTCAGAGGGGAGAGCAACAAGGGTGATGTTGTGGTTGGTGTGTGGTCTAGAACAGGGGTTTTCAACCCGGAGTACATGTACAACTGGGGGTATTTGAGATGGCCTCAAGAGGTACTTCTGACGCTGGCATGCTCACCAATTGGCTGTAGGAGACACCACCCCTCCCCGCAGTCACTGATAGGCCTCTGAAAGGGGGACTCCTTCCTTCCCATCCAGCCGCCAGGGGTACACTGACCCCAAAATGTTTCCAAATCACAAGCCCTGGTTCTCAAGGGGGACTTCAATCCCCCTGACATCTGCTGGGAGGGCAATACAGCAGTGCACAGGCAATCCAGGAAGTTTTTGGAGAGTGTTGGAGATAACTTTCTAGTACAAGTGTTGGAGCAGCCAACTAGGGGCTGTGCTCTTTTTCACCTGCTGCTCACCAACGGGGAAGAATTGCTGGGGAATGTAGTAGTGGATGGCAAGCTGGGCAGCAGTGACCACAAGATAATTGCATTCAGGATCCTGACAAAAGGAAGAAAGGAAAGGGGCAGACTATGAACCCTGGACTTCAGAAAAGCAGACTTTGACTTGTTCAGGGAACTGACGGGCAGGATCCCCTGGGAGGCCAGGCTGAAGCAGAGAGGATTCCAGGAGAGATGCTTATATTTTAAAGAAATCTGACTGAGGGTGCAGAAACAAACTATCCTGATGTGCAGGAAGAATAGCAAATAGGCAAGCAACCAGTTTGGCTTAGCAGAGAACTCTTTAGTGACCTTAAAGAGTTTCAGTGCTTTTAATGACACAAAAAGAAGCTTATAAGAAGTGGAAACTTGGACAAACAACTTGAGAGGAGTATAAGAGCATTGCTTGGGCATTCAGAGATCAAGTCAGGAAGGCCAAAGCACAGTTGGAGTTGCAGCTAGCAAGGGATGTGAGGGTAACAAGGAGGGTTTCTACAAGTATGGAAAAGGCTGAAGTACTCAATCTTCACTGGCAAGGTCAGCTCCCAGGCTACTGCATCAGGCAGCACAGTTTGGGGAGGAGGTGAGCAGCCCTCAGTGGTGAAAAAACAGGGTTGGAACTACTGAGAAAAGCTGGACGTGTACAAGTCCAAGGGTGCTGAGAGAGTTTGCTGATGTGATTGCAGAGTCACTGGCCATTATCTTTGAAAGCTCATGGTGATCGGGGGAGGTCCTGAATGACTGGAAAAGGGCAAATATAGTGTCCATCTTTAAGAAAGGGAAGGAGGATCCAAGGAACTACAGACCAGTCAGCCTCACCTCAGTACCTGGAAAAATCATGGAGCAGGTCCTCAAAGAATCCATTTCTAAGTACATAGAAGAGAAAAAGGTGATTAGGAACAGGCAGCAAGGATTCATCAAGGGCAAGTCATGCCTGACCACCCTGATTGCCTTCTATGATGAAATAACTGGCTCTGTGAATGTGGGAAAAGCAGTGGACATAATATACCTTGACTTTAGTACAGCTTTTGCTACAGTTTCCCACACCATTCTTGCAAGCAATCTGAGGAAATATGGGTTGGTTGGATGAATGGACAGAAAGGTGGACAGAAAGCTGGCTGGAATGTCAGGGTCAATGGGTAGTAATCAATGGCTCAATGTCTAGCTGACAGCTGATACCAAGTTGAGTGTCCTAGGGACGGTCCCGGGCCCAGTTTTGTTCAATATCTTCATTAATGATCTGGAAGATGGGATGGAGTGCAACCTCAGCAAGTTTGTGAATGACACCAACCTGGGAGGTGCAGTAGATACACTGGAGGGTAGGGCTAGGATTCAGAGTGACCTAGACAAATTGGAGGATTGGGCCAAAAGTTATCTCATGAAATTCAACAAAGACAAGTGCAAAGGTCTGCACTTAAGATGAAAGAATCCCATGCACTGCTATAGCCTGGGGACTGACTAGCTAAGCAGCAGCTCTGCAGAAAAGGACCTGGGGGTTACAGTGGACAATAAGATGGATATGAGTCAGCAGTGTGCCCCTGTTGTAAAGAAGGCTAATGGCACACTGGGCTGCATTAGTAGGAGCATTGCCAGCAGACCAAGGGAAGTGATTATTCCCTTCTATTCTGCACTGGTGAGGCCACATCTGGAGTACTATGTCCAGTTTTGGGCCCCCCCACTATGGAACAGATGTGGACAAGTTGAAGAGATTCCAGTGGAGAGCAAGAAAAATAGTTCAGGGGGCTGGGGCACATGACTTATGAGGAAAAGCTGAGGGAACTGGATTTATTTGGTTTGGAGAAGAGAAGACTGAGTGGGGATTTGACAGCAGCCTTTAACTGGAAGGGGGGTTCCAAAGAGGATGGAGCTAAACTGTTCTCAATGGTGACAGATGACAGAACACGGAGCAATGGTCTCGAGTTGTAGCAAGGGAAGTTTAGGTTAGATATTAGGAAAAACTCTCTCACTGGGAGGGTGGTGAAGCATTGGAACAGGTTACCCAGAGAGGTGGTGGAATCTCCATCCTTGGAAGTTTTTAAGGCCCATCTTGATAAAGCCCTGGCTGGAGTGATCTAGTTGGGGATGGTCCTGCTTTGAGCAGGAGGTTGGCCTAGATGACCTCCTGAGGTCCCTTCCAACATCAATGTTCTATGATTGTATGAAACGTGATCAATGGCAGTACCCCAATAGCACAGTCAGGCCAAATATAATCAAATCTCAGCCTAATCTTTCTTTTCAGTCTTCTTAAATAATCCCATAATCAACATAAAGAAGTAAAGATTTCCACATTTAAATATATTTTTCCTTGCCCCAATAAACACATTTCTCTAGAGTCTGTGTCTCTCACACTGAATGCAATATGTCAGTATAAAAGTGGCCTAATGAAACGAAGACTCATGTCCAGAAATTCTGATTTTCTGATCGTGGTTATGCTGATCTCTGATGGAACTGTTTATTTCATTGCAGGTGTTATTATATGACTTCACTAGGAGAAGAGAAATGGGCCCCAAAGTGATAAATATATCCATAAAAACAAATGATGAATTCAAGCTTTAATTGAGAGTATTATACCTTCCTTTTTTTTTTTTTATGCTACCGGGTCTGCATCTATGGCTGAAAAATAAAGGTCCATGACATTCACGTGGGACTGACATCTCAGCAAGTACAAAAATAGAAAAAGGAACTCACAAATCTGGAAACAACCAAAACAAGGAGGCACCTGCATCTACAGGTATGGATATTCTTATTTGTTCAACTTAATTGATGCAGTCACTAATAGTAAGTACTGAAAGAGAGCGAGAGATTCTCATCAACCATGAACCAACTGTTACCAGTAGGAAACTATTTCAGAATTACCTGCTTTGTCAGCAGTGACTGAGTAATTACCATCTTGAGGCTATTTATTTGACGATCTACAGGACAGTGGATTTCCAGCCTGGTAGATGTGTTCCCTGGCAGATGTGTTTTCAGTCACAGAATTCATCTCCATAACTGGCATCTTCTACTGAAAAACAGAACAGCCAGAGAGGCGGTTCCTCCAGACCTTCTATCAGAGGACTGGAAAAAAGAGCTGGTATTAATTTGTCTTAATGTAGAGCACATCCTACTACTCATCTCAAATATGGATAAGTGTCTGCCATGCATCTCTAGCAGAAGATGCCCTTAAGAACTGACTTCATCCCTGGACAGGGTGCAGTGCAAGGCATAAGCACCATTTAACACCATCTTGCTTAAGAAACAAGTGAAATTCTGGCCCCACTAAAATCAAGGGAGGTTTTCACAGGAGCCAGGATCTCTGTCCACAAGTTCAAGTGGTACTTTTGACCCTCTGCAGAAGGGTCCTTTTCAATGTAAGGGTCAACCATGGAGTCTTCCATACAAGCAATGCACCCACTAGGTTAGTAAACCCCAATTTTGTACTTCTTACTCAACCAAAATTCGTGAGTTTGTCTGCACAAAGGCTGCAGGACCAGGCCTAGCTGCAGCCTGGTCTGAATATGCACGGTAGAATCCATTCCAAAGCTTGCATGCACTGATCAGACACTGGCTGCAACTAATGACTTCCGCCTGATGTAAATCATTTCTTCTAATGCCTCTGCTAGATTTACGCTGTGGTAATCCTGTTGCAAGAGAGAACTTGAAAATGTCCCTTAAAAATTTCTCTCAATCAGATATCCCAAAGGCAGAGGACTCCCATCACAATAATGCATAGGTTTCAAAATCTGGAAGGGTCCTCTCTTCCTTTGCAGTAAGTGCTGATTTACACCAAGTGAGGATCAGGCCCCATATTTTACTCCATTAACCTAAAAATAGAGTAATAATGAAACTTCTCTGACACCTCCAGGTTTGCCAAATGGTGTGTGCCCAGCAGGTTATATTCAATCCCCTGTGCATGCTAATAATCCTGCTTTAAGAAAGTAAAATGAAGAGGCAAGGCAAATACACCAATAAATGCATAAAGTTACTTTATTTTCAGTATACACTTAATTTTGAAAAATATAAATGCTAAAATATCTCATCATCTTCATCTTTTGATTCCATAAAAGTCACAATAGAAAGCTTCATAAAACTGTAAAACACTATCATGTTATAAGGAATTTCAGGTTTTATATTACTGGAAAAATCATTTATATATTGAAATGTTTCCTCTTTTTTTTCATTTTGTTCCACCATCTTGATCTACTTCATTTAAAAATAAGTCTTTATTCTTTCCTCCAAAGCAAATACAGACTCAAGAGAATTAAAAATAATAATAAAAGTATCTGAAAGTGCATGTTGATTCTGAAAAAAACAGAACAGATGCATCTCAGCCATAGGAATGGCTACCAAGATGACAGAGGCAGACATCAACATTCACACATTGTAGGTCTGGGATAAAGTTTTCTGCAGTGTATTATTTTTTAAAGTTTCACTGGATGACAATAGCCCTGAGTAGACCTCACTTTGCAGTATTTGTATGGAAAACTGCTTTTAGCAGCTTACATCTTTAAAAGGTTCTCACTGTCTTCAAAAGACTTAGAAGTACACCCTGAGAACCCAAACATGATGAGCTCAACTCTGTCCTCTTCCCTCCCACAATATCCCAGTTCTGGGAAGGCTGGGGAGGGGGAGGAAGCTGGGCCCATAATTTAAGTGCTAGCCTGGAACCTTGAAGATACAGGTTCAGTCCCCTGCCCCGCCACTGCTATCTTAAGCGACTTTCAGCAAGTCACTTATCCACTAATTCATGGGAGGAACATGCTCATTGCAGGCTTCTCAAAATGACCTGCAATTCCTCTGACCCCTACATTACATGGGTGCGATGATCACAAATTAATATCAGAAGTCTGAAAGAATGCAATGAAACTGTTTCACGTGACCCTAGATGAGCCAAGTTTGTTAAAGGGCCATTTTACTGCACTTAGCCTTTTGGTGTTGGCAGGTTTTTTTTAAAAAATAAAGTTAATCAAAACTTTTAGCAAAGGGCTAAAGCCATGGAAATTTGAAAAGACAAATGTCACACTCCTGCCATCAAAGAGTTAAATGATTTTACATGGAAAAATAAAGAAATCTTTGTCCCATCCCTGTACAATGCTACCTTCTGTACAACAGTTCAGTCTTTTTTAAAAAAAAGAAAGATATAGATCAGCAGTCAATACATTTCAAGTACATTTAACATGGTTTAAAAGTGGAAGACCTTGTTGTCTGGAAATTGATCGCCAGGTAATAGCAGATGAAAAGATTTAAAGAGAAAGAGAGAGAGAGAGAGAGAAGGAGAGAGAGGAGCACCCTGCTTTTTGAGTAAACTATAAGCAATTCTTACTCTCCATTCCTTAAGTGCTTTCTAGGGAAATCTGCTCGCTATCCACACTGATTACTTTAGGTCAGCCCTTCCTCAGCATGCACATTTCTCTTGGTAGAACTGAAAGGCATGGACAAAACCAGAGAACAAAAACTTACACAGAGGGCATGTCTACACGACACACTGAGTGTGCAGTAGCTGAAAAACACCGCGTAGTAGCACTACACAGCACAGTGCTAGTACGCTACTGTACCGTATTATTAGGCTACTGCACTGTAGCGCCACTTAAAAAACATTTGCCTGCACTACTGTGCAATACCTCTGGTTACTGCTACTTGCTAATACAAGTACTAAATAAATGCGCAGTAATGATTGCACAGTAGCATCTCATGTAGATGTGCCCAGAGTGTGCTCTGGACATGGTACTTGGATCTTTTGTTTCATGTTGCAGTAGGCAGTGATTCTTTTTTTTTTTTTTTTTAACAAAGGAATGAAAACAGTCTTTTATGTCTCTTATTGATTTAACATTGCGCTACCAGCTATACAGCACAACCCTGATTATACATCCTCGAGTTAACCAAAACAGTCAGCTTATGCCTCACACACCCTGCTTTCTAGGAACCCTGAATGTTTCAGATGTCTCCTACACTTCTCTGAAAGCAAGACTGGACTATTTACAGTGAGGTCATCTGTCAAAGCAGCAAGCAGAGGCTGTATTCCCTTCCCCTTGTTACTATCACTGACTTCTATCCCCTTGTCACCAACAGTGAATGCAATGTTTTGTTTTGTTCTGTTTAACCAGGACTGTAGATCCCCTGATACTGAGCTGGAATGATGCAAGAAAAAAAATACACACCAGCTAATGAATGTGTTGGGATACACACTATTGTATCTGGTAGTTAAATTCCCCAACTTTCTAACTTTAATATTGTTGCAGGAATACTGCAGCTCTCAAATATAGCAGCTTCAATAGCTAGAGATAAAAGGGCAGATTCTGGGCTGGTGTATCTCAGTGCACCTCCACCTGCCCATTGTCCCTAACCAGGACCCCATTACTATTACACTGGTGTATATGGTTGTCATCTTCCAATCCAGCATTTTATTTAGAAGTAACGTTTTCAGAGACTCCTACAGCATATCTGAAAAAGTGGGAAAAAATCTACCAATATCCTGCCCCTGTGACTGCTGGTATAGCTCTTGTCAGGGATCTGAAACTAACATTTAGCAGATGAATTCTCAGCATCATCCTGAAATATCTAATCCTTTATTTTAAATTATGTTAATTATGGCTTTGCTGGCCAGTAATCTATAGCATCATGCTTAGTTCATGAAAAAAAATTAAACTGACCCAAGTATTAAGCATTATAAAGTAATTTCTGTGTGCATATCATTTTTTTAAATGCAGCCAGTATCCAACATTCGTCTAGACCCAATGTCCACTGAAACTAATGGAAATGAACCCGTTGTTTCAGAAAGCTTCAGATCAGAAACATCCTGCTTCGTTGCTGCCAATGGGAGTTTTATCACTGATTTCAATGCACCAGGATCAAGCCCATAAATAGCTGCAAACTAACATACTGTTGATGGGAACCCATACTGATGTGGGTTGTGGCTACTGTTAAAGCATTTGATTGCTAGGGAGGTAAAAAGAGTAAGGGGCCAGATTTTCCCCCTTCAGTTTTATTCACAGATACAGGGAATTTGACCAAGAAGCAAGTAAAACTGTAGTAGTACCAATGACCTTGCTTCGTGAGCCATATATATATCTTCCACTATATCTCCATCCCATTGCAAAGATGCTCTGTAGGGATGAGATAATAGCTGCTCTCTGCTGTAAATTATTTTATCTAGGTAAAGGACCAATTTTGCCTTGAACACATGCTGCATTTCTTGTACCCACTGTAGGTGCAAGGTAACATTTTCAAACACTTTGCAGTTGAAGCATATGTATACATTTCCTTGTAGTGCCCAATTTTCAAAATATTGGAGTTTATTTTCGTATTTTATATATATATACACACACACACACACACACATATATAGGAAAGAATAAAAGAAATCTGAATTGCAAGGTCATATTTGCCTGCTTTGTTTAAAACAAAAAGTGTGTGTGTGAGATACAGAGAGAGAGAGAGAGAGAACGCGCGCACAAGAGGGGAAAAGGGAGAGGGAGAGAGAGTGCCTACAGTATCATCTTCCAAAGATGCATTCTAAATGATGGAATAAGCAGTAAGAAAGTATGGTGAGCTCTGTACACAATAGTGAACAGGTCAGGGAGTGTAGTACATGTACCCACATTCAGCAGGTAGACCTTCAAGACTTGCTGGTAGCTTTGTCAGAGTAGGGGCTGTCAATGTGTATCCAGGTAGGCAAATGTGAGACATCATCTCCTTAACCACAGCACAATCACTCTGCATTATATGCAAGCATGCTCAGCCACACACATACACGCACACACAACGGTGTCTGTAAAGAAAATAATTCTAACAGGTATTGCATAGGAAATCAACAAAATGAATACAATCAGAATCTGTCCACTGACACAGTTAAACAGTCACTACTTCAGTTACTGCCATTAAATTTAAAACTCTTTCTAAATCATGAGAGTGTTAAGATACAGCCCGTCTCCTTCACAGTAATGTTAGATTAAAAAAAAAACTAAGAAAACAGATGCTTCAGAAAGATATTAATAAAAGTGATCCCGCCCTATGCCATGCCCTGGAGATAGTGTTTTTTTTCTCTTTTTTTTGTAAAAATCACATTATATGGTACAATACATTTTTACAGAAAGCCTGGCATCTAGAAATAAGAGGTAGAACTACTCAAAACTATATATGTTTCCTGCTGCAGGAAAAAATTCATTTTTTTACAGTAATTAAAAAAAGGTTAAAAAAATTGACAAAAAAGTTGCAGGTTAGGCCCCCATAATTTAAACAAAATAATCTAGGAAAATAACACTCTTCAATGTACCTGACAGATTAAGTCCATTAAAGTGTTAAAAAAAAGTTGCATAGGAAAGGGACATTTCAAAACACATGCTACAATGATGGCAATAGTACATCTGTTCCGATAGTGAAGTACCTTTTAAGTTTTCCTTCTCTTGATACTACAAATATAGGCTTTAAGAACAAGTTAGTGTAGCAGCACTTTCCAGTAATTTACAGCTGTGTAGTAAAGACATTGAATTAGCCTGGAGGTCAGTTTTGTTCTGCTAGACAGAAAAAAATAAAATAAAAACACTGATTCACAACTAAAATAGTGTCAGTTCCTCTGACATTTAAGAAAGGTATTATAATATATCCGTAAATAATTCTGCCCTCTGCTTAAGAAATGACAGAGATGTGCACACATGTCTGAGTGACAGAGAAGGCAAAAATTAAGTGTTGGTCAGAGTGGAAAAGTGGATGGAGCTGAAATAAAGATACTCAGCAGAGAGAGGGACAGGCAGAGGCAGAGGTGCCGCTGTGTGTCAGGTTTACCAATGCAGGAGGGATGCAGAGAGCATTCTTATATTTGGCTACTGACAAAAGAAATTCGGTAGAAGTTTAACAAACAAAACAAATTACAAAGTAGTTTCTGTTCCCTTGCTCCTCCAGAAATAACCATTGTCTTCAGGCTCAAGTTCTATTCTAATTTGAGGCACAACTTTCACTGGAGTATGTGGAGAGCTAAATGCAGAAACAAAAACAAAAAAACCAGAAGTTATAAAAACACATACAAAATTTCTACGTCCTCATTAGCCCACAGTAGCTGATGCTTTTAAAATGCTCTCTCTCCCAACTCCTTTAGACAATACCACTTCTGAGTTGTTAGTGCGTGTAGGTATCTCTATAAGCTTATATCAGAATAAAGGTCTCTACAACAGGACTAGTATTCAAGCCTCATTCAACTCATGCAAGTGTAAAGCAAAATTCAGGAATATGCAGTCATGCACATACTAAACAGGAATATAGCAAATACCCCAAATGCCCAGTGGTGATAGGTACCTAAAGTCTGTGGGACCTATTACTAACACACAAAGTCTAATTTAATGGCTTGCTTGAAGGCCTGCTGAAATCAGCAGAAAAAGTACCACTGAGTTCAGCTGGCTGTGGATCAAGTCCTAAGACCACACTAAACACACGAGACATCCCATTTATGCACACCATGTGCATAAATAACAGGCTGTGTAACCACTTACCTTGGCATAGTGTGTGACTGAAGAAAAGGAATTTTTTCAGCACGACGTATGGCGCTCAAGGAATGTTGGTGATTTTTCTCCTGTTTGAGGAGGGGTAAAGAGTCTCATGTCAGAGCATGCAACTTTTGTGACATTACCCAGCACAACTCCCATTTGTCTAGAAAGCCACAAGAACCCGACCATTGTTTATACCAATGGTTTCCTTCCATATGAATTTCAGACACCAAATTAAAGTATTAAATTCATGTCTACTCAATTAGTTAAAACTAGTTTCTCTGTTACCAACAGGATACAAAAGACTGCATCCAGAAAATAGGCCTCCATGAACGCAAACATGTAACTGAGTATGCAAAAGTTGGCGCTTAGGCAGCTAACATTCTGACAAACCAAATCTAGCATGAAAATGTCTGGACTCTATTATAATCTAGTGATCTGATCAAAGGATTAGGGATTGGGGCCAACAAATTCTAATCCTTGAAACAGAGACTCCTCCTTTGCTTCAAGCATATCATCTCATACCCTCCCTATCTCCTTTCTGTTCAGTGCATACCTTCTGTCTATCTCCTTATCTACCCTCAATTCCTCTCTTGCATGTCCAAGGGCCTTATAGGATGGTAGATGGCTTGTTGCCATGTGCTTCTTTCTCCTTTACTGCCCCATGGTGATGAAAAGTAAATTGTATTAATAATAATCAGTAATGTAACTGAGCGGGGGTGACTGGGGCAGCAGCAGCCCCAGTTGAAAGAAACCTGAGAAGTGTAGATGCCTTTTTACATTTTGATTTAAAAATAGTGGGAATCCATTCCACAGGCCAACTGCATAAAAGATTAATTAGATATTTATAAAACACTTTGAACAAGAAAAAAAATAGCACAAGCGCTGAGGATGATCAGTGCTATACTTTGGTTTCTAAAATATAGCCTGTCTAAGGATGGTACCACAATGTCAATAGATTCCAACTCCTCTTTCAAGTACCAGGTACCTGAAAATGTTTTTTGTTTTTGGGGTGTTTTTTTTTAATTTTTGCCTTGCCTCTAAATAAAAAGATCCATTTTCATTAAAAAAAATTCCCTAAATATATTTACTCAAAGACCATTATCTTAAGTTTTAATGATTCATCACCACATGATCAAAACACATTCCATTATACAGATTTGTTATGATGGTATCAGCAGGCAACATGATATGGCATCAAGCTTGAGAGAGATTATATTGTTTTTATATGAACAGATACTGCATCTGGGGTTGAAGTGGGATTTTTAGGCTAAACTTCATAATAAAAATAACCTGAGATAATTCTGTGCTGCTCGATTTCTTGGTGATCTTTCTAATAACAAGACAGGACAGGAACTAGACAGATCTTATATCTGTTTTATAATAACACGTCCAAGTAAAAATTCCTTTTACCTGTCATAAGAGCACCACTCAAATTCAACTGGAAAAAACTCCTCTATTTTTCATCATTTAAGATATTTATTTATTTATTGGATGTTAGGCCATTTGTACAGTGAAACAAAAATCATATACTTCAATTATCCCCTATTGTGATCACAACACATGAATTTGAATTTCTAGCACTGAGGGCAAAATATTTACATTCAATTTTGAAAGATCCCTGGAGCCTTTTCTTTCCTTTTTGGGGAGTGGTTGGGGTTGGGGAGGGATGGGGAAGAGAGCAAATTAAATGAGATTTTCTATACATTGTCTGTTTTTGTTTTCTGTTAGTTAAAGCACACACAATTAATGGGTAATATTTTCAAAAACACATAAGTCCCTTTGAAAGCCAGTGGCACTTCAACTCCCAAAATGTTTGTTGCCAGCCTCTCAACAGTTGTGTTAATACAACCAATTACACTGGTCCGGTCCAATTCCATTATCACAATACAGAGTGTGTCCATATTTCTTTAGTTTCAAAATGTGGCACCCTGTTCTCCGGTATGCTCAACTCTTTCTGTAGTCTCAATGGAGCCTGCTGGAGAGGAGTGAGTTCAGACTGCCAGAGCAGGTAAGTGTGTGAGTAACAGTTCAGTTTTCACTGGGACAATCCCATTTTAAACAATGCTTCCAGGTGTCTGGCTGAAAATGGGAGAAAAGCATTCATTTGACAAAACTGATAGGATGCTCAGGACAGATGTTTAAAATGGAACTGTCCAGCAAAATTGAGCTGTATGGTAACCCTAATGCCAAGGCCCATTCATCTCATGGCCCCACAGGCTTCCTGTAGTTTTCAAAAATCCAGCACAAATAATACGAGATCTCAAAACAATTAATCTGTGATTCTACAAGTATCAAACAGGTTAGGACAACAGAAGATAGAGATGGATATGAATAAAGGTTAAAATGGAAAAAAAATATTATGGATAAATAGAAATATGGAAAGAGTCACAACAGATGAACATAAAAATTAATCACCTAGGAAGGCAAATATGTTAATATGACATGGCTGAAATGACCATCACCTTGTCAATTCAATGAAGATCTATGACACCATATCTTTTTAAGTACTGGTTTGTTTGATTGTTTGTTTTTGCAACTGTTTGCAAACCTAAGGAAACAAACAATAACAGACAGTGGTGCTGTTTCTACATGCTGCATGCAGTCCACAGCACTAATGACGAGGAGAGAAGTAGATAATAGAGTTAACAAAAAAGATGGTAACAACCAGAAATGGTCTGAATGACTCGAAGGGTTAGAGAAAGAGCAAATGTGAGAGAACTGTTAGCAGCTGGTTATAGGCAGTCAAGCTGGAGGCATGAGCAACATAAAAGAATAAAAGAACAAAAAAAAAAATCTCATTCATAAACTTGGAGCCCAGAAATTAAAAGAAAGAAAAACGCATAAGACAGGTTTAAAAGAAGTCATTGACTAGACTTTCTTCTCCTTTCGGCGGTGCAAGTCAGACTCAAGCAGGCATGCAAGAGGTTAGTTCTACTCACTGTCGGAAGGTTTGCTATCACTTAGGAAAGGTTCCTGTTCCATGATGTCCATTGGAATTTTAATACTTGGGACTTTTTCTGAGTAGGGGCAGTCAGACTGTGAAAGAAATGTGTAAAACATCTTAGAACATTTCCACTGCTGGCCTTCTCTCCTTCTTTCTCTCATTTCCCCCCACAAATTAAACATCCTTCACACAGCCTCTGGAGAGGCCAGGAAGGGAAAAAAGACCATCCACCTTAGTTATTTCCATGAGCTTGCCTACACCTATCACATCATGCTTCCTCTTGCTGCAAAAGTAAAACAGGTTAAGAAATATAAGCAGTCTCTAGCTTTATCTATACCTCCTCAACATCTCCCTACATTATATCGCTCTGCCCTGTATCCAGCTCCAAACTGAATGGAAAATACAGGTAATAGAATTTGATGAAACCATTTAGATTGGGGGGGTTCAACCTTTTTTAAAGAGTGTACCCCTTCTGGTGGCAGTGGCTGGACACGGCGCTCAGGGGATGGCAGTGGCTGGACGTGGAGCCAGGGGGGCTTGAATGTGGTGGTGGCACAGGGTAATGGATGGTGGCTGGCATGTACAAACTCTATACACTGCTATAATTGAGATGACAGATTACGAAAAACAGTCCCACAGCATCCCAGTAGCTGGACCAATTTATCTCCTTGCAGTCTCAACTAGAAAGTTAGTAAAAGTAATTAATTTCCTCAGCTCCTAGCACCCTTGAAGAATCTGTATGATCCTAATGCAGGCAAGAAAAACAAAGAATTGTCAAGAAGCCTTTTGAGGCATTTCAGTGCAAGGAAAACCTGCCAGTGTTTTATCATGGGGTCCAATAAGTTTTCAGCCCAAGGACTTTCCAGGCTTTGTCTCAGACTATGAGGAGGTGATAAACACCAGGTCCAATGAATATGCATATCAGCAGCAAGATAAAATGGAGGACTGGAGAATCTATTCACTTTGCCTACCATTCAGGAAAACATTTAAAACATATGTTTATGTCCTACTGACATGTTTCCAAGTTAAAAGCTTTGACTAAAAACTCCTCCCCAAAGACAGTGATTCCAGTAGTTAGCAAATAAATTATGTGGTATATTGCCAGAAATGCTTAGACTTCTTTTGTGGAAAGGCTCAGACATTTGGATGATGAAATGGTATGGCATTCTACTTGTGACATGACAAAGCCTGGGAAGGAAGATCTTGTACACAGGTATGGGAGTATATCCCAGAAGAAACATTTAAAATATCTGAGTCCTTGTGCTAAATTCAATGGCCTAACATATTTAAAAATGACTACTGACTCCTGAGCACCCAAAAATGTAGACACCAAATTGAGAAATTCTTAGGGAACTGGATTTTCAGAATATTCTGAGCTTCTCAAGACTCTGTAAATGTAGGAACTGTGACAGGGTGCTTAGCTTGTCTGTCACTTTAAGAAGGGAAGACGCTGCATAAGAAGCAGACTGCAGGTGTGGCAGGGGCCAATTAGAGAGACACCTGACCAGAAGGGGACTGGACTTGAAGCATAAAAGCCCAGGGCCTGAGCTGGTCAGGCAATATAGCCCTAAGGGCCATGGAGAGAGGAGCTCCTGGCAATAAGGCTGCAGCAGGGCTCTTGGGTAACATCTGAGCTGGGGTACGCAGCTCTGGAGGTTTCTGGGTGGGACTAAGGGGTGGAAGAGGTCCCAATCGGCCTGTAAATGGAGAGGCCTGGGAGCAAGGCATGGTGAGCCCATAGCCCACAGGGGACAGTAACAGGCCTGGGCCAGAGAGGCCTAAGACAGGTCTAGAGAGCCTGTGGCCTGGAGAAGGACAGGAGAGAGCAGAGAAGCAGAGAGCCAGGAAACAAGGAGGGCCAGGGTGCCCATGGTCTCAACTGGCCTAATAGCAGATCCAGGGTCTAGGGAGACTGAAGGTCAGGGACCACTGCCAAGAACCAAGGGGGTCAGAGGACCCATAGCCAAGAGAGGGGTGTACACAAGGCAAGGGAGCCCAGAGATCGGGGCCAGGGGCCCAAAACTCAGGAGGAGTGGAGATGGGAGGGTAGGATGCAGTATCCAGGAGTAGTTCACAGAGACAAAGTGCCTGGGTGGGGAGTGCAGGCTGAAATGCTGTGCTCAAGAGTAGCTGTAAGAGGTAAAGTGCCTGGGTGCAGAAAGCAAGCCTAGAAGCCACACCTGGGAGTACCCAAACTAGGCAAAGTGCCTGGGAAGGGAGGCCCAGTCACAGGGACTGAGGCCATGGCCCAAGTGGGCTGATGACAGACATGCTTGATAACACCTGCGAGGCATAGGCATGGTGTAGGGGGTGGTTGGAGCCACATTGTAAGACCTTAAAGTGAAGTAGAGCTGCCTGAATACCAACGTGGGACTGGGGATTGCTGAGGCAGCCTCCCTTTCTCAAAGCTCTAAGAACAACAAGGCATGGCAAGCAAGATGAAGTGGAGCAAGGCTGAGGAGTCAGGGCAGAGCACAGGCTGAGCAGCCACCGTGGGGATGTTGCATCCGCCCCTGGGATGATCACTTGTTACAGGCACAATAAAGAAACACTACACCTAGCTTCTCACAAGTCCCTAATTAGCACTGGAATACCAAATGGACTGTGTTCAGAGCTTAGCTGGTGTTGACCACAGGGTTTGCAGCACTCATCCTGTTTGATGCCATTTTAATTATTTATGCCTTAAAATGTCATCTTTGAACACTTGTAATTTATGCATTGTGCATAACCATTGACACTTACTCCCATGAAAGCAGGCTTATACAACCAAAAAAAAAGGGGGTGGAGGTGGGGGTGGGGGAGGGAGAGGGGAACCACAGACCATCACAATTTCCCTGAGAAAACTGTTACAAAAACACCAAGTGGTGAGAAAACACCAAAGGAAATGTTAATAGACAAGGCTGTTCAAGTTCTGTCCCCATTACTGTAAATGACATTAACTAGAAAGCTTGAAAAGATCTGCAGGAGAATTGTAAGCACTTTGCTCCCAGCCATTTCTATAATCATTGATACTTAGAAATAAATCAGTTTCCTGTTCAACATGCAAAACACACCTAGCTGCAACAAAGTACCTGGAATGAGCTGGAATGCCAGGAGCATCGCTAGTGAGTTCCAAGTGGCAGACTGGCCTGAAACCCTCTAAATATGGAGACTTCAGCAGCTCTGAAATCAGCCTCCTTGGCTGACTGGTAAGAGGAGAGTAGCATCTTATCAGTCTCCAGGACCCTTAAGGATAGGGCACAACCTGTGTCATTTTTTCACCCAAGGAGCAAAGATGGTAGCAACCCCGCTTCAGGGGAGCTTGCCTCCTTTCCCATTCAAAGGGGGAAAAAGCAGTTATACAAGCCACAACTCACTGCATCATTATCTTGAGGTGGCTGAAGCTCTGCTGACCATCTATCATGGTTATAGATAGCCCAGATTGAAAAAGCCAACCATCCAAGTGAGTAACACATTTTTAGACATAAAAATGATGCACATCAGTAATACAGTTTACTACACTAATTTAACAGTAGTGTGACCTCCAAGTAAGCCTGGATAGCAGAATGCTTTAAAGGCACAAGGATGCTATTTTGTTTAAGAGCATATGGAATAAAAAAAATAATTAAAATACTCTAAGGCACGTGTCAGGTCAGGTCGCTGCATTTAATAACTACATTAGCAGCTATATTTCATTATTTTAATGCACACCACACCCTGAGATAAGAGTAAATTACACTGCAGATAGGCACTTATCCTTTCTCAGTTTTTAAGCCAGGATTACCAACAGCAAACAAAATACCTTGCAAAATGTGACTAAACAAGTCACCTTTTTGCCTTTAAAAAATCAAATCAAATCAAATCCCAGAACATGGCAAATAGCCATGTTATTACCACCGGCAACAGAAATGCTTATGCTGAAAACATATATCCTAAAGGGTAAAATAAAATGGAGACAGGAATACAAGATAGTTAAAGTGTAAACACAATAGGATGGTAAGCAATGGTCAATTAGAAGACATAACTTGTCAATAGACACAGGAGTCTCATACACAGGGGGAAGGTGAGACTTCATTCTTGGAAATTAAACTGCACCCCAGTTGTGGCTGGTGACATCTGGAAAAGCAACACTGGCAAGGAAAAGTTTGCTCAAGACAGGACTAACCTGGCTATAGCTTGGGAAAGAACATGTTAGGTCTAATCTAAAGCCAGCTGGACAGTAATTCCCCTAAGGAGCCTGACAGACAGGGAGGAGTACAACTACAGTTCCCTGGTGTTAACTAGCAAGAGGGCATTCATTTGTAGTTGCAGAGAGCTCCTTACATCATCATTGTCACTGTCCAGACTGCCCTTCTTCTTCTTTTTCTTCTTCTCATCCTCTCTCTTTTTCTTGTCCTTTTCTGGAATGATGTCATCAAGGAAACTGAGGTCATGCTGGGAAAAGAGGTAGTCCATGGCTTTTCTCACTGCAACAAGTGCCAGGATCTGATAGGATAGAAATTTAGTATTCCTTTATTTAAGGTTACCATTTCCTGCCCCCTTTCACTTACTTATATTGTGACCTTTAATCAGGCACATAGCCTTACCCTGTGCATTCAATTTGATAACATTCTTAACCCAAATACCTCATATCTGGCTGTAAATTAACATGCCTGGAATCTGATTAGCTACAGGTATAACTCATGTCAGATTAGCTCCTTGCGTTGGAAGCTGAGTTGGACTCCATCTTTTTAAGTCCTATGTCACCACGAGTCAGTATAAACAACAGAAACAATATACAGGCATACAGACTAATCTGCCACAGCTACTGTATAACAAGATACTATATTATTTACCATCTACTGCTGGGAACTGAGGGAAACAGTGAACAAAGGAAACTGAAGAAACAAGCATTTTTTGTTCTGCTCTTGGGGATTTGTTTAGTTTTGGGTGGAGGGCTCTATACATTCAAGTCCTAAGATGCTATTTGAATGGTTTCCTTTGAATTTTTCTCAGCATCCCTAGATCTAAAAGGTAGTACAAGCTGGCAAAAAAACATACATACTGTGCTGAGTTAAGATTTGTGCAAAACTCAAAGGGCTTTGTTCCTAAAGGCATTGGCAGGTTGCTTTATTTCTCTTTTGAACTCCATGAATTTCTAATCCAAATTTAGCGTACAGCTAAATGTTGCTTGGGTTTGATGTCTTACTTATAGTAAAGAATAAACAAGCACTAATGTGACATCAGTTGCAGAGAAACAGGCAGGCTTGTGCTAAAACACTTTAACTTCCCTAGATATTCTGGGCACTTATACATGTGATGGAGCTCTGCTCCGACATGTGCTAATTACCATGTGTCAGAGCAGACTCAATTAATCGAGTCTGCTGGTGGGGCATGCCAATTAGCATGCTCCAGCACCCTCTGCATCACATGTATTCAGTGTCCCCGTGTTTCAAAATGGCAGCAGAGGTGCTTTACCTAAAACTTGTTGAACAAACTTCACCATAAGTGTCACCATACACTTGTTCTAATGTGCATTCATTTAGTACCTCATACTGGAGCTATTAAATTTAATGTGCATTAGGAAAAGTGCTTTAATGTATGTGTAGATGTGCCCACTGTGAGACAAATTATTTCTGTATTAAACATGTTCTGTTTAAAAGTAAACAGAGGATTTCTCTACTTGCATTCTTGTACATTAGCACCATCAAATGAAGTTATGAGGCTAAATCTGGCCCAGTTGCTCCCATTTAACTCCACTGATGTCAATGGAATTACACAGATGTAATAAACTGGCCTAAAAGTACAGAATGTTAAGAATTCTGTTTATTGTGCATAGGAAGAAACAGGAAGCAAAACAGCCTGCCTTGGATGCAACGGCAAACAGGAGAAAAATAACTGTAGTCCCTCAGGGCCAGACTCTATTCCATCTACTAGGAGGCTAAACAGACTTAGACACCTAAGTGCCAGCTTATACCATTCTGCTCAAGCCCCTGGAAATCCAGTAATGCATCTCTTTTTATAGCATGTTGTCATCTTAACATTAAAACTAAGTCACAAAAAAGCAGCAAGGAGGAGGATGACCCACCCACCTTCTGTACTAACCATTTCTCAGTGACTCAAGCAAGATAGTATAGGATCCCACTTAAGTGCCAAATCTGTGGAACAGAATTAAGCCTAAGTATGCAGCTGCAGCTTTTAAGTAGGATCTGCTTGTTTTTAAGACACACTAGATTTTCTCACTGTTATCGTTCTTGCTCCTTCTAATTTCATTTGTATTCAAAGTAAATGTGTTACTTTATTTTTTTTTATCTGTTTCTTCTCCCTCCCTTTCTTAAACAATACATTTCATACCTGCAACTAGACTTGTTCTTTAACAAAACCTGAAACCAGTTGAGTTTGGTCCGGGATTTATTCTAAAAGTTTCAGCTTTAGCTTAGCTGAAATTTGGCCCATCTTCAAGTTGGAGGCCACAGTCTATACAGTCCAAATAAACAGTGGAACTGTATGTAGCATTGTTCCAGGCACTCAAAATTTGGACTGAAACTTTCACTTTGAAACCCAGAATTCTGTTTACGCCAACCATAAAGTAAAGAATTAGAAAATGACTTGATCTGTGCCATTTTGTTTTGGATCTGACTTCTCCTAAGATTCATGTGTTCATGCAGGTTTGAGGATGTTCTTGAGCCTTGGATCCTGCTTCCAAATGTGTCTGAACTTCCCCCAAAAGTATGGAATCATGGGAATTCCAATAATCATCCAGCTGTGTCTATGGTGTGACCACTGTTAAACTCATCACTGAGAATAATTACTGTGTATTTGTCTCTTTACTATGCATAAAAACTACGTAATAGTTTGAATAAAGCCATATACCTTTGCACAGCATGGTCTGTTGGGTGAACAGTTCAACCTTTGACATCTTAAAGTGAATCTATTATGCGCTATTTAAAGAACACACACCACCCTAACGATACAATGAAAATATGAAACATTAACTTTTATGACACAAAAGTTTCAAGAGGAGAAGTTTCTAGTTAAAGATTCTTTATTTAATCAAGTAACTTTCTCATTTTTTCTCTCACTCTGTCACATAAGTGAGCACAAGTCTGCCTTCAAATACTTTTGCTTTTGTTGTGGTTTGGGCTTTTTAATAGCAATGAAGCAGTTTACTGTACCATGTTTCATGTGGACTAGAAAGGAAAAGCAATACACCTTTTACTTGTTCAGTTTTCTTAGGAGGAGCTCATGGAAAGCATGACCTTGGCAGCAAATAGGGTCAAAACGAATTGCAGTTTCCTGGAAAAGATTAACTTTACAGGCTCATTTTCCACAAGAGTATTTAGAAGGCTGCCATGGCCAGTAAGAGCAGAGGAGATGGGAGGCATTCACTACGTAGTCTCTATCAGTGAAATGGGTGGCATTTCATGAGTTCTATGCTAGGGTCTCTCAGCAGGGAGACAGCAGGACTTGCTTTGTGGGGTTTGAATGAAGGGGAAGGTTACAATAAGGAAAGGGAGGTTGAGGTAGGAGAAAAATACAACCAGATATAGGAGAGCCCCACCTACCATGACTGGGAATATGATAGCAGCCACAGTTGACTTGAGTATCCACAGGAGAGCCAGACAGACCACCTGCAGGAACGTAAATAGGTGGACCCGGCGCAAAGGGACATGACGCAGGTAGATAAAGTCAGGCTGATGTTTCAGAGGCATCAGAAGCAGCTTGAGACGGTCCATGAACTTGACAGAAGAAAAAAACAAGGAAATGTTAAATGGTACATTACCCTGAACAGCTGATGCACAATAGCCAAGTGGCTGATGGACTGTCAGATCGGGATTTATGAACCAGTGATACAAAAACAAACAAACAAAAAAACCAAAACCAGCCAACCAAACTGGTAGACATGCATTAGCTTGAACAGACTTTCGTTGTTTTCTGCTAAACAAGCTATATTTTTAAAACTTTGGAACAAAAATTAGACACCAAAAACCTAAATAGAAGTCACCTGATGTTCTGGAAGTGCTGAGGTGGTGAACCCCCACCCCAACCCCACATGGATTCAATAGTAGTTGTGGGTGCTGGACACTTCTCAGAGTCAGGCCAATTACTTTGAGGTCTGCAGCTATTAATTTTGTAGCCCAACTTCAGGCACCCATGTTCATCAATATATAAAATGAGAAGCTAGAGGCAGATTCCATAAAAGGTGTGAATGGATGCGATGTGACTGTCTTGATTTCAAAAGGAGCCTCACTCATTTCCAGAAAATGAGAATTTAGCTGTTTTAAGGAAGGAATGCCAGAAAACTGAGTAAAGACAACTGTCCTGATGATTCATAGCTTTCTAGTGTACCCCACTGAAATGAGCTCCTAAGACTCATGAACACTAAAAGACACTGTTTAAAGATAACACCTTTTCCAAATAATTGGCATAAAAATAAAGAGAAGTTACCAATAATGAACTAAACTGAAAAGCTAATCAGCAAGACAGCTCCACAGACAACACTTCAGTTGAAGATGTTTTTCCTTTGCTCAAATGTCCTGGAATAGTCAAAAAGGACATCCTATGGCCCTCAGACCACCTGGACTGGAGCACTTGAGAAACTCCATTCAGCAGAACCAGATGAAGATGAATGTTACATTTGGCATGCTATTCCTTGGCAGAATCCTAGGCTTTTGCTCACTTTTGGCTGATGCTGAAACCAGATTATTCTCAGTCTTGTTCAGAAAGTTTGTTAGAACCTAAGGTGCCACTTTCCTTGCCCTGCCTTCTGCCTAACTTTAGTTTAACACTGCTAACTACCTCTCTCAATCTAGCAAGCAAAAGCTAGGGTCATTTCAAGGAACGAAATAAATTCTTATGGCATTCCCAGAACTCACAGTCCCTTCCGAATAAAACACTGCTAAGTACTAAAGAAGGGTACAATTAACATGGTGTCAGAAAGTACCAGAAACACTTCCAGCCTCCTGATGTCAATTACAGCCTGAACTGTGAGAAAGGCCCCTTTACTGTTATTTCCTTGGTGACAAAGAAAGAGACCTTGGCTTTGCTCAGTTCATGAATAGCAATGTTAACACTGCCTCACACTGAAGAATAACAGCACCACAATAAATCACATTAACTTGACTTTTTTCAGTTTAAAGCAGCTGGCCTAATTAAAGGCCCACATATCTCAGAAGCACACTTGCACCTTAAGTGAGCACGCACTGTTCTCAGCACCGGTGTGTCCATAAGGAAGGGGCTGTAAATGGTTTGATTCACACTGATAACACCACTTACAAAGATCATGACTGCTTCTGGTGGCACCCACCATGGCTTAGAAGGTCAGAATTGTGCTAGCTTCCAGATGAGATAATTATTTAAAATCTCACTCTCATGACATTTGCTAAACTTGATGGGAATGTTTGAAATGAAAACTGAGGTGAAGGAGAAGGGAAAGGGCAGGTAGCTATAACAAGAGCAATTGTTAATGATTACCCTTCAGTGACAAGGTCCTTCAGAGAATCTAGTCTTAACTATCAAAGGGGCCTTGATTGCTATGAGAACTTACCTGCACTCCATTGAGAGAAGCAACGCCCATGTACAGGAACACCCCATAGAGCACAGGCATGGGAATAAACTAGGGGAAGCAAAAAAAAAAAAAAAAAGAATGGAAAAACAGAATAAATAACTGGACACCTGGAGCTAATTCACAGAGTAATGCAACTCATACCCTATGCTAACTTGGAATTTCTCAGCTATTTGAACACTGCAAAGTAATGGAAACCAACAACCTTGACTCAGTCATTCTCAGTCATTTAATGAATGGGGTGTGCATTAGTAGTGTTAAAAATAAACAGGGCAAAGAATGAACGAGCCTAGTTCTTTCCCATCTGAACAATTACAACGTGAAAATCTGTCCAACAGACAAAGGAAGTGAAGCCTTCCAGCTTTTCAAGTCAAAATAAACTAAGTAACTATGGGCAGGAAAAGGTGCTTTGGTAAGGTTCAAAGGTTCCTTATTTAAGACTAGAAGCAGATAAAGTGCTGTGGCATTTCCAGCCTCTAGAAGTCTTGGAAGACTAATTCTCATGAGTTCCAAACCAGAGATCAGATAATTGCACAAACTGAACTTCTACTTCCTCTTGCAAGCTTTAATTTATAACTTGTGACACCCTAATGATTGAAAGCTACAGCCTGTGCTTTAAGAAGCTAGCTACCTGAGGAAATCACCAGCTTTCTGCTCTCCTCAGTATTACATCAACCCTCTCCAACCCCATCTGTTAAATGCCTATCCCAGATACTTGGATCGGGACTGCCCTCTCTAATGCAAGGGCTTCAAAGCACTTTAAAAGTTTTTAATGATTGAGACTCCGTCACAGTCACAGTGCATGTTAGATGACCATTTCTCTCTCGCTCTCACACACACACACACACTGCACCTAAGCCCCCCTAGCATGGAACATGGGGGTTGTTGCAAAGCAACAGATGGCAGCACATGGTAATTTACATGCAGTTAAAAATATCTGGCATGCCAGCCTTGGACAAAAAGCCTTTGTCAACAGCAGGACAACTGTGTAGTTTGCCAAAAGCAAGAGAGCTCCCCAGCTGAGCAGCAGAGTTGTGTATAATAAACATGATGTGATGGTAATAGAAATTTCTGAGTACAGTTCAAATTTGGGATTTGCTTTAAATCCTTAATGTAATTTAATTGGCCCCCAGCATAAATGAGTGAGTGATTACTGCATCAGTCACCCTGTGGTGAGAAAAGCAACTAGTGCAATGACCAGCAACCACCACTGAATGGCAGGCACAGCACATTCAATGTCCTTTTGAGAGTAGAGTCAGGGCGTTTCTGTTTCCATTGTACAACTTAAGGAGTCCAATAGAATGGCAATAATTTACCTTTTTGCTGTAATGCCCATTACATTATTAATGATTTACTAACTTATTAACACAATAGCATACAAAATCCCCTTGAGACCCTCATACCACATGCATTTAGCTTTAATCGCACAAACAGTTGCAATGAAGTCAAATAGATTACTCATATGCCTAAAGTTAAGCATGTGCTTAAGTCCTTGCAGGATCAAGGCTTTAATGAGTCTGTGATCCCCATGTCTTAGCTGAGTCTCATTCTCCCATCGCTTTCTATCAGCTTGTTGGCTGTAAATTAATCTTTCACAGTAGCATCAATTGTGACACTAGCTTTGCTAAATGTGATTTGCTGGCGTTCAGTATTAAAACTTGATTGATTTTCCTGCTGGCCACTTCTGACAGCCTTCTGATGTGAGGACTGTACTAGGAAAAAAGGTCACTCTACATCAGTGGTCACCAACCCAGGGATAGCAATCAACCAGTCGATCCCAGAGCCCCTTTAGGTCAATCCTGGGCTGGGGGGACAGCTGGGCGCGTGCACATGCACACACCCACGACCCCAGCAGGTCAATCTATGGGGGAGGGAAAGGGTGGGACCCAGATCAAGGCCCCCGCAGTGAGGGACTGACCTGCGGCTCATCCAGGAACAGTGGAAGGTAAGTAGGGCCCCAGCCACACTGGGTGGTGGGAGGACTGGAACTCCAGGGGGGCTCCTCCAGGGGCACGGGGGGCTCCATCCCCTTCTCTGTGGGGGCAGCAGTGGAGGCAACAGAGGGGGCTGCTGCTGTGCCTTGAGCCCCGCTGCAGCTGGCCACATGCAGCTTAGCTCAGTAGCAGGGACTCGTGTGGTATCGGGCCCTGGTCCGGCCAGGTCTAGGACTCTCCGCTGCTCAGGGGTGCGTGGGGGAGGCTTCTGCCACTGGACACAGCCCAGCGGTGGGCCCGGGGTCCACGCCCCTCCACCTGTGCTCCTGGATGAAGCGGCTTCACCTGTGGGCTGCCTGCTGCCCCTGGAGCACAGGGGAGGACGGGACACAGGCCTTCACAGCACAAGTAGGGGGCAGTGGTCCAACACCATGCTCCTTTGGCTGCCAGACAGACATAGCTCAGCCCAGTGGTGGCAGAGAACTGGGCTCAGGCCCCAGCCTTAGCCCGCTCTGGGACTCTCCACCCCCCTGGGGTTCATGGGTGGGGGGTTCCCACCACTGGGTGCAGCCCGACAGAGGCCTCGGGCACCCATACCACTCCCCAGATGTGCTCCAGGCCCAGCAGCCAGCCTGCAGCAGCAGCCGCCTCATTCCGGAGCAAAGGGGAGCAAGGCATGGGCCTCTGGAGCACGGGGGAGGGCACAGGCCCTGAAGCCTTTGCTGGGTTGCACCCAGTGGCGGAAGTCCCCCCCCACAATGGCGGAGAGTCTCAGACTGGGCCGGGCTGGGTTCTGACCCCAGTTCCCTGCTGCCACTGGGCTGGGGGTGGGGTGGGGTGGGGTGGGGTGGGGGCAGGGCAAGGGGCAGGCGGGAAGGCACAGTAGATCCTGGGGTGCCCCTTACTTCCAAGAAGTAATCTTCACCATAAAAAGGTTGAAGACCACTGCTCTACATTGTTTGCATAGCTGCAATGTCCAAGGGTTTCATGCCGACTCCCTTGATCTGACGAATAGAACAAGACAACATATCTTGACACAAGTAGGGAAGGCTTGGGGGATTTTTAGTTTGATTTTAGGTATGCTCTGAAGTTTTTCTACAATTTTTACTTCCTTTCTTATAAGAAAAGTATACCAAGTGTCATTTCACTGATTTAAACTATTTAAACATGTAAATCATGCATAAATAAAATCTCGATACGCTATCATGCTTTCCTTAAAGCAGTGGAGAAGGAATCGTGCAGTACTTAAGTTCTGGAAGATATTGCTCTGGCAATGTATTTGCTGGCAAAGGAAGAGGTTGCTGTCTGAAAAACCTTAAACAAACATGCTACTGGCCAACACAAGGAAAACATGCATAATAGGAAGCTTTTTGGCACTCTTTTAGCCAGATCTAAGCTATTTCAATGGAAATCTGCCTTAATCAAATGAAAGGCAAAACAAACATCCACACAGAAGGAGTTCTATTTTTTGACTGTTTTATTGTATTGGGGCTTTTTTATTTTCAGTTTGCTGGTAGCACTGTCAAGTGTACATGTTTTGTAACTCATTCTCAAGGCAGTTCTTACAACACTACTACCTATCCCCGAGGTTTGTTAATGATCCTCAAACACTCCCAAGATGACTCTTATGTGGGCTAACATGGGAGATATGCCAATCTACCCCACACCCCCTGCAATGAAACTTTATTCCATATCCATGCTTCAAGGAAGTGTGTAAAATAATTAAATGAACAGAGAAATTTCTGCTTAGAAATCATAATGCACTATGGGGAGGGGAATGGGTTTGTGTAAAGAGAGGTCACATACCATCAACCACATGATTAAAATTAGGCTGGGAATTCATGACACAAATGAAAAATTAAGTAAGACCCAGTCACAAAGAACCAGAAGGAAAAAATTACAATTTTTAAAACCAGCTCAAATCTAGAATTCTAGGAAAGTTTTGATATTTTTTAAAACTACTTCTCTTCACCAGCAAGGCACTCAGCAACACTGACCTTTTCTCAGCCTTGCTGTTGTCTGTTCCCCCCACTCTCTACTGTCCTGTCCAGAGTCACTTCTATACTTTCTCTTTTTGTTGCTTTTCCTCACTTGTGCCTTTCTGTAACCCTGTTCTCCTGCTGGGAACAGGCTTCTGATTTGCATCAACCTTTCATTTGCCTCCTCCACATGTTCAAAAAACACTAACTGTGCACCCAACATGAGCAGTCCACTGGGTCTACACCAGTCTCTGTAGCCAACAGCACACAAGGCAATGTCATGGCTAGCATCACACCCACCTGTTTTTGACTCCCCATAACCAGGTACTCATTTACAGTTGGGCTGATTAGGGGATGGCCTTTGGTGCAAGTCCATAGCAAGACTTGAACTTACTCCTCTGGAACCACTGCAAAGCATCTTTACCATTTTTTCATCATACCCCCCTGTGTACTACATCTGCTGCCACTGTTTCTTTACAGTAACGCATGTTACTGTGGTAAACAGTCCTTGGTTGTACTCCTAGACTGTAAATCCTATGGTCTAGGAATTGTTTGGCATAGTTCTCCTGTTGCACAACATAGTCTACATCTACAGTACTCAATAAACAAATCAGTAGAACAGTCTATATGTGAATAAATGTTCCTGCACCATCTATGTAGAACCAGTTTCCCTAGCAGTGTTTCATAATTTAATGATGCTTTAAGGGCAACTTAATTGCATGTAGTTGAATGTAAATAACGTTAGGCCAAAGAAAAAAGGCAAATGGAAGAAGCTTTAAAGAAAATCCTCAGCAATAAATCTAACCAGAATTAACAGAAAGAACCAGGAGATTACGATATCACACTTCTATTGTACTGTTCCTTTTACAGACACATACTTTGCATGCTGCTCAGCTGCACAGCATTTCTGAGGGTCAGAACTTTGTTTGTTTCCAAAGGAGTCAGCCCAAAATCAAGAAATTCAGTTATTATATGGTTCTGCACAAATCATGGTAGGTTCGATGGACCTTGCCCTGCTCAGGTTTATGCCATGACAGCTGGATCTTAGCAGATGAAATGCTAGCCCCCTGGCAAAACTCTCATTGAGTAACTCCATTAGCTGAAGTCAGCACGTATTCTATGCATTGCTAGTAATTCTTAATATTCTCCCTCATCTAAGTCATATTTATCCCATGTGCACAAACACAGACTGGGGGAAGGGTGACAAATACAGATTTCCTACATGTAGGTATTGCTGAAAGTTAATTGCCATGAATAACCTTCCACGGATACCTACATGCAATTGGAATTCCCATAGAACTGGACTCCCCATTATCAGGAGGACATATATTTGCCAGAAGAGATAAAAGATTTGCCATAACCTCTCTATGCTCCTTGATTTCAGGGAACATGACCTTTGCAGATTCCCTTCTATACACACAGACCCCCCCCCCCCCCCCACACACACACACACAGCCATCCACCCACCCACCTACCAGAAACATTTCTACTTTTGCATCTCGCAGCCTTCTCAGAGACTTCATACAGAGAAGTCATTCTTGCTGCTACATGGTTCCCCCTACCTGGAACTCTCTCCCACTCCACAGATTAAAGGCAGTCAACACTACAAGGCTGCCATTCCCAAAGCTCCCTTTGGATCAAGATGCAAGGATACTAAGGGGGCAGACAGAAATGTAGCTCCCCATTGTAACTCAGAACGCTTTGCAAAAAGCGATCTAAGTTTCAAGGACCACCAGGACCAAACAGAATTTCTCTGTTGGTTCCAGGAGGGAGGGGAATCTAGCTGCTGGCTTCAAGCCTCCAGCCAGTTTCTTTTAGCAACAGCCCCTCCTCACTTCCAGTCTATCAGCTGTTTTCAGAATAGGAAGGAGGAAAGGGAGCAGAGGACGCACATTCTACAGGTTCCCCAGACAGCGCTGGAGGGTGGGGTGGGTAGACTGGAGTACCCACAAGATGGCACGGGCTGAAAAACCCCCAGACCAAACCTCTTCCGCTCCCCTTCCCCCCACCCATTCTGAAAACAGTGACAGGCTGGGAGGCACCACAGACAGAAGTTACTGAAGATGCTTTGTTTTGAAACATCTTCATCTGAATGCTCATGCAATGAATGCTCATGCAATGACAGTTTGGATTACTGTGGAATCAGGCCCTTTTAAAGTGCTTTGCAGCCATGCATTTCTGTTTGGTCACAGATACAGAGTGCTTTCAGAGGCCAGATCAGGCAAAAACTATCACTTTTGTCTGTGTCCTAAGTTTCATTGATGTTGTCAGACTGCATGGAGTCACTTCAGTGATACAAAGCAGGATGTATATGATGTACACATTTACATACACACATGCATGCATATCATACATTTAAATAGACTTTTCTTGACTATACACCCACTGGATGGTCTCCACATGGCAAGTACTCTGGGCTACCAACCATGTTTCCAGAATGCTCATACAAGCTCTCCAAATGTGTTTACAATATCTTTTCCATGGGAACACACAGAAGGCAGGTGCATAAAACATAAGATGCAATACAATGATGATGCATACAAATATTTAAGACAACTCTTTTTTTGACAGAACAAAAAATCCCAACCCTGAAACTTCTTAGCAAGAATGCATCAAGCTACAAATATGTAACTTTTCCCCAAAAAGTTTATTTTTAATCTTCTGCTAAATTGTAAAACAACATCAATAATTCTCCCTAATCTCCTTTTCCATACCATTATGATGACAGTACTTTTAATAGCTTTAAAAAGTTGACCTGGTATTATATGGTTGGTAGTTTGCTTATTTGCCTGTGTCCTAAGGATAAAGAAGAGAAAAAGAACTTACCTTCAAGATGGGAGCCATAAAAACAGACACACCAGTCAGAACAAACACAATGATACCAGTTACCCTCTGTTCCCTGAAACCAAGTCAGAGAAGTTACTGAATCAGCTTCTGCTTTATTTCTAGTTTCCTTTTTTTTTTCAAGTCACAAAGAGAAAAGCCCCCCTCATTTGTAAAGATTAATTTTTGAGGCCAAATTTTATCAAAGATGAGTGGCAGTAGTATGCCAGCAAGTTCATGCATACATACATGCACATGCCAAAGAATAACCTGCACCTCTTGAAAATGCAGAGTACACACATTGGCCGAATCCAGACATGCAGGCACGTGAGGTTTGTGGCACCACAAACTGCACACCTGGCATATTAAAATGTGCCTTGTGCTGCAAATTTGCCATGTAGGGGCACAATTTGCTACTGGGAAACCCCAGTAGTAAAAAAAAACCACACCAAGAAAAAGTGCCACAATGCATCCTCCAAGAGCATGTGCCATCAGGCACGGAAGCTCGATCCTCCCAGGAGATGCTTTGGCTGCTGCCCAGTGCTGCTCCCCTCCTCTAGTTGTCCCCTGGCTCCTCCAGTACGCCAGGAGCAGCAGGGAAACAGCATCTTCTCTGAAGTGGAGCATTTTGCCCTGCACCAAACCCACGTGAAGGGGTGCATACAGCAGCAAAAAGTAGCAGCATAAATTTGTCCCCACTGTAAGTACATGCCCCAGCATGTGGGGATGCGCCCATTGGTGTGTTTCCCTCAATACCTTACTTGTGAAGACAACAGCTGCATACTTTGCACTGTTTGCACCCATCTGTGAAAATCTGGCCCCCTAATGTTGTTTAAAAACTGAGACTGATCCCTAAAGGCCATTTTTCACTTTGGTAGCTATAAAGCAAGCTCAGAGGTAGTGGCGAACCTATACAGTGTTACTGGTCAATACTGAGAAACATGTTTAAATGTTTAACATGACAAATCAATTGGCAGGCTAAATTCTGTACATATTACTGGGGCATAGGTTGTAACCGTGTTGGTCTAAGGACAGGCAGACATAGGCAGACAAGGTTCTTTGGGTCAATCTGATCTCTTTTATTAGAGCAACTATTCCATCCAGGAAGAGCACACACCAACTGCAGAAGCTTCCTCAGCTTGACGAAGGGTTTTGAAACCTGAAAGCTTGCAAAAAAAATATTTTTTTTCCAACTATTTAAGTTGGTCTAATGAAAGATATCAGATTCACCCAAAGAACCTTGTACATATTACTGGCAATTTGTGTGATAAGCAAATTGACAATAAATTGTTTCTTACTGAATTGTGCATTAGCGTCATATTTTGAATCCTAACCTTAATATTTTGTACTTCAACACTTCAGATAAATATCTTTCATTCAGGGAAGGAACCACAGATGTCTATTCTGGCCAGCATATTCAACTACGGGTAAATTCATAATCTAATTAATCTGAAAGTTTGGGAATTCAATTCATATTGAAGTACCTAAATAACTGGCCTAATTTTCACAGATGCTGAGGCTCCTACTGAAAGCACTTCAAACAACTTAATTCTGTACCTAATTACAGAGTTAATTACTTCATTAAGTTGAATTGGTTGCTCTAGACCCTACAAGTTTCTTTTTTTTTTTTTTACTGCTGTATTTGCTTGCATATGTCTATCCTAATGCCCAACTACAAAATTATCTGTAGTAAAACTATTCCCTTCCTCAAAGCCTGGGAAATGTGCTCTAAAAATTCTGGATAAGGTGCACAAAGATGAAAGGGGATTCAGCTGCAAAACACTGGAGAGTTATGCTGCTAAATCCCTTATGATCCTAAGGACAACTCAACTTTCCTATTTCACTCTCAAAGCTGTGAAATAGTAATGGATAGGTACCTATTAATGAAACTTTACAGGACCTCATACTAATTAAAATTCATTATGCAAAAGCTTGTCAATTTTAAGATATGTTGAAGGGTAATGAAATGCATAAAGTCCAGCACAATAGGGTGTGTGCCTGTCATACACGCACACAGAACAGCTTAATTTTTTTCCTTTTAAGCAAAGAACATTGCAGGAAAAAAACAAGAGCTGTAAGGAAAACTCAGCTGAGCTGAAGACTTCCTGTAAAACTGATAGCCAGTTTCTCTGAATCACTGCTGTGTTTATGGTAGGTCATTTAATCATCTGAACAGTGAACTTTTAGCAAGCAAGGCAAATAAGGCCCCTCTTTGGTTTGGCATACCTTACTCCCAGAAACTTGGGTTGTTCTCCTGGCGCTGAGGTTTCTGTCTCCATCTTCAAGCTGTCAATGTGTGCAATGGAGATCACAGTAGCAGCAACATACCAAGGCAGGCCCATGAAGGAACAGACGATCATCAGAACAGCCACCCAAAACAAGTCCAGATGATATCCAGCACCTTTCTGTGGAGGGTGACAGGTGACAAGTGCAGTGTTAAAGTTAATTCTTCCAAATGTCCTGGGGAACCCAGTGCTCTCTCATAGCTTGAAAGAAACAGCCAATGTGTCCAAAGCAAACAGCAAATCAAATAGATTTAACAGCAAATAGATCAAACAGCAAATATCAACACATTATTGTGGGGAATGACTTAGCTTGATCTGAGAGACCCAGGAAAACTGAAGAGAATATGGCATGATACTCTTTGGAGGATAAATGATTAATATAGCTACTGAACACATGCAATTTAACTGTAAGCAGCCTAGTGAGTAGTTTAGATGGAGATCCAAATTGTAAATCTGGCAATTTGTATGCCGTTAACTATCACTGCCTACACAAGACACACATGGATAACAATTTGGAGGGTGTTACTGAACATGATCAAACCCTTCAACCAGCACAATGATGGAGTACATCTGGATAAATCCAGCTCTGAGCTGAGAACAACTGTAGGAAGTAATATAAACCAGAAAAAACCTAGGCTGGACACGCACCAAAGCTTGACAAGAATTTTAACAGTCAAAACAGCATTATGTACACCTCCCAACAAAAATATATTGCCTGAATATATTCTAGGCATAGTGTTTCAAAGCTCCTCCTGTAAATCTCTGTTCATGTTGTAAAATTTGTATTTATACACATACACACAATTTCATATTGGTATTTGTCTAGGTAAAAGTCACTGTTATTTTATTAGGTAACATGGTGAGAAAGAAAACAGATGCACCAAGCCCCTGTAGCGTCTATGAAAACAGAACTGTCTGTGTTCACAGTGTGAGGTAGTTATAGCAAGAAGAGAATTTGGAAAGTGCTAAGGCGTGGAAAAATGGTCCAGAATACAGGATCACAGCTTGTAACAGAGCATTAGCTGTTACACTATAGATCCTATTACAAATATACAGGACATGTCTCTTCACAGAGTGAAAGGCCAGGATCTCACCTGCTGCTTCTTACAAGTCTGATCCTTTTCTCGGAAATCTCATTTAGGAGGAAGCTTAAGCAAAAAAAAATCTATTAGCGTGAAGGAAAATGCAATGGGCAGTATATGCCCGCACAAGCAAAATTACTCATTCCTTCAAAATCTGTCAGAGGAAAGGCAGTGCCAAATGACTATCCAGGCAGATACATGCCAGGGACTGTCTCCTTCCTTCCTCTTGCTCTACATTGTCTGGATGCTGTACATCTGCAGCTCCCATTAGCCTCCATGGGTTTTGTGGATACTCAGTACTTGTAAGAGTCAGGCCTTCCTCTTTGGGAAAGTGGCAGCTGCCCACAATCACACACTTCTCATGAACCCGCTCTACCTACCCAGCAAGCCCTTTTGGCTTGGAAACATCCTTTCTTTTGGCATAAACTACTTTAGCAGTGCCTGCCAAGTTATCTCCTCCTATTTTAAATGATTAGCCAATTCACCCCTTAGTAAAAGCAGTCCAAAGCTAACCTTTAATTTTAATAAGCTATTGGGAAATACCCATGGGCATAACCATTTTCTGAAACATGCGTGATGGCAACCTTCAGTTCAAAGGGTTCTAAAAGCTAGACTGTGTTTGTTAAAAGTCAACATTGGCCATCAGTTATCACACTGTGATATTTGAGATCCTGGACTTAGAGCAGAAAAGAACTGCAGGATTTAGCTGCAATAGGGAAACTGGTGGCAGTCACTACAAAAATGGCCACCATTGTAACCATATCTTCATGGACATCCAGATACGTTCCTAGTTGTTGAGAGCAACATGAACAACCTAGAGCATTAAAGCATTTTTAAGGATAAAAGTGGTCTAAGTTTGCCAAACTGAATTAGAAATAACTCAACCTCTTCTAATTATTTAATATGAGATGTCTATGGAAATAAACTTTGAGAAAACTGGTTATTTCACCCAATGAGAAAAAAAAAGGAATATAACTAGTGGTAGGCAAGTGAGGCATCAGTCTCAGGTACCAATTTAGAAGATGTACAAGAAGGCCCTGGGAGGCCTGCACTGCTACCTGCAACATTGTATGAGCAGCCCATGCCTGGGGAGCTCATGCCACTACTATAAAGGCAGTGAACCTGGTGCAGGAAGGTTAGCACTCAGCACCCTGCATGGCCCAGCCCAGGGCACCAATGTTCTTACTTACACCTCTGACCAAAAAAGGCTTCTTTTAAGCAATATCTACACACTTCTTGCTCTAAACACAAAAATAAGGAATAAGTTTGAGAAAATGAGGGGGGCATAGAAGAAAAGCATCTGTAAAATAAAACTCTAAAAGGGCTATATTAGGAGTTTGATAGTTTAAAGGAGATTAGATGTTTTAACATCTGTTAAATTTGATTTTACTAGAACTAACAAGTGAGTTAAAACCTACTCTAGCGGGGAAAGGCACCTAGCTAGACCTGAATATTGTTTATTGTTTGTGCACTTTTTATCTTTGGTAAGCAAAGTTTCAGACAATACGTCAATAGGCATCCAATATTTTAACAAGGTACTCACACCAAAATTGGCCTACTTCTCCTTACAGTAAATCTGCATATGGCTTTTTTTTCTGAGAGGAACTAGAGAACCTATTCATTTTCTCTCCCCTCCTCAACCTCATTTACACAAAAAACACATTCCTATAATCAGAAACAAAGAAAGTGAATTTTGATATTAAAATAGCCCCATGCTGAAATATTTATATTTTGTAATATAAAAATATATGGAGGGTTTTGACAGAATAGCATTTTGCCATTTCTGTTAACTAATCATTAAAGAATTGAAGCAACAACCTGAGAAAATGCTACAGTGGATATTCCCTCCTACTTATTTTTTTCTGCCCATCAAACAGTGGTTCTCTATCTTTTTATACTAAAGGCACCTCTCAGAAAATGCCAGCTCTTCAGTTTCACTCTTTTTTTTTTTCATTATAGAAAACTAATACAGCAATTCTTCTCTTACAAAGAACTCAGAAAGACTACAACAGAGTGTTTTTGATACTGTGGATTCCTATTTGAAATCTCTGGGTTTATCTTGTGGGTCATGTATAGGTGTTTGCATATCATGCAGTGCTAACCAGGGTGCCACAGCACCCTGCTTCAGAATCACTAGCATAAGATGTAATATAGTTAAAGCAAAAAACAATGTTGCTCTTCTGAAATACTTTAGTGAGCCCTGGGGCAGTTTCTCCAGCAGGGCTGTTTCAGCCTTGTCCAAAGTAAAGGTGCATCTCTAAGGGAAAAATATAACCTAGACTTTTCTTCAATCTGGTGGCAGTGGCTTCCAAGAGAAACCACCACATTGCTGGTTTTTATCATTTAAGTAGCAAACTCCAGCTAAAGGATAAAAATTTACATGGAGCCAAAGAGTCTGGGGTGGCCAGTCTTGTAGCCACCCTACTGGCAGCCAACCAATAGGGAAGAGGTGATATGAACATTACCCTAGGGTTATACTTCTTGGCAAGTTATCTACTGCCTTCCCCAAGCTTGCTCCTGATGGAGATAAGATAATTTGGTCTGTACAGCAGCACAAGCCCCAGACTGGTGAGAAGAGACACTCTCAATTCATAATTGGCTCAAGCCACCTAGCTGCATGTGAAGAAAGAACACACACTCTAATGCAGGGGTTTTTAACCTTTTTTAAGGAGTGTACCCCTTCTGGGTAAACTTCTGGCAGAACGGGGCGGGGGTGGCAGTGGCTGGATGCAGACCAGGGGTGGCTTCCATGAGGCAGTGCGAAGTGGTGGATGGCAGCAGTGGCAGCTGCTGTGCGCAAGCTCTTCCCCCCGCACCCGCACATTGGCTGGCCGGGTGGTTGCATCTGCAGAGGGAAGCCGCTGCCCTTGTCCCACCCCTGGCCCTGCTCCTGGGAGGCGGCAGCACAGGGTGGTGGGTGGCAGCGCTCCATTCCTGCCCACCCGCCTGCTCATACCCCCTAGCCCCTTTCCAAGTACCTCCAGGGGTCTGCAAAACAGGCCCTATTCAATTTGGGGTGTGCGAAATGGGCCTGCAATAGTAGGGGTGTATGAAACAGGCCCTATTCAATTCGGATTCTGCCGAATCAGGGACAGTGACTCGGAGAATCAGCGATTCAGCCATAGACACAGCTTTAAATGTTTTTTATACATACCTCTAGGTGCCAGGCACAGCTTGTGAATGCTGTGATGGTGGGGTGGATGAAGCATCTCACAGGAGCACAGGGGGGCTCCTCATATGCTCAGTGGCAAACCCGGAAATGGATTCTTCCGGTCCACTTCCAGGTCCACCAGGGAACAAGCAGAGGGGCCCCCTGAACCCCCCCCAGCTTGATGATTGGCCGTGAGGGGACCCCGGGTACCCCCCAGACCCAGGAGGTACCAGTCACTAAGCTGGGGAGGTATGAGGGGGGTCCCCGTGCATGCTCCCCAGTGGGCCCAGAAGTGCTTCTGGTCCACTTCTGGGTTTGCTGCCGAGCGCGCTGGGGACCCCCCATGCTCCTGTGGGACACTCCATGCGCCCCAACACTGCAGCATTCATGAGCCGCCTGGTACCCTGAGGTATGTAGAAAAAACATGTAAAGCTGTGTCTATGTACGAATCGCCGAATCTTTCCGAATCTCCCCGAATCGATTTGGAGGGTTCCAATTCGATTCAGAGAGATTAAAGGGTCACCTGATTCGAGTCATAGTCAGAGATTCAGCCAGTGAATTGGACTGAATCACCTCCAAATTGAATCAGGGACCAAAGCTTCACACAGCCCTAATGCGTACCTCCTATTGAAAACCCCTGCACTCATAAGACTATCTGGGAGCTCTTTCAATTAATCGCTCATATATTTTCTGCTCAACTCAGTTTTATAACTGTGTTCATTTTATAAGACACTTCAAATTGAGGTTAGAAGAAAAACTGCCCCTTTCAGGAAGATGCATATAAGATATAACTATGTGAAAAAACTGGACAAGATGAGCAGGAAGGGATGTTCACCTCACTAAAGAAATGAAGACTGGTACAGTCCAGAAGCCTGCATCAAGCCAGACCAGCAGTCAGTGAGCCAATGTTTTGTCATTTAGATCCCTTCAAAAGCTACTTTTTCTTTAAAATCTTTCCTTTACCCCTACTATTCTAACTTGGTCCTTTAGGTCAACAGGAGATTACTCTTAAATCTATATGTTGTTACACATTTCCAACCATTATCATAAGGATGCGAACAACTACCTCTTCTTCAAATAAGAACTGGCACAAGAGCCCCTAGCTAAATGGCTCTCAGTATTATAGATGAGGTTAACACCTAAACAGTGACCTCAGCATTACCCTTGTCCTGAATCAGTCGTTATTCCTACAGTTTAGACCTTTTTAAATGTCTCCTGTCTGCAGGAAGGGAGAGTCCTTTTTACAGCAACTCAATATTATTTGGTAAAATTCACCCTGCAGGGCTGAGAAAAACCCTACAGAGCCATAAGAAATAGTTAAAGGTCAGCATAGAAAGTTTATTTTAAAAACACTGCAACACACAGCATTGTAAAAACACCATTCACGAGTGGGGATTTTGACTCTTATTTTCCTTACTGTATCTAAAATGCCTCTACAGTTTATTCTCCTGCATTCTGCACTAGAGCAAGAACTTTTCAGCTGCTAAACTGTGGTCTACTTATGACATACCAGTCAAGACTGGGTTTCCTAAATCATCACAGGTCTCCAAGGCCCACATTCTTAATCAGGCAGCCATACTCACATGCAAGTTCACTATGGGGTAACAGGTATATAAACTCACCTTGTTGCAAACACTATAATCACCAATGATTTTCTTATGTGATAACCATGTTGTTAGCAGGGGCCTGACAAATCTAAAAAAACTTTGCCCATTTTGATAAGGCAAGAGAAATCCTGGATCAGATGCAGTAATCCAATGCATCAAGAAAAAACATCCTCTCAAGTCTCAGGTTTCACTTCTACAGATTTGAATGAACTATCCCCACCTCCACAACTCCATCCATTACTTTTAGCAAGTATAAGGTCTGGAAGGCAAATGTGTCCCTCATCTTTCCACACAGAATTCTAGTAACTGCCAAGTTAATTTATATACTCTTCCAATTTAAATGGTTGGATGGGAAGATGCCATTAACCAAACCTACATTCAAGATCAAAGCAGGGTGGAACAAGTCTCTCACTACAAGGAAATCTGCCAAGCAACTGTCTATTGTAGGTATTTGTAAAATGCCATAATATCCTCCCCTCAGATCACTGCCCTCCCAACACGACCCAGAAACTCAACTCATTATGGCATATCCAGAGGCCAAGTGGTCCATAGCCTGAGTCTTTGATAGACCATCTGTATTTTCCTGTGAGGATAAATACATGCAAGATTGTGAAGTGCTTTTCTACTGTAATTTCTACTGTACAGATAAGGAATCGAGATACAGAGGCCAAGACCCAGATCTGCACTTATATTTAGGCACTTCACTGCTATTCCCATGGGAAATCAATGGAGGTTGGGCTGCCAAATACTTTTTCATGGCTCTGGGCCTAAGTTACCCACCCAAAGAAGTCTGTGGCACAGCAGAGTACTGAACCTTAATCTTCCAGGTTTTAGGCTAGTGTCTTAACCACTGGCCCAGCCTTCTTCCTGGCTTTCTCCAAGTAGGGCCTGTGGGGTCAAGGTAAATAGACAGGAAGGAGTTCAGTTCTTAAAGGATGGCTCTTTTTATTGTTATTATTATTACTACTAGCATTTATTAACTTGAATTCTGCCAATGGATAGTTTCTCCACAACAGGAAACATCTACCAAGGACCTTTAGTAATAGCAAAGAGCAACACTGCTGGCAGTAAGGACTGCTCCATTCAGTGCCTCCTTTGACAGAAGGTGCATACAGAAAAGATGAAATCTTCCACACCTGCCCCTCTGTCTTGCACTTAAGAGAGTGAGGCTCATCAAGTGGTTAGGCAAAGAAAATGATCTAAGAGGAAAGGAAAACAATGTGCCACCCTCCCTCCAAAGTCTGCTTGATAGGAACACCTTTGTAACAGGAATGTACCTGTTGCAAAAGATCTGTCCGACATACCTGTCCTCACCTAGGGTGAGAAGGGCATCTATGCAGAAGGAAAATCTTTTTCCTTTGCACTGTGCTCTCACAAGCCCCCTCCCCTGCCTGGCTTCTTTGGCATTTCCTTGTGGGTAATGATGGACAATGCTGAAAACCAAGAAGACATCACCTAGACAAACATCCACAAATGAGAGTTTTGGGAATAAATGAGTTCTAAATTATATTCATGAGATCCTTTTGCAGTTAATCAGGAGTTTGTATTTTTAGTAGTACAGGCCCTGCCAGGAACTCTGGATTCAATTTTAAGAGGCATCAATCTCCTGCTGGGTAGGGATTCAAAAGTGGCTAAGCGGAAATGTCTCCTGACAGAGAAGGGCTGACTTAGGTGAGCTGCTCCAGAAGGACCATCCCTGCCAGCTAAGCAGTGGATAGAGTGCTGCCTCCACATGCCTGGCCCTGACACTATCCCCATCTCTAGGGCAGGCAGAGTACATGGCCAAATGTTAGATATACCAGATTGGTGCTAGTGGTAACTCTTTTTGCAGGAACTACTATTAAGGGTCAAGGACTTGGCTTCTTATATTTATATTCCCCTTACTCAAGACTGAAATCCTCCTGAAATCAAAATGGCACAGTACCTGGAAGAACATTTGGATTTGGCCCACTGGCCATGTCCTTGCTTCACTAAGAATTCACATGGTGCTTGAGAAATACATATTGGTGACTGCTTTCAGCAATTCTAGAAAACAATCCATGTGTAATTACACCCAAATAATAAGTTTCTGACACAGTGACGATCTCCATTCCTATGGCAGGCTCCCTCCCCATCTCTCTCTCAGAGAGGGTAGGATTGTCACTTCTTTGCAGTCATGCAATCACAAAAGGCACCAACCTTAAGTTTATGTTCTTTCCTGTTGACAATGACAGCTGTTATTTGCTGGTCCATGAAGACAAGAATAGTCACCAGCAGAGCAGGGATGGCAGCTGCAAGGTAAACCCACCAGGGATTTCCTCCAAATGGTGGAATGAACCAGCCTCTGTTGGGACTGGTCGGCTGAGAGGGCAAAGACAGAAACACATAAATCAGAGCAGCAACATGTTAATAATTTTATCCCCCCAAAACCACATTCACACAGCAACAGTGCTCAACACTAACATGCCAAAACTGGCTAATAGAAGACTGCTGAGGGCTTAATCCTGGACACCTGTAAACATCAATGAAAAATGAAGACCTGATATAAAGGGTCATATCTTGCAACCTTTGCTCATGGTGAGTAGTAGCCAGATCCACTCGTTGATGGGGGGATGGGGATGGCAAATCAGGGCAACTGCCCCAGGCCCCATGAATAGTGCCATACAGGCCCTGCAGACATTGGTACGTGCCAAGGGTGCAGGTGCCACCACTCCGCACAGCCGTCATGCGCCACTGGCTTCACACTCCACCCACTCCCCTTCCCACCACCGCACAGGCTGATATGCCCCAGGCCCTGCACATCCCTAGGGTCAGCTCTGGTAGTAGCTACTGTACACTATAGTAGTCTATAGGTCCAGGCTGTGGAGACTTTTTCTCACATTCATGGACATATTCGCTCAGTTCCACTAAAACCAGTGGGACCACATGTGGACTACCAATGACAGTAAGTAGAACAAGTATCTGTCCTGCTGAAATCAGGGAGTGATACAGCTCAGCATTATCTGGGCAGAAGTACTAGGCTGTCTGTTAAAATATTTATCAGCAGGATTGAGTAGAAGACAATTTGTACCAACTGAAATGAAGTTAAGGGAAAGGATATCAATTTGCACATCTAAACAAATATATCTGTAGCTGTCTGAGAAAACTAATCCTTTCTGGAGAGCTTACTTTCTTAGGTAACTGACAATTTAATACCAGGAGACAGACAAACTTTACACAAGACATAAAATAAAGTGATGGTGGCCTTTTCAGAAAAGACCTTAAACATACCTTAAATTCACTTGGCACAATTAGTTTTGGTGTATCCACACCTACCAGAGCATCTATTCCACAGAAAATCAGAATGGACAAGATAATGGCAAAGTCACTGATGAGCTTCCTGGCCTGAAACAAAAGACAGAACAACAATAGCTAGTACACTGTAGGAACAACCATTCTGTTTGTGCTTTGGTTCCAATGTGATGCTCCCGCATTTCCCTTGCCATAGAAACAATGGTGCACTTTGTAGTCTGATGTCATATTTTAAATGTGATCTGATACTTTATTACACTGTCTGAAAGTCAAACAATTAAGCCTAACTAGAACTGCAAAAATAATCCCCAGGAAACAAGAAAACTTCTTTTGTGGACAACTGCCACAAGAATTTTCCCAAGCTGTCTTACTGATATTCTTCTGTTTTGCAGTAGCCAACAATCCCCAACACAGATGACTACTTACTTTGGAACTGGTTCTGAAAAAGCTACAATACAAACTTGTCAAGGAAAATGGTCTTTTGTTTAGCCAGAGGCTTTCTTAGATAAGACACACTGGAAGACAGAGTGGTGAGAGATTTCCTTTGCGGATCTCCAAGCAGCTTTCTAAATGAGATGCAAGATATTCATGGAGATTAATACACAGTAAGGCCTTTACTGGTAATGCTGTTGATGTCATTTGTCAGCTGTCAGTGTTAGATACAAGCTAGCAGCTAGGATTAATAAGGTTGAGGGACACTGTCTTCATATGGAATGCATCTGGCACTGCTTTCCAAAAGGCCAATAATTTCAAAAAGGAAAAAATGCAACAATAAATAACTTCCACATGCTTGAATGAAATAAATGAGCTATGCTGCCTTTCAAGCAACACATCCAGTCCCTCTTCAGACTATGTGCCTCCTCCTATTCAGCCTGATGCACAACCCAACACATAGAGTTCAAATTTAAGAGAAGAGTCTTGTGAGAGGATCCCAGAACATTGCAGCTCACATTCAAGTGCTGCCAGGTAAGGCATAACCTCCAGCAGACAGGAAATGGATTGTCCAACTTAGACCAGCTTCTTTTCCAAAAAAGGCTTCAATAAGCTGATTGTAGGTTTTGTCTGGATATCTATCCATCAGTTCTTCAGTTTCATTGCACAACGAGTTAATGTTACTCTGGCCCTGCAGTCCTACAGGTATTTTGTAAGGGTGCAAGTAAGCAGGCTGACAAGCTTCACAGCATTCTGCTTTGGGGGAGAGAGGCTTTTCTGTGTATCCTACAGGACAGGACCAAACAATTTATGTGTGGCCTTAAAGTGCAGCTGCAGGGTCAGATTTGAGAAAGAACTTAGGCACATGCTTATGTGCAGCCCTATTCTGGAACGGTGCTTAAGGACATGCATAAGGGCCTGAGTGACTGTAACACTGACTCTCCTTAATGATATTCTGCCCAGGAGAGGGAGGAAATTATTTTGCTCTTTATAAAAAATACTCCAATCGCTTCAAATGAAAATTATACACATAATTAAAAAGGAGAAGCAAGATTGAGGGGAAGAAGGGAAAATAGGTAAAGAAATACAACATGTATCCTGGATTGCTCTATTTCAGAAGGGATAAGGTTATTTAATTATAAATTGCTTCACTGGGTGCAACTACGAGATAGCAAAAAGCCAGGTGGTCCCCAAAAAACTTACTCCAGTTGCCAAATCTGACAAGCACTCATCACTTTGCCTAGCTTCACTATTGCTTTCATCCTGTATGGATGCTGCAAGATTCAAGGAAGACCTTGCATTAATCTTCTCTTATTTGCCCAGTCAAAAAGTCAAAGATCCTTCCAAGTCTACTGATGTATTGGGACCAGTGTGCTTAAGACACACCAGTTTCTGTAGTTAATGGCACTCCAAAGAGTAGTGCAGCTAGCATCATGTTCTGGCTGCCTGTGACTCCATAACCTGAATGACCAGTTATGATACTATAACTTGCTTCCACCTCTTAAAGGGGGAAGTCATTTCTTTGCCAACATATTGTCTTGTTTCAACATGGAAGAGAACATGCTGAAATTGCCAGTGGTTTCACTGAGACCAAAACAAGCACACACAGAAAGGGTCTGACCGTGAGAGAGCTACCAAGAACCTCCAGCTCTCAAGATGTAGCTTACCAAACTTTAATTATCCGTGTATTTATTTGTACCATCAGTAAATGTGTAATGGTCCCATCAAAGAGGTGGAAATACTGCAGAAGACAATGGTGTTTGTTAAGCCTTGACTAGCATAAACTACAAGAACATACAAATGCAGCTAGGGAAGTTTAAGTTAGATATAGGACAAACTTTCTCACCAGAAGGATAGTAAAGCAGTGGAACAGGCTGCCGAGACAGGTGGTAGAATCTCCAGCCTTTGAGGTTTTTAAGATCCAGCTAGACAAAGCCTTGGCTGGGATGATATAATTGTGGATGGTCCTGTTTTGAGCAGAGGGTTGGACTAGATGATCCCCTGAGGTCCCTTCCAACTCTAATTTTCTATTATTCTATATAAATTTGATTAAAAAAATAAAACCTAATCAACATAGTTGAATAGGTTCTGTGCATTTCAACAGTGACTTTGCAAGCACTAAGACTTGCAGCCACTTCTTTTTAGATTGAAGGACTAGACCTGTGTGTTGAATTATTAGTGCAACCAAGTTACAGACAGTACTTCTGTGACATTTTCAAACACTGTTGGGAACTGAGCCAATAAACAGGTTCATCTGAAATATGTGGGTTTGCCTTGCTGCCAATCAGATTTGTGTGCATGTGTATATGTTGAAAAGTAGTTTAAAAGTCCTTTGAGACTTCAAGAATAATTATCAACAAGGTGAGGCTTTTATAAGCATATGTATTTTTTTTTAAAAGCCATCCTATTCACACTGACTTGTATGCTCACACTAATTGACAAGGTTTTCATAATCTACTCCCAACACTGTCAATGATGGATATTCAAAAATTATGAATCAGTCTCAAAAATCATAAGATTTTAACAAAATAATGAATTTGAGGCTCTTTTGCTTCCTGGTTTCTGGTTCTTTTGGGTTCATGTTTTCATGCATTTCTCTGCTGCCATCATGTCTAGACACTGTGAAAGCCAGGATTCTCATGCAATGACAAGATTCCCAAGAGTTGGCACTATAAGAAGAAAAAATCCAAATATCCCAGAGGTAAAAACAAAGACGGGTAGAAAAACTGACTCATTTTCTTAAATATGATTTGATTTGCAATAAAAATGGGATATTTAATGTTTAACTATAAACACAATATAGCAATGAAGATGTCATATCAGACCGTAAGCAAAGACAAGGAAATCTGAGACAGGAACCTAAAAAATGAATCCAATGGCATTTTCAATTCAGATTCAGTAGGAATCTTTAACACTACTCAATTCTTCTTTATGGCATTAAAGCAACAAACAAAACAAGCCACTGAAGTGAAAAGAAAATGAAGACAAATGCTTGATCTGCATGCACTTCAGTAACTCCACTGAAGCCAATGGAACTATGACCACTTGATCCACCTGAGAATCTGATCTCCAAAATCTAGCTAGACAAATTTTGGTCCAATTTTTTATCCTTTTGTGTAACCTTCTCAGAATTGCTTCTGTTGGGCTCCTCAGGGTTTCATAGTTTCATAGTTGTTAGGGGCTGGAAGGGACCTTACAGATCATCGGGTCCACCCCCTCTGCACATGGGCAGGAAGACTGCTGGGATCAGATGACCCTGGCAAAATGGGCATCAAGATGTTTTTTGAAGATTGCCAGGGTGAATGACTGTAGCACCTCTGGAAGGAACCTGTTCCAAACCCTCAGCACACAACTGGTAAAGAAGTTTTTCCTTATGTTTAGCCTGAAGCAATCTTCAATCAGTTTGTGCCCATTATTTTTTGTCCTCTCCTGGGGGGCCTTAGTGAATAAATGCTCCCCCAAGCCCTGATGTATGCCCTTGATATACTTATAGGCTGCCACGAAGTCCCCTCTGAGTCTTCTCTTCTCCAGGCTGAACAGTCCCAAATTTTTCAGCTTTTCCTCATATGACCTGGTCTCTAGGCCTCTAATCATGCATGTGGCCCTCCTTTGGACTCTCTCAAGCTTCTCTACATCCTTTTTGAAGTACGGGTCACATAGGTACAAGAAAATCAAGCTACATTCCAGCCTGAGTGAAATTTGTTTTCTTTTCATTAAAAAGAATAAAAAGTTCCCTTCTAATGTTACATCACTGTAAACGTCAGCCTATCCTAAATTCTAGTGCAGGCAGAATGCCACGGCAGACATTCTCAGCAAAAACCTGTTTTGTTACAGAGAGGAACCTGAAACTAGCATGTCTATTTTCTTTTCAGTCTTAGCTCTTGTGAAATTAGGAAAGGCTGGATCTTGCCAAAGGCAGATGTCACCATCCCATACATTGCAAACTGTGGAGAACTGGGGTAGGACTTTTTCCATGTGTTCCCTTGCCTTCAACTGTTATGACAGGTGTAGCTGGGAAGACAAAACAAGCAGCTTTTGTTGATCCACCTTGGCTCTGTATGAGTTGGCTGCAAGCCTGGTACACAGCCAGTTTAAATCAATGGGAAGATCTCCATTGACTGCAATGCATTTTAGATCAGACTCTACAGGAGTAAATGGAATTAGGGCTAATACATGTATACCATGAAATATTCAGGAAGTGCACTGCAGCTAAGTTAATACTATCTACCTAACCTTTACACTGACTTTTTTGATCATTCAAAGTTGGCAACCTTAACATTTGTGAGGCTTCCAGGTTTTCCTCTGAAGACAGAGAGCTGAATGAATCAATAGGTTTATAGGGAATTAGGAGACAGAAGACTTCTTAATGCTGTACAAATAACTTCATTTTATTTAGGAAAACTGTTAGATCATGTATTGACTGCACCTCTGTGCCATTTGATAAGGCAATTTGTATTTGTGTGTTTATGCATACCACACAGGACACTGTGGATCACCATATTATCTATCTATGTGGAGGGAAATAGCACTACCAGGGCATTGAAAATGGCTATTTGAGAATGCTGTTGGTTCAGTTATCTGTACTGGTGAATTCTTGATGCTTGAAGCAAAAGGGTTGAGGAGACATGTACCAGCAAACAGTAGAATAGTAAAGATCAGCTCAAAAGCCTTGTCTATGTTTAGCTTTACTACCACTAGATATCCCAGACAAAACTTTCAGCTCTTTTTCTGTCTTACATGTGTCCTCCATAAATTGTAGAGCTGAATTGTAAGAAATTCTGTTACTTGCCTAAGCTCAGTAGTATTTTGAAAGGCATATCTTCTTTCAACAAAAAGAGAATGCCCTCAGTGCGTAAACTTGTAAAAACCTTTGCCCCTCTGTGCTGCAGGTATAACAAAAGGAAGATTTGCAGACAGGGTTACAGTACTGTACGCACTCTAGAGGAATAAGAAAATACACCTGTGTAAGGAACAGAGATACTTACAGTGGTTGGGAAATAGTGACTGGTCTTGAATTTCTTCAGGGCCATAGAGCAGGTGTAGGTACCAAAGAAGAGGATAAAAGACATGAGGCTGATATCAGGTACATATTTGCAGTTATTGCCTACAAGCTGTCCTCCATATTTCAAACACTCCTCCTTTGCCAGAGATGACCAGTCAATAGTACTGTTGAACTAAAGGGGAAAGAAAACATCTCATGAAGCTGAGATCTGTTATGTTAATTCATGAAAATAGCAACTGAAATGGAGAATCCTCTGCTACCAAGCTACAACCAAAGGATATGAATCTCTGCAGGTGTGTGCACCAATATAAGGCCATTGACTGGGTAGCAGGGGAACATCAACTGGGAAGTCAAAAGGGTATGCATTAATTAAACAGCAAGACAAATTCTGAGCTCTCTAATATGGATTAAGTAGAAATGAAACCTTGTGCTACAGTCACTTTGCATAGCTCCTTGCAGTTACCCAGGAGGTGAAGAAATCTTCTCCAACAGGTTTTTTTCCCCACACACAATGTACACTGTTGATACCAACTAATAAAACAAACACCGTCACTTCATCTATATCTTTTTCCACAGGGGTAGGAGATTGAACCCCTGCTCCTACATCCACTAACAATCACTGTCAAGTTGGAAAAGAGAAGTCTGGAGAAAAGAAAAAACTGAGAAGAGATTTAATAGTGGCCTTCAAATACTTGAAGGATAGTTAAAGAAAGAATGGAGCTGCAATGTTCTCAGTGGTGGCAGATAACAGAACAAGGAGCAATGGTCTCAAATTGCAGCATGGGAAGTTTAAGTTACTTTCTCACTAGCAGGGTAGTAAAGCACTGGAGTAGATTACTGGGAGAGGTTGTGGGAATTCCATCCTTGGAGATTTTTAAGACTCAACTAGACAAAGCCTTCATTAGAATGATCTAGTTGTGGATGGTCCTGCTTTGATCAGAGGGTTGGACTAGACCTCCTAAGGTCCTTTCCAACCCTAATTTACTATGATTCAGCTTTCCTCTGTACTGACCAACACAGGTTAGGCTTTACTTACTGGCTAGCCTGGTGCAGAACCCAGTTGTATAGGTTGGCCTGAGACTGGACCTCAACCCTGGATTTTGTTGTCTCTTGCTCAGTCCGTTCTCCCGCCACCCACTCCTATCAAACTCCACTCCTACTACATAAGGTACAACAGTAGCCTTTCAGTAAGAGAGTCCCTGGGCTCCTGCTCAGAGCAGGCCCTGAGACTTCTTGGTGCATTTGAACAGTAAAAGGCTACTGTGTCAGAGCAGCTGTGGGTTGCATTGCAGAGTAGCACTGGTCTCTCGGTAACTGAATTATGAACCTTTCCTTCATACTGTTCTCAGTTTTTATTGGCCTGGGCAGAAAATTAATGAGCTACTGAAGTATAATTAATTCAGATAAGTTGCAGTTCTACTGTTGGACTTGAAGACCCATGGCTGGGGGCTGGGCAGACTTTATAGTGGTGACCCCTACTCACCATGTCAAAGCACCACCAAAGGATATATGTGGCTTTTCAAAAGGAAAGCATTGCCAGCTGGTGTCCTCACCACATTCTGGTGGTGCTGCCACTGTTTGGTCCATGACTGCTTATTCATCAGAGTTACCCCTGCTTATTTCACAGCTAACCTTCCCTGAAAGTCACTGCACCATCTGCCACCTGTGGACATGATGGACAGCAGTACAGCTCTTCACTGCAGGTGGACTGCTGGAGGTTAAGACTCTCAATAGCTGTGAAGGCAGATGAAGGCTGCAGTTGAATGAGATCCCCAGTTGTCCTGGTCTCCTGTTCTGTTAAGAGCCATGTAGAAGCTGATGTGCAGCAGCTTCTCCATGATAAAAGAAGTCAAGCACAGGCATCTTCCATGAAAACAGTTTTTCTAGCACATTCCTCAAGTCCTTTGGTGACCAGCTAATGGAGACGGGAGCAGGATTGTGAGGTCTGTAAACTCCTAGTCATGAACTGGCATGAAGGCTGCTGTTACAAGGTCTTCTAGCACGTGGATGCAACAGGAGTGTGATTTGGCAGTTGTAACTATGACTGAGCAGCCCTCTTCAGGATCCAGTCTGCTCATGCCACATGAGGAGGAGACTAGAAAAAGTACCCTAAACATAGCCTTTCTACCTTCTTCCTGACTAGATAGCTGTATCCAGTGAGATCAGATTACCATTACTGAGGTAAAAAATACCAGCAAAGAGACACCATCATTTTCAGGACTTGGAACCACTGACAACCCTAATAGTCAATATCCAGAGTGCCACACTGCAATTGTGGCCCAAGAACTCAGGGGACACTACACCAATGTAGCTCCATTGAGCAAGACCCAGCAAGCAGGAGATCGGCAGGTCAAAAAACATGGAGGAACTATACCTTCTTCTGAAAGGGTAAACAGGAAGGAGAATGCCGACTTCACAGAGTTGGTATTGCCATTAAGAATGAACTCATAAACCAACTCAATCAGTTCCCTATCAAACTTAGTGAGCACCTCATGGCTCTCCGTCTTAAATGGGCAGAGACTCAATATGCTACAGTCATCAGCATCTACACCTTGACTCTTGATGTCACCAATGAAACCAAGGAGGAATTTGACACCAACTTAACCAAATCCTTTCTGACATTCTGGAGGGAGGTGGACTTACTCTTCTTGGTGATTCCAATGCCAGAATTGGAAGGTATTCTAACCTCTGGAATGGAACCATCAACAAGGAAGGAGTAGGAAAGGTCAACTCCTCCTCTTGACCAAATGTGCAGATCATGGACTCACCATCACCAACACTCTGTTCTGCCAGAAAAACAGGTACAAGACATCACGGCAACACCCATGATCTAAGCATTGATACCTGATTGATTCTTGTCATCCATGCCTGGGATCACAAAGATGTACACATCACCTGAGCTATGCTGGGAGCTGATGATTGCTGCACTGATCACTGACTCATCCACTCAGTTAGATCACTCAAACTGGCTCCCAAACAATGGCTGCAAGAGAAGCAATGCCAATGGCAGGTCAGCATTGAAGGACTCGAGGACCCAAGCAAAAGAGACCTCTTCCACCAGTGCCTCAATGAAAAATTGGTAAGTTCCAATCAACAACAATGGGAGAATGTCATCAGAATTTGCATAGCCCTCAAAGCCAGTGTCACCAGTGCCTATGAAGAGACATTTGTATTCTCTACCAGAAAACATCAAGACTGGTTTCATGAGAATAACTGGGAGATCCAAGAGCTGATCAATAACAAGTGCAAGGCCTTTTGTACTTGGCAAAATGACACCAACTCCAAGCAAAAGAAACTGAATCACCAACAAGCCGAGGCAGAGGTCCAAAGGAGGAACTGTGATATGAAGAATAAATTGTGGAAAGACAAAGCTAAGGAGATTCAACATCTCACTGACATCCATGATATGTGCCATTTCTTCAGTTCCACAAAAGCCATCTATGGTCTGAGCACTTAGGAACTACTCCCTTGAGACCTAAGAACGGAGGAAACATGATCAAGGAAAGGGGAGCCATCAACGCCCATTGGAAGAAGCATTTTGAAGACCTTCTCAAAAAGAGACTCTGTTGTTGATGAGAGTGACCTCAGCTCCCTCTTGCAACACCCAGTCAGAGATGATCCTGGAATCCCTCCAACCTTTGACAAGATATGGAAAGCCATCAAGCAGATGAACAATGATAAGGCATCTGGAACAGATGGAATCCCCATAGAAATATTCAAGCAGGGAGGAGAGGAGCTCACATCATAGCTTCATAACTTCATCTTCAGGATCTGGAATGATGAAGGAATCCCAAACAACCTCAGATTGCCAAGACTGCCATGACTGTGACAATCTTCAAGAAAGGTGACAAGTCCAACTGTGGAAACTATAGAGAGATTGCCTTGCTGTCCACCCCATGAAAGACCATTGCAAGAACCTTCCTGAACCATCTCCTTCCACTTGCTGAAGAGTTACTCCTAGAAGCTCAGTTTGGGTTTAGAGTATCAAGATCATGTCAGTTGTGCCTCTTAACAGCTCATCAGCTGCAGGAGAAATACCAGGAACAACATAAGCATCCCTACATGGCCTTCTTTAACCTCACAAAAGCTTTCAATTCTGTCAGCTGAGAAGTGTTTTGGAGGATCCTTCTGAAGTACAAATGCCCACCAAAATTTGTCACTATTCTCTGCCTGCTCTATGACTGTATGCAAGCAGTGGTTCTCAGTAATGAATCTATCACAGATCCCTTTGAGGTTAAAATGGGAGTTAAGCAAGGCTACATCATCACTCCAACACTCTTCTCAATATTCTTTCCCATGATCCTATATCAGACCACCAACAAGCTTCCAGCCAGACTGGAGCTAAACTACCAAATGGATGGTAAGCTGTTTAACCTCAGCCAACCCTGAGCCAAAACCAAGACCAAGCTGACCACAATCATTGAGCTCCAGTTTGCTGATTCTGTAGCATGTGCGCATTAGGAAGCAAACTTTCATGCAATTGTCAATGTCTTTACCAAGGCATACAAAAAAATGGGACTCAGACTTAACATTTGGAAGACTAAGGTCCTCCACCAACAAGATCCTAATGAACAGTCCCCAGTTCCAGTAATCGAGATCCATGGTGAGACTGTGGAGAACTCTGAGTATTGCCCGTACCTCGGAAGTCATCACTCACAGAAGGCTGACATTGATGAAGAAATCCAACACTGCATCAAATGTGCAAAGGCAGCCTTTGTATCTCTGAAGAAACGGATGCTTGAAGACTGCGACATCAGATCCAAAACCAAGTTCATGGCTTATCAAGCAGTCATGATCCCCACCTTACTGTACGGAGCTGAGACATAGACAATGTACAGGAGATATCAAGTTGTTGGAAAAGTACCAGCTGCCTCCAGAAGATTCTCTGAATCCAGTGGGAAGACAGACTCACCAATGTTAGCATCCTCTTGCAAGCAAACACCATGCATATTGATGCAATGATTAGACTCCTGAAGCAAGTTTTATTCTCCCAGCTCAGCCAAGGCATATGCTAAAGAGGAGGGCAGAGAAAGTGCTTCAGGGATGTCCTCAAGACCAACTTTAAAAAATGCAACATCGATGTCAACTAATTAGAGAGTATTGCCCAGAACCGCCCCAAATGGAGGAAAAGTCTGTTAAGGGATCTCAGTACTCTGAAACCTCAAGACAGTAACAGGGGATGGAAAAGCAGGAGCAGCAGAAATAGTGTGTCATGGACCAAATCAAGAATCCAGTGCCATCCACCCCACACGAAAACACATTCAAGCTGCAGTAGGGTCTGTCAATCCCAGATAGGCCTCATCAGCCATCTTGAGACACATAGATAAGACAAGCATGGAACACAATCGTCCTCGACTGAGACGGACTGCCAAACAAGAAGAGTTCTACTGTTAAGCCAAGCTGGCCAAGCTGGCCCTCACACACTCCTTGAACACAAGGCTACAATTCAGTCCTGGATCCCTTCTATATATTTACCATATTTATGAGAATCCACAACAACCCTGAATTTAAAATGATCCACCCCCCCATAATTAGATACATTGAAAAATTATAAATTTGTTATAAATTATAAATGTAATATAAATTATAAATTTATTTTCCATATATAGAATCTAATAATTGGAGGGTCACCTTAAATTCATCCCCACCATTGCTGTAGTGAGAAAAGTAGAGGCAGGGGGAAGGCAGTGGGGGGACAGCTGGTAGGGGAGGTAGTAGGGATGGGGATGGGGGAGGCAGAATTGGGGGCATAGGTGAGGGGCCACCACTGGGGATGTACAGGGGTGGAAAGAGACTGTAGCAGGGGGAGATGAGGGAAGAGGCTGGTAGGGAGCCAGAGGGGCCCAGGGGCAGGGACCAGGCACAGGAGCTGAGACAGTGTGGGGACAGGCAGCAGCTGTGGCTCCAGGTCAGAGTTGGAACCAGGTCAGAGTTGGAACCAGAGCTGAAGATGGAGAAAATGGGGAAATGGGAAGAAATAAAAACCCCTCATCTTGGATTGGAGTAAATAAGGCATTGTAAGACTTCAGGTTACCAGACTTTGTTGACTGCACGATATACAGAAAATACCATCACACTCTTACCACAAAGTGTATATCCCACTGTTCATGCTAAGTTGCAAAGGGCAAGGATGCAAAACACAGTTCTCCTTTCTGACTCTGTATCAGGTCTCATCAGGCAACCTGCCCAATGTATGAAACAGAGAGAAAGGAATATAAATGTGCACATAGAGCATTAGAATAAGCTTGTGATTCTCTTCCCAGCATGTGTAGTGAAAGCTGTCAGAATGGGAATCAGTCCACTCAGAATCCGGTAAAATAAAAAAAATATAATAATTAAAGGTTTCAGTTGTCTACATCTGCGCTCCAGTCTCCTGCTAATTTTTAGTTATAGAAAATGTAGGCATTTCTTATTGCAACAGCAAGCATGGGAACGTTCCAACTGGAACATGATCCACAATAGGTTAATGTTCCCTTTAGCAGCCCACAAAAATCAGTTGCTTAGAAGTGGAATAGTGAACTAAGAGGTCAGTTAAGTTTTACTAGAAGCCTCGGTATGCATTAAAACTGAGGGCTACTTACTGACGGCTGGTGGGTATAAATACATACAACCGTGATGAGCGTCACCTAGTATCTCCTATATGATGCATATACACTAATATATATCTGGTATGCCATGAAACATTGAAAGCTGATCAAGTTACGCTGGGAAGCTGCTCACATCAAATTTCAGCCTCCTCAGCAATTTTTGTGAATCCAGAAAGCTGTAGCTGAACCAAGGCATGATTTTGCTGACATTAATGGGGGAAGGAAAAAAGACACTGTCCTCAACTGACAAGGTGTTGTTGCCAAATTTGCTTTCTCAGCAATTTTTTCTCTCTATGGCAGCAAGAAGCAGAATTTGTCACCCATCAACTGGATTTCTTCAGATCTGCTCTGACTACTAACTTCAGGGTAGGTAGTTAGTAGGTACACACTTTTAACCCAGGGTGTTACCTAAATAACTGAGGATCTGTGTTTACCTCCCTCTGCACCACTTTTGAATGCATATTCAACAACAAATAAATAACTAGGTTCATGGACTTGATTAGCTGCATAAATGCACACTATCCAGTGCTCACTGAACAGTTAAAGGATTTGGGTTATCAAAGACCTGACAGAAACCAAATGGATATCCCCCTAGAGCTTTATCTCATTAACACTGCATCAGAATAAGGCAAAAGATTGTCTGCAGAAGCATTTGCTATTACTTAAATCATTTGTCTGGCTGCCACTTTGAAACAGCTATACAAAAGGGCTCCTGTTCTTCAAAGAAGCAGAGCCAGTGCATGGATTTAAAATAGACAATTTTTCTAACCATTTGCACTGGCCTTTGCCCCCAAATCAGGATGCATTGTTGAGAGGCTCTCTTTTCCAGTTTTGAGATGGAGGTTAGGCAGGCTGCGAAGCACTAGAAACACAGCACCTAGACCACAGGATGTTTTCCCACCATGGCTGGATTTCAGCAGAAACACCTCAGCAAGAGTTCAGCACAAGTGGATTGATGAGACATGTCATTTCCTATGTAGTGGGATGTCAGCTATGAGCAGCACCCTGAAGCTATTTCACTTTGTCACAGTACATACTAATACTCAGCACATTTGGAGTCCCTAGGCAACTCTCTAGCAGAATCTATCATAGAACTGTCCTTACCATTGTTAAGGGCATCTTTGTATGCCCCTAACAATTTGTTTTGTCGTTAATCCTATAAAGGTATCTTGATGTTTTAGGAAATATCATGAAAAACAGGCCCTTGGGACAGCCTCCTGTCAGAAGGCCACTGACCTACACTGTCACATGCAACAGAAACGTGGGCCCTGCATCTCTCTCCCCAGATTGGCAGTTCTACTGAAGCAGCATGCTCAGGACATGGTCTCACATCTCTCTTATAGCAGGCAGAGAAGGAGGAAGAGGTGATGATCAGCATTGAGGGCTTTCTGTCCAGCCCTTCAAGCTGGGGTAAGGATATGACAAGTTGGGGCTTAGCAGGTGTGGGGAAGATATTTCATGCTGTGGGGAACTCATCCTGCAACAGCCTAGTTAGAAATATGATCTGCTTTGTTATTTTAATTGGCTTGTTCATTGGATTGAACTAGTTTCAAAATTAGTTCATTGCTTTTCTCCCTCTTACACATTTCCCACTTCTCTGTCTTTGTCTCAAGCTGCATACTCAGATGCAGAATCCAGAAACAAGAAGAGTTGTTCTTGTTAATGAAACAGAAGTGGCAGCTGACACTCTTTCCCTGACAGGCAGCCTTAAGAGCCTTTGATTGTTGGTATCAGTTCGCTGGTTGAGGGATCACTTCTAAAAGCCACATCTTCTGCAAATAGAAGCTGAACAATTAAGAGCTAATTTCCAGTCCTACCAAATGAATTAAACTCAGTTGCTGAGGAGCCACAAGCTTTGTCCAAATGGTACATCATGGCAATAAGCCAAGCAAGCTGTGACCATGTTAGCTCAGGCACTGGAGTCTGCCTGGTGCAAAGGCATACTGTGCAGAGCCAGCTCTGCACATCTTGGCTCCAGACACAGAAGCAGTATAACTGCATTAGCATACTGTTGCGCCTGCTCAGCAGACCTCATTAGGATGGGCACAAAACTGACATGGCTTCTGGTTCTGGAGCTTGATCAGGTATCTCTGCACACACTTGCACCCAAGGTCATATCCACACTGACAGCCTACCAGCAAAGCAACAGAACCAAAGATCAGTAAATGAAACACTAGATAGTATGGGACAGTGTATAGGGGAACTGGATGAGACCCCAGATATGTAATCTCTCTTCCATAAGACCAGCCATGTCACTATGGCCAAGTGACTTCACCTCCCAACCTCTATATATCTTGGGTATCAAGCTTTTTAGAGCTACTTTTTCTTTCTCTCTTACTCTGCATATGTGCAGTGTTCACTTCAGCAGCGACTATCTCAGTTGGGAGTTCTCCCTGCTACTGAAACACAAACAGTAATAATAATGAAAGCTCAGCTGGCAGCTCAGCTTTTCCACGTAACATTTCCTGTTTTAAACCACAATTCATTTTCTATTCAGGAACAGAGATTTGAAACCATAAGGTTCCATTTCTTTTCCTTTTTGGTTTTGAAAGGAATATAGGACTGAAAAGGGTCTCTTCAGTCATCCCCCTGCATTCACATGCAATAGTTTACACAATAAATCTTCCAAATCCAGATACGCACACGCACACTGCCAATCTGACGTAGGAAAAAAAATTCCTTCCTAGCCCCCAGTTTAACAATTTGAATGACTGACCAGAACAGCAAGATTCTCCAAGCCAGAACCTTTCAGGTTTTTGTCCCTCTTCCAAAAGTTTGCTCCCCTGTGTAAATCTTGCAAGCTTACTGCTAACTATAGCTAATTAACACAAAAATGGGGGGAAAGGAGCTTGTAAAGGCAGAATGAGCACAGGGTCCCCATTAATATCTCTTCCACACTGACCCCATCTGATCTGTGCAGGAAGATTCCCTCCAAACCTTGAGATGACTCACTGACTTCCTGGGAAAAAATGTCAACCTCCAGAAATTAGCCTGCAAGAATGGGGCCTGCTTTCAGGAAGTCGTGAGCAGTTTTCCATCACAGGGATAAGCAACACCATCACACTTCTCATTGGGCAACAGGTGATTTTGTGAGGATTCGAATGTGACCAGATCTGTTATTTAACTATTGCTCTAACACCAGAGAGAAGCATGAGGCACTTAAGAGACAGAAAAGATAACTTGATCTTTGTCCTCCATATGCATTTTAAGATGGACAATTAAAATACATCAAACTTGAAATCCTGCAGTCAAAATTATTTAAGTCTGTACATATCTTGTGAGTTGTAATAAAGGATAACATTTATAGTGCTGCAAATGACTCTAAAGCACTATAAAACTAGAACAGACCGAGGTACCACAGTGCCCATAGCACAGTGCTATAGTGCTACAAACCAGGTAGAACTGAATCAAGGATAGCTTTGAAGCACTTCACAAGTGACACTTTGGCTGGCAGGCGATTGAGGTATATACTACTGAAGCACTACAAATTAAAAACACTTCAAAAAGGCAGAATTTTAAGTGCTCTATATATTCTTCTGTCCATACCCAGAGATTCAGATTTTGGGGGTATGCAGAACTGCAGTACATTTAATGTAACAGTGAAGATGAGCTAATGGCTGGTGGCTAAATGCTGCTGAAAGAAATGAACTTCTCCGTATGCAAATTACAACATAGGTTTGCAAATGCCAATGAGGACCCCTAATTTAAATGTACCTATTCAGAGGTACATTTAAATTAAAAACCAGTTGTAAATGCCTGGATCTACATTATCACAGTTATGAAAGTCTGAGATAGGAAGTTGCACTGAAGTTCAACCTTGCAAATATTATCCATGTTAATATACTGGAAGGTCATGATCACAAACAGCAGTTAATTGAAAGTCACCAATTTCCAAAGCAAAACTGGGTAAACACTAAACATGGTGATAGTAAATAGTATTTTCCCCACTAGGATTTGGGACAGATGGCTTATATAAAAAATAAAGAGTGCTGATTTCCTTTCTCCAATTTTAAATGGGTCTAGGGTATTACTTAAAAGTTTCTCCTTTATTTGTTATTAACTTTTAATCCCTCCCTCACTTTTTTGGAGATGGCAAGCAGTGGAGGGACACCCATCTGTTTCAACCACAGGGACTGAGCAGTATTGAAAATGGCATTCCCAATGCCTACCTTCAGTCTCACTTACCATCTCAGCAGAGGATCTAGTCAACCAGGTAGATGTTGGCTCTGTTGTCTCATTAAATAGTGAGCTATTAACTGCAAGACAAAGAATGATTACTGTGAATGTAGTGCTTGAAGAGCAAAGAATGAGAACAACCTGAAGTTATTAAATCACCTATCACTATATCTCTTTAAAATGGTATCAAGTACAGACTTCTGTGCTCAAGCTAAAAGCATCTAAAGGAACTCCTGTGACATAGAGGAGCTTAAGTTTATTATTAAACCTGTATTACCTTAAACATATAATCACAATATAATCACAACGCTTTACTCTGCTACTCACATAACTAGACTGTAGAACTCCCTTGGTATTTTGCTGTTAATTCAGAAGTAATAAAGTACCCACCTATTCCAAAGCATCCCCAAAAAATCCAAATGCATTTTAGCTAAGTATCTAAAAAAATAAATAGGTGAAGGAGTAGTTGATAATACTAGACAGGAGACAGTGAAAGCACCAACTTCTGTTGTGGCACATCCATAATCTTTTAAATTGGATTATGAACTTTATTTTTATAAGATTATAAACCAGTTGGATTTTTAAGGCTCACTTAGATAGGTAGCCCTTTCCTGACAGTGATATTTTTTAAGTCTGTTTCCTTTTTCATTTGAGTTTTACAAATACTTTTGAAGGATACAAATATTTCAGTTCCATGAAAATATTGGAAAGAGTAAATCTTGATTCATTACAGAAACTGAAGAAGTATGTTTTTGTTTTAGTGTTGCAACAGCAAGGCAGCCTGTACAACTAATGAAAGGGTTTCCAGTCCCATGTCAAGTGAGTCGTCATCCTTCTTCTGAAAATATCATGAATCTATACCAAAAGTATTGCTCCAGATATTGAAAATGGGTTCTCATCCTGATCACATTTCATCCCTCTTAATACAGACAGGTGTAGAAGTATGTTTGAATTCCAAATTTAAATCCTGATATTTATTAGTTGGGATGAAATCTGATCACAAAAAAAAATGTACCAAGCCATGAAATGTGAAAGGAAGATGGAGACATGCATAAAAAAAACACTGCCCCTCCTTGAGCTAGAGAATTATAAAGCTAAAGTGTCAAAGCAACCACCTCCCTCCCCCATCACCACAACCACCAATGTTGGTGCCTTTTATCCCTCATCACTGATTCCTGTCCTCACCAATTGCTGCAAGTGACAAATTCAGTGGCAAAAGCAGTGATACGGCAGCATAAAGAGCTGGGAAGGCTGGGGCGGGAGCAGGCAAAGATGCAGGATGCACAGAGCAGGACAGTGAAAAGAGTTGTGCCAGAGTGAGCTGCACTGCAGCAGGCGGTGGGGACCTAGGGGCAAACCCTCTAGATTGGCACCAGTGCCCCTGTTACCCACACATACCCACACCCTCTTATACTTCTACTCTATTCCTCCCTACCACCAAGTTACCACTGACATCCAAGCTCCACAGGCTGGATGCAATCACTCAGTGGGCTGGATCTGACCTATAGGCCAACCCATCATAAAGCATACAGCAAACACCTCACTCTACCCATTTCAAGATCTGTGTCATGTCCTGTTGCATCCTACAAACAGGCACAGCAGCTCAAGCAACAGGTCTTTTGAGCAGAAGAGTTTGTATCCTCTAATCAGAAACACACAGGAAAGCTGAGTCCAACAATTACCACTGTGATATCATAGCAAACAGTCAGGATTAGTATTGAAAGAATTGATATCTACAAGTGATAATGTTTTAAGCCTGAAGTCATCTCAGCTGCCAAGCAAACTGTCTCTGATTCACGGAACACTGTGTACACCTTATGCTTCAAGCCTAACGGACCTGTCTGTCTACCTGTTTGCTGTGCTCATTGCCCTCATACAAGAAGAATTTATAAAGTCAAGCAAAATCTAAAACCAGTATGTAATATCTCTTTTTTGTTTTTCCCTTTCCTTCTTAAGAACAGCGCAAGGGGAGGATTTTTTTTCCATTCCTCCAATGTTATTCATGGGCCTAGAACTAAAATCTCATCCAGCCCCACTTCTTTCTTCCCTGTGCATTTCCAGGAGATGGTTGTTCTATGGATTGAGGTGGATGGAGTTTTTAAACAATGAAAATACATTACAAAATGATGTTTGTTTTTATAGTTCATGCATGCCAAGAATGTAAGGATGAAGCTCTCAAAGTGAAGTCCTGGTCAGGGTCCTTTGACTGGCTCCTTGATGGGTGAGGTTATTGACAAGAGCTGAACATTAGCCTCCGCAACTGTGTCTGAGGTCTTGCTCCTGGGAGTGGCTCACAGTTTTTTAAAGACTTCAGATTCCTGCAGGAGACAGGCTGAGTAACACATGCTGTCCCTTGCTCCTGACCTTAGTTGGTCTCCTGGACCAGGTCTGCAGACTGTCCATGTCTCGGTCTGTACAGGAAGCCTTGGCCCTTGGCTCTTCTTCTGGTCCTGGTTTTGGCTTGTTCCTGGTTTGAGGCTTGGACCCTTGGCAGTGGGACAAAACACTTATGCCCCAGTTTCCTGATGATCCTCATGTATGGAGTCCTGCTAATGATTTCAGAAGCATTAACCGGATTTAATGTATACCCTACCTTCTTGGTCCTCTCAGACAAAACCAGTTGTACTTGCACTGACAGAAATGTCTCTATCCTCCTGCCTGCAGGCAGGATTCATTTCTATTTTGCCCACGGGGTGGGATGACCATATCTCAAGAGGTTCTCTGAGCTGCAATCGCAATTTGTCAATGTACCAGTCTGATCAGCTTGTGAGAAGGATACATGCAGATTTCGAATTACACTTTGACTCTTGTGGGGGGTCTGCAAAAAAATGGTCTGCCCATTGTTATGCCCTAATAAAACCAGAGGATCCCCCCAGGTTATAATTTTCAAATCTTACAGGGGGGGTTCTCATCTCTTATGGGGGGACTCAGCCCCACAAGCTCCCCCATAATTTGAACCCTGAATACATGCCATCTGCATGGGTTGGCATGAAAGCACAAGCATTCAAGACAGCCCATGCATGAGCCTCAAACTGCATGGCAAAAGAGAGAAAACATGGAGGAAAACCTCTGAACAGCATTCACCCCTGTCACTGGACAAACGGTAGTACCTCTAGTAAACAGGATGCACAATTCCTTATCCAGCTTTGAGTTGCATTTAATTTAAATAAGGAAGAAAGAGGGGAAATTATCTGGGGCCAAAAAGCGAATCCAGGATGATGAAGAAAGAATACGAGGGAGAGCAACAGTTCCAGATGCATATTGGCAGGTAACCCCTTCCCAAATCAGCCAATATACAACTTGGTGGTTCAGAACAGTATAGAACTAGCAAGTTCCATGAAATACTCCTCCCCAGCCTTCTGAAGTTGTCATATGAAGAACATCAGTCAACAACAGGTAATGCAAATACATCACTGATTCGACAACTCTGGCACCAAATCCTAACTGCATCGCAAACAAGAATGGCCATAAAAGTAACCAATCACAGCATAAGCAGAGAAAATTCCCTTACCAGCTGAGCAGAGCAGTTACAGAAAAAATAATCAATAATATCTTTGCACATGGTCTGGAAGGAATGCAGGGGCAAGACATGTGAATTAAAAGTGCCCAAGCATCATGTGCATCAGTGTCCCCCATGCCAAAAAATGGCGGCAGGGCACTTTGAACTAAAGCTCATCAAACAAGCTTTAGTTCAAAGTGTCCTGCCACCATTTTTCAGCATGGAGACGCTGATACATGTGACACTAGAGTCTGTTGAGGCAAATTAATTTCCATGCTCCAGCAGACTTGATTAATCAAGTCTGCTCCAAAACACCAGCTCCCTGCATGTGTATAGGAGCCCTGTATCCCTATGCCTGAACCTGCTTTACAAACCAGCATTACACCACTACCATCACCAGCAGCTTTAGTACCTCTCCTGGTATGTTTGGTCCCAATAATGTAAGACATTTTCTGCAGTATAAAAAAACCAAACAATTTCAAAGATTTCATAGACATTAGGGCTGGAAGGGACCTCAGAAGATCATCGAGTCCAGCCCCCTGCCCCAGGGGCAAGAAGTCAGCTGGGGTCATAGGATCCCAGCAAGATAAACATCCAAATGTCTCTTGAAGGCATTCAAAGTAGGTGCTTGAACCACCACTGGCAGCAGTCTATTCCAAACCTTGGGGGCTTGGACAGTAAAGAAGTTCTTCCTTGTGTCCAGCCTGAAACAGTCATGGAGGAGTTTGTGACCATTTGACCTTGTCAGCCCTTGGGGCGCTCTGGTGAACAGACGTTCCCCCAGATCCTGGTAAGCACCCCTAATAAACTTATAGGTGACTACCAGATCACCCCTAAGCCTCCGCTTTTCCAAGCTGAAGAGTCCCATGGCTCTCAGCCTCTCATCATAAGGTCTGTTTTCCTGACGTTTGATCACGTGCGTGGCCCTCCTCTGCACTCTCTTAAGCTTCTCCACATCCTTGTTGAATTGTGGAGCCCAAAACTGGATGCAGTACTCCGGCTGCGGCCTCACCAAGGCCGAGTACAATGGGAGAATGACATCCTGGGATTCGATTGAGAAGCATCTATGGATGCAAGCCAGCGTTTTGCTCGCTTTTCTAGCTGCCGCATCACATTGAAGGCTCATGTTCATCTTGTGGTCAATCATGACCCCCAAGTGTCATCATGACCCCCAAGCACTACTGTCGCCCGTAGTGCTAGCCAGTGTAGCACTGATGAGTCTATAAGCATGCTGCATGTTTTTCTTCCCAAGGTGAAGAACCTTGCATTTTTCAGTGTTAAACATCATCAGGTTCTCGTCCGCCCATTTTACAGGAAGTATGACTTATGAGGAAAAGCTGAAAGAGCAAGGATTACCACATTTCCCCAAATCCAAGATGACTTTCAATTTAAGACAACTCCTCAATTTGTTATAATTTTCCAGGTATATAATCTCACTGCTACAACATGGAAAACAGCAGCAAAAGGGCATACGGCGGGGAAAGCAGGTGGCCCCTTCTGCCCCCATCCCCCCACTTGCCCCTCTGCAGCCTGCACCTCATGGTGACTGCACCCCTTGCCACCTGCCCTCCCGGCCTCTGCCCCTCCCTGCAGCCTCTGCTCCCCACCTCCTCCCCACAGGCTCTACCCTCAACCTGTTCCACTCAGCCTCTGCCTCCTACCTGCTCCCCCACAGCCTCTGCCCCCAACCTTTTCCCCACGGCCTCTGCCCCCCTTTCCCTCCACCAAACTGCTTACTGTTGAGTACAGTTCTGGTTTCACTCCCTCCGAGGGCACGGAGCACATAGAATCCCCGGCCCCTGTCCAGACATGCAGCAGGGATCTGGGGCTGCAGCAGCCACCACCACTACTGCATAGCTGGGCAGGGCCCATACCATGTGCTCCGTGCCTGGGAGGGAATTGAGCCAGAGACCATGCTTGACAGTACGCAGTGCAGGGGGTGGCAGGGTGGGTGAGAGGCTGCAGGGAACAGGTGGCTGCTGCAGCTCTGACTCTGGTCCAAACCTGGGCTTGGGGCTAGAGTCAGAGTTGCAGCAGTCACCTTTCCCCTTCCCCTCTTGTCTTGTACTCAAATCCAAGACAAGTTGCTCCCCCCTCCGGGCTACGTTGAATGGGGGGGAGGGGGAGTTTTGTCTTGGATTCAAGTAAATACGGGATATAGTCTGAAAGGGAAACAGTGATGGAAAATTTGAAAGAATTCTTCAAATATCTGAAAGGCAATTATAAAGAGGATAAAGACACTTTCATCTCTGGCTGCAGGGAACAGGACATCATAGTATCATAGTACTTAGGGTCAGAAGGGACCTAAACAGATCATCAGGTCCGACCCCCTGCCCCAGGCAGGAACGGGTGCCGGGATCATATCACCCCAGCCAAATATCTGTCCAGCTTCCTCTTGAAGACCCCCAAAGTAGGAGAGAGCATCACCTCACTTGAGAGCCCTCTGGAACAGCACTGACCTTGCCTGGACAGGCCCTCCCCATAGGAGATCAGAGGTAGTCTGCCCCATAAAAGAGGTAGTGAAGACTGACTCATTGGGACACCCTCTCCATCTGGACTAGCACCATGCCACACTACCTATCCACCCAAAGGCCCTACCAGTGACCCCGCTCTGGACAACACCTACTGGACAAGGACCCCTTTCCTGCCTGGATAGGTAGCTATCACCCCCCACCCTCTCTTCAACCAAGGACTTGGACTCTGCTTCTCTTCCCTACCTGGACTCCAACCCTTCCACTGAGTCTCTTTCTCCTGCTGCCATTGTGAGTCTGTGCATGCGTGCAAACCAATAACTTCACAGGGCTGTGTAGCATGTTGTCTGTTTAATAAAACTGTTATTCGGACCCCTGAGTTGGGTTTTGCCCTACTATGGTTCAGCCCTGCTCCAATCTTTGCTCCTCGCCCCTCTGACTTCTGTCTCATTTCTCTCTCTCCTGCTTCTGGCTCACGACCACCTCCAACACCTGTCCTGAGCTCCGCTCTGCCTCCAAACCCCCTGTTTGTTTGCTGCTGTCTTATCCCCACTGCCTTTTCCCCTGAGCAATCAGGTTTCTGCCTCAGTTTCTTTCCTGGCTGTCTCCTCCTTGCTACCACTTATCTGCCTCCCGCCCCCAATATCTCAGCTGTCTGCTTCAGTTTCCAGCCCCAAGTTCCCAGGTTTCTGTCTCTCTCTCTTTCCTGGCTGTCTCCTCCTTGCCACCAGGCTTCTTATTTTTTTCTCCCCCCTGGGCCAGAAACAAGGAGAAAAAAATTTTTTGTCCCCCCTCACCACCACCTTGTTTCTGGCCCAAAGTTTTGGAGTCCTAGACCATTCTCAGCCTTGCTCAGATTCCCATATTTGGACCTCTTTGTGTCAGGCTGTACCTCCCCTCTCATTCTAAATTCAATGGGATTCTCTGCAGAGGAAGCTACTAATTGCCATGGGGATAGGTGGCACAACCTACTGCTCCAGGGCCTAGTGATTCACCATTGTTGGGTGAATCAGCACCTTGTCCATTCATTGACCCAGAACAGAGTGCATGTAAAAGGCCAGCAAATCACAAATATGGTATTTTATATGACTTTACACTAGTGCAAGAGACGATAAGCAGATCCAGGATTCTGAAAAGGGGGTACAGGAAGAGTGACTGCTGCTGCAAGAGTGGCTATACTCCCCACTCTCAGTCACCCCTCACCTGCACTGGGGTGAACAGACTACCACAGGAGCAGCAGTCAGGGACTTTATAAAGTGCCTAAAGAAGGGAAAAATTTCACCCTGTTCCCCCACTGGCTGCCACTGTCTGGCAGTGAGAGGAGCTCCAGCACCACTCCAACCAGGATGTGCAGAGGCTAGGCTTAGCCTGGGACAGTGGCTGTGGCAGGTAAGGAGGTTCCCTCTCTTCTTGGGGAATACCCAAATGGACCAAGCAGGGAGGGAGAACCAGCCCAGCCACTACCACCACCACTGCCATTGTCCCAGGATGGGCTCAGCCCCCATGCAAGCTAGCTGGAGCGGGACAGAGACTCCCCTCACCTCCAGGACAAAAGAAGCATCAAGAAGGGGAAGGGGGAATGGAAAGGGTGGGGAGAGGGATGTTCTTTTGAACACGGAGGGGAAGAGATCAGGGAATTTTTACCTTCTTCTGGGACTTAAAAAAATCTCTGTCGCAGAGCACTGAGGTGCCTTGCTCCTAAAGAGGGGAAACTGCTAGGGAAAGAGCCCTAGCAGTGAATAAGGAGCCCAGCTGTTGGTTGCCAGAGCAACTGGAGCTAGCAAGAGACCCACACCTGCCAGCGGTCAGCTGACTGAAAGGGGCAGGGCCTGGCTCCCTTACAAGCCCTAGGGGCTGAGGCCAGAGCAGTTCCCTGCCAGCAGCCCAGGTGGAAGGAGCTCTCTCTCATGGAAGAGAGGAGACGCCGGAATGCAGGAGCAGCGTCTGACACTGCTGCGGGATGAAGTATCCCCGGTAGGCTGGAATGAGGTTATAGCCGGGCGGCTTCAGTTTAAGTTATAGCCAAAGGTCTTGCGTTTGTGTTGCTGTTTGTGACCAGTGGTTTGGGTGAGGCTGCTAGGGGTTGGAGGAGGCCTCATAGGGGACACACAGCAGTGTGGGAACCCCAGCGCCAGTGAGGGCGCAGCATTCAGGGTGCACTGACCCCAGCCCCAGAGAGGGGCAGTTGAGAAGCCCCAGCGAGGGGGCATTGCTGAGAAGCCCCAGTGCGGGTGTGGTGAGCCCCAGAGAAGGGGGCAGCATTGTGGAGAAGGCCCAGAGAGAGAGGGCATCATAGACGAGCACCAGAGAGAGGGCGGCAGTGTGAGAAGCCCCAGAGGAGGGCACAGAGCGTGACAGGGCCATGGAGAGCCCTAGCGCCAGAGAAGGCGCAGATCAGAAAAGGTAGGGCCCCTGGCAGACAAGGGGCCAGATTACAAGGCCAAGACAGAACAACGTCTATCCCATCTGCGAGGCTTGGGGTGTGGTAAAGGGGTGGTTGGAGCCATGCATAGCCCATAAAGCTAGTGCCCTGAAGCACTCACTATAGAACAGGACCCCCAAGGGGTCCAGTAGTCCACGGGGTCAGATATTACAGCGAACCGTGTCCAAGAGGACGTAAGGCAGCCTCCCATATATTTAATCACCATCAAAGATGTGGCGGGCGAGAAGTGAGGGTGCCCTTTGGGCCAACTTGGCACGGGAAGGGGGCCTTGGGGAGCTCACGGCCTTCCCACAAGACCCGCACCGTGACAATCCCAAATAGCTGCTTGTGCTGTGTGGTCAGAAAGGAGAGTGTGGCCATGCCACTGCACCTTCTTCGCATCTACCCCTGCAAGCAGCTGCACAAGGTGCAGGGCACGAAGATCAGGCCTTGCATACCTAAGCAGCCTAGAAACAGACTGAATGTAATCAACCTGATACAGAGTAAACAACAAAACAAGTAGCGGTACATTTCTACATGTTTAAAAAACATCAAGCACCCTGACCCTTTCTTTCTGCGTGCTTCAGCAGCCCTTCACCCATGACTGCACTGCCTTTCACTTTTGCTTAGCATTGCTTATACTAAGTTGGGAGGTTTTCATGACCCCAACTTATTCTTGCAATAAAAAAACAACTACCGAAAGGAGATGTTCTTAAGGAAAGCGTTGCTGCAAGCCTAAACTGCACCAAGAATTCCACAAAACAGGCTACTTACCTGGGACTGTGCCATCTTTCTAGGTCACAGGATGACTAAACAAGAGGATTCAAAACCTGCCAATGCATTAATTTGTCAAATGTTTAAAGTGAAAGCTGATGTTGGCCTGTTCAGATAGCTGATGTAGCCAGTTTTAGTAGGGTCACTGAATGGAAAAATACCATTAAAGAAGTGGACAACAACTAGCACTGTTTGGTTCTGTTCCTGATTTTCATAATGGGCTAGTTATAGGCAACCATGGCCTAATCACATGTGGACAGATCTGCTGCTCTAATCCACACTAAAATGTACCATAAGAGCAGTCGCACCGGAGCCAATGGACAATTCAAAGAGTACAGTGATCAATGAACGTCCAGGTGGCAAAATCTGGCTTTGAATCTCTCTCCATAATCAACTTCTCCATCTGTAAAATGCCCAAGCATAATACTGATTTTAGATTAGAAAGGTTAGTAATAAAATATGTACAGAATATTGTATGCCTGAAAAGTCTTGTCAGAATTTTTTAATTATATGATGACAATCTTAAATCTCAAGCCTATTCTTCCATTTTCAAAAGGCTCTCCTTTTCACATTATTGAGGATCTGATTTCAACACCCTGAACTCTTCCTGAAGAATCCAGGTGCAGCCCTACTGACTAGTGGGACTCTTCATCACATGTAAGAATATTAGAGTGGAGCCAGAGAAACTTATAGCAGTATTTGTCATTGATTTTAACATAATTTGAGAAGATAAACCAAAAACAGAGAAGGAAAATAAATTCAGAAATGGAGAAGGGAATTAAATAAGGTTGCCAGTTTGATGAGCACTGCCTTCCTTGAAGCACACAGCATCCAATAGCAAGAATATAGTAGGAAAAAAAATGTGCACTGATGAGCAAATATAGAAAGGAGTCCAAGAATCTCCCCCCCTCATACTCTCAAAGCTGTCCTTTCAATAAAGACTACTATTATGTTAGACAGTACGAGCACATCCCCACAAGTGTGCACGTGTGGTTTGCAGTGCTGCAAATCCATCCATGGCACCACTAACCACATGGACTGCACATGCATGCATTCATCATGCTGCAAATTAGCAGTGCGGTGGCTTTTTTTGACACCAGGAGATCCCAGTATCAAAAAAAATTGCCAAAGAAAAGCAGCACAGTGCACATGGCTGCAGCACACGCTGCCTGAAACCACAGCCTAGATGGGCAGAGCCATGCTATGAGGAGCTGCCAGTCAGGCTCTGCACACTCAGATTGCCACTGTTGCAGCCCCAGGAGGCCCCCAGGACCCCAGGTAAGGCTGCTGAGGCCAGCCCACATGCTGATCCCTCCCCCCACCTCACCCAGGACAATTTGCCACGTGCCAGAGCGCACATGCAGGACCATGCCTGGGGACAACTAGCAGCAGCACAAATCTGTGCTGCTGCTAGTTGTCCCAGAGCTAATGCACATTCCCACTTGTGGGGACACACCTAAGGGCTTTTCATCATGAGATTTTATCTTCCCTTTCCTGTAACACTGTTTCCTGGTTCACAATGTCACAGTCCCCCTCTGTGCAGTTGTTAAGTCACCATTACATACCAACCTGAGGCTGAAAAACAAGGAATATGCCAGTTTAAATATTATTTACTCAGAAACTAAATTGTTTTGCTAGGAAAGCCTGTTGGGATGAAAGGCCTGGGTTTTGCTGTTATAAGAACAGGCAGACTGTATAAACAAATGGATTAATTCAAAATAATATCTCAGTTTACTACCAGAGCACAACTGAAGTTAGAAGATGGGATTTTCAGCAGCGCTAAGAACAGTCAGGTGCCTTACTTCTCAAAGCTCGGTGGTGGAAGAGCCCTGACTCAGAAGTTTCTGCCCTCTTCCCTAACAGCCAGCAGAAACAGCCCAGGACACCTGAGGACGCATATGCAGAATCCCTCAAAGAGATATAGCTGTTTGCATATTCTTTTGTGCAGAGGTATTCTGGGAGGCAGAGTAAGGCCCGCTAGTATGCTGTTGGACAGTGCTAAGCCCTGTAGGTGCAATCCAGTGCTAAGAAACAGTGCACCTGGGGGAGGTATGAAACCATGTAAAAATGCAGCACACACATTCCATGGAACCTTAACAGAAGAGTACAGTACATCATGGTTTCACGTCTAATTATTTGCGTCAGTCTAGTACTCGTAACAGTACAGAACACAATAAGATAACCTGCTGCGAAACTAATTACACCAACATCTGTCTACTTTTCCCAGTGATTTAAGATGGCCACACTGTGTAGCAAGTACAGGATGGACAAAACCACTCAAGGGAGGGGAGGAGTTCACACACTCAAAGCCATTTGTGAATGAAACAAAACCTGGTGTCCAGTGGAGTATGGCATGGAATCCCCACAAGGGCTGATGAGAGCAACAACATACTGATCTTGGAAGACAAGTGAAACCATTCATTTAACCTTTCCCCCTAAAATAAATTCATGGTTAAAATGTCATCACACACAAAAAGAAAACTATAAGAATGGGATTTCATGAAAATGACTGAATGATTTAATACAGTGGGGGCCAATCCTTTTGGTGGGTATACCAGAAACTAAGCCCCATGCTCTCCTCAAGTGCCACGCTAATCCCATTCCCTGCCCGATCTCCTGCTTGCTTTCTGCAGCTATGCACACACGTTGGCCACCCCTGATACAGTACACTTTTCCCCAAGTTTGGCATTAGCATCATATTGCCAGGTACAAATCTCTTTTTTAAATGAAATGATTGATAATATGAGAGTTTCCCCCTATGCTGAAGCTTCTATCCAGAATCCAGTTGTACTGTCAAATTTTCCCACTCATGCTGAAACTTGAAGTCCACATAATACAAATGGAGAGCATCAGCATTCATTTCAATGTTGCCAATTGAAAGTGGGATATTCAAAAAGCCCAGAGTCGGCCTAACTCTTCTCTGAGAGAGAAAACCAAACACAATTCCTGTTGGCTTTAATGGATGCTTAGCTAAGCCAATGATGAGTGCTTGTGAAAAATCAAAAAATTTAATGGATAACTTAAATGAACCTAGTTCCAGGCAAGCTTTGGCAGCAGATGGCTAAGCACTAACCCCATATACATAAATGGTGAGGTAGCTTTCTGTTTACTTTGTTTACATGCCCAGTTTCTTAATAGGTTCACACTGTTTAAAGCTACATCACCCCCAAAGGAAGGAAGCCAGTGCACCTCAATTTGTATTTGGATTTTGTACCCATTGCTTCTGTCACAGGAATAATACAGTAGTGTACAAGTGATATTGTAGCCATGATGGTCCAAAAATTATGCAATAGGCTAGGATTTGTTAGGGGGATATCTTTCATCTTTTGGAGCAGCTATGTAGTTGTGACAAGGTTAAATAAGCATTCACATGTATGATATTCTTTCTCAGGTCGCAGCCCCTTACCTGTGCTGGTGCTAAAGTTGCTGTGCCTAACTTCCTATAATCAGAGATCTGAAGAAGAATATCTCACATTTGAAATCTTGTCTAACTTTATCCCAACTACATAGTTAGTCCATTAAAAGATATCACCCTAAGAAACCCTTGCCTATCAGAGAAATAATATAACTGAGAGTGAAAATAGGTGGGTTGCAAATCCTGGAGCCAAAAAGGTATCCTCTTACCTGGGTCTGGTGGCAGGCAGGCACAAGAATATTGGGTGATATAGTCCACTTTAAAATGGGAATTGATTGGGTAATAGTCTGCTAACTTGATCATCTTCTTGAAAGCATCATAAATGAAGATGAAGCTAATCAGGGAGGAAAACCCTTCTTCTGTGAAGCGAGTGAAGTATTTCACCAGGAAGCTGGCATCAGTTGCAACCAGAATGAGACATTGGAAGGCAGACCAAAGGCCGATCCAGAGACGAAACTCCAAGTAATCAAAGTCATTGTCTCTGCAAAAAGCATTTTAAAAACAGGTGGCATTGAGAAAAGAAAAATACCAGAGCTGGCTATTTCTACAAACTGTTAGAATATTCCATAGAGAAACTAGGAAATGCATGGATTTTAATGCCTGTTATTCTCAGAGTATAACAAAGCCAAGAATTCTTGCAAGGTTTTAACACACCTGCAATAATGACAGTTTAATGGCCTAGGAATGATTAGTTTGCTAGATTAAAAGATGAACTGAAGTGCTTTTTTTGAACAAATAATAGAAGATCAGTTAGGAAATAAATAAATACAGGGATGTAAAGGGACAAATCTCCAGCTGGGTCACACCAGGACAGCTTTGCTGAAATCACTGGTGTTATTTCAATTTGCACCAGTTGGGGAACACATGACCAAAGTTTACAAACAGCAAGAAGAAAAACACTTGAAGTTGAACTTTTCCTCCAAATCTGAAGCTGAGGATTCTGAGAGTTTCTCAAGCAGCAGCAAAGAGAATACAAGTATATGTATCACTTTAGAACTCAACAATATTTATCAAAGGGTGAAAAAAAGCATGAACTCAAGCCTTGGCATTTTGGGAAGGGGGACTTACCACTTCAGTTTCTGCTTGTCAGTTTCTGCTCAGTGCTACCCTGCCTTACTGCAAAGAGTTAATCAAATGGGGCTTTTTAGCAAGGAAAAATGTAGCAGACAGAAGAGTGACAGAAGACAAGATAAGTACTATAAGGTACTTATGGGGGAGGTATTACCGTATTTACTCAAACATGAGACAAGGGTCCCCCCTAATTGGCACAGGGAAAAAAGCCTCCTCATCTTATAACTGCATACAAGTAAATCTCACTAAATACATTGTTCAGCATTAAGCTGCTGCTAAAAGCAACAGATACTCAGCAATGGAAGCCAACTAGGAAGTTGATAAAAATGAAGTCAACACTGAGCATGACTATAAAACACATGGGCCACTGGGCAAACATATTGATGGGAACCAATCACAAAAATTAGTGTAGCCCATCTGAATAAGATGTACGGTAGTGCCTCATAACACATTCCCACTCACTGCTGACTCTTTTTCCAGTCATGGTGAGCCACAACATTGCATACAGTTCACCCAGAATCCTTCTGCTGGCCCTTCTCTCAGACTGGTACATATGATTATGTTCCCCCACCCCACCCCCAGCTTCATGAGATGTAGCCAGAACAGGTTGCCATGCTCCTTATCTGTACATACATTTTTGAAGCATCCCAGGACCCATGATGAGAACACCCGGTTCCAGTCATGAGTAGGGGCTTTAGCACATGGCTCCTTTGTGGGGGTGGTATCTGGAGTATACACACACACACTAAGCAGTGATAAGCATCATGGCTTGAAATGCTGTTGACTTTGGTGGGGCACAACACAATGAACTATGTGGTAAATCACAAGCCTTTGGCTTTGAACCAATATAGTTTCATAGTTTCATAGTTGGTAGGGTCGGAAGGGACCTAAGCAGATCATCAAGTCTGACCCCCTGCCATGGGCAGGAAAGAATGCTGGGGTCAAATGACCCCAGCAAGGTGTCTATCTAGCCTCCTTTTAAAAACCCCCAGGATAGGAGCGAGCACCACTTCCCTTGGAAGTTGGTTCCAGATCCTAGCCTCCCTGGCTGTGAAGTAGTGCCTCCTGATATCTAGCCTGAATCTACTCTCCGTCAACTTATGGCCGTTATTCCTTGTTACTCCCAGTAGTGCTCGGGGGAACAGGGACTCTCTCATTGCCTGCTGGTCTCCCTTGGCCAGTTTATAGATGGCCACTAGATCCCCTCTCAGCCTTCTCTTGTGGAGGCTGAACAGGTTCAGGTCTCATAGCCTCTCCTCATAGAACCTGCCCTGCTGCCCCTGATCATGCGAGTGCCCCCTGATCATGCGAGTATATCATGCACTTTTTATACTACATATAAGTAGGTGCCAAAGTGCTGCTCGAATGTGTGTTCATGGAGTACCTGTGCTAAAACTTGTAACAGTTTCAAAATAAGCTAACATGCATCAATTCTGGATAAACTAAGTTCATAATAGTATATGCAAATTGCTAAACCAATTTTTAATTTCATGCTTATTGTTTTTAAATGTGTTCCTCACTACCATGTGCTTAGGAATAGCAGGGTCTAATAGGAAGGAGAGGGGGAAGGGGATGATGCCAGGGGAAAAAGTTGGGGGGGGGCACAGAAAGAAAGGGATACCTGACTCTCCCCACCCCAGATTTATTTTCCCTGTTGCAGCAGTGGGAGATAGACAAATTCAAGGCAAACCTCCAATAATTAGATTCTATACCTGGAAAATTATAAGAAATAGTCTAATTACTGGGGATTATCTTATAATCAGAGCTGTCTTCTATTTAAGTAAATATGATATCTGGGAAATGCCTACCCCTCTGCTCTAACAGGGCTAACAGACTAACTTTTCCAGGAACAAGCCATGAATCAAAAGGGTATTAACTACTGAAAGCTGTGGCCTGGAGAGGAAGTGGGGAAGACAAGAGATGGCAGCTTGGCATGTGTCTCTGGCAGAGATGCACAGAGAAGGGCTTGAAAAAAAGAAGAGCTCGGGAATACAGGTCTAACGGCACAGATAGTTCACAACCCTAACAATCCAGAACATGGGGGCATCATAAGACAACACTCTCAGACATGAACTTGGGAGGAGGAAATTACTAGGTTGCAGTGAAGCAAATCTCTAGGGTCCTATCTACTCTATGAAAATTGCCATTGGTCATCAATAATAAGTTCCTTTTAGGCTCTACACACACTGGAAGCAGCTTCTAGTGTTAAACATTGGTTTTATCTCCTTGACACCACTGTCCGAAGAATGCTGAAGACCAAGCATGAAAGTGACTGTGACTTGGCATGCGAACACTGAGAACATTCTCTCCTAACATAGACCCTAGTAAATGGCTTGCAACACTATTTGAGGGATATAGTGCAATGGCTTAGAAATGCCCTTCAAATGGTCTTGCATTGCCGTAATGCCTTTGGTGCAACTATACATGGCACTCCAGGACCATACATCCTCTAGTACTCAGAACCACTGGACAAAGATATCTTTTCCCACACTTTTATTAATTCAATGAATTTTCTGTAAATGGCCAAATGGAATTCTTCCTTATTTTGGTCCCAAAATGGAGGAGGGTCTCAAGAGTATGAAGAACTGCACAAATGAATTACTAAAAAAAAAAAAAAAAAAAAAAAAAAATCACAGTACTTGACTGCATTTGCCATGTTGCAATGTCCCTTGCTATAAATAAAACTCACTGCTGCACTCAAAAAGGCTGTAATGCCAGTGGGTTTGAAAACCATCTCTGCTGCAGGGGAAAAATAAGAGGAATATTTGATTCCTTTTGCTAATCTAATTTGGATCAGATTGTCCTGGCTAGAAACATGTTGTTACACCTTGTGCAGTCCTTCTGTAACAGATTTACATCATGGAATATTAAGAAAAGGTTGGCCTTCCTTCTCCTCTGTAACATATCTTCCCAGGCTAGGAAGCTTCCAGGTTTCTTCCTCCACCTATTCCATTTTATTAAACTCACTCACATCTCTCCTGTTACCTCCCAGAGGAGGAAGAGATGAGCCATAAAATTAATTTCCTCAGTCTCTGCTTATCAGAGGTTGGGTTGAGTGCAAGACAGAAGCAACAAATTCCCAGTGGACCAAAGGATTCTGTCCCATTCAAAAGGAGGCTATGCAGCAAGTGGGCACTAAGCTACCAGGCAACTTCATTTTTAAGCACTTTACTCATGGCTACTTCACAAAAGAGTGTTTATTTTATTGGGAAAAAAAGAGAAAACTATTTGGTATTTTGGTACAGCATGGGGGCACAGAATAACTCAGACAGCAGGGAGCAGAAGATCCCAGGCCTCAGGTGAATACTCTTTCCCTCATAAGATGGGCTTGGGGAAGTAATTTAACTGATTAGCAAGGATCCAGATTTTCCGTTTCCCATGGAAAAATGGAATAAACCGCAGATTTTACCTTTTACCAGAGGCAAACACAGATTTCTCATTTTACAAGAAAAACTTGAGGATTTTGCCATTTTGCAATGAGCTCCCTGCAGGCTGGCAGAGTTCCAGCCTGCAGGGAGCTGGGAGGGAGCAGGAGGAAGGTGGTGAGACAAGGGGCACCACGTGCATAGACATGCACATGGCCCCAGGCAGCTTACAGAGCAGCTGCAGCAGGTAAGGGGGGGAGAGGGAGATAGAGGTCCCTGCAGGGAGGGAGGACGGGAGCTGGGCAGGGCTGGAGCTGCTGCCCAGCTGAGCGGGACTTGGGGCCGGGAGCCCACAATGTGCAGCTGCAGGACCTCAGCAGGGAGCAGGATGGGGCCGCAAGTGGCTCATCTGGGGGAGGCGGAGGGACAGTTCCCTGCTGCTGCGTGCACTCCCAGGGGGCAGGAGGACCTACATCCCCCAGATCTGTATGCAGGGCAAGCAAAGGCTGCAGGTGCAGGCTCCCACCCTGCTTCCCTTCCCTGGGGCCTCCACAAACCAGTGGGCACAACCTGGTGCAGCTGGGGACAGCATGGCTGTGTAGTGATCTCCTCGCTGATGTGAGCTCCACCCCCGCTACCCTAGTGACGTGCCTCCTGTACCTGTCACTGCTTTGAGGGGCACAGCCCCGCACCCAGGAGGCACATCACCAGAGCAATGTGGGACGACCAGCTTCTCCACTCGGCTCCAGTGCTCCCTGCCATGCCAGGTGGCACCTGCCAGGCCGCAGAGGCCCCAAGGGAAGGAAGCAGGGTGGTAGGGAACACTGAGGCTGCACAGAGAAGCTGCTTACCATTACTCATTCCTCACTGCTTCCCTCCCCTGGGGCCTCCACAGCCCAGCGGATGCCACCCAGCACAGTGCCTGCAGCTTGTGCCTGCCCCATGCACAGATCTGGAGGGTGCGGGTCCCCTCTGCCCCCTGGGAGTGCACGCAGGGGTGGGGAGCCACCCCGCCCGAGCCCACAGTAGGCAACAGGGGAGAGCAGGGTCAGGGGGATATGGACCCATGTACATTAGCCCTGGCAGCTGGGGGCCTTCTCCTGCAGGGCTGGGGGTGCAGGGACTGGGGGTGGTGGGTGAGGGGCACCAGCAAGGCTGTGGGAACTGTGGGAAGTGGGGGGAGGGGAGTGAGAGGCATGAACAGGGCCAGGGGGCTGTGGGGTGAGGGAGGGGCACCAGTAGGGCTGATGGACTGTGGGGAGGAATGAGGGGCAGTAGAGCTGGGGGGCTGCTCTGGGGGAGTGAGAGGCACCAGTAGGGCTGGGGGGGGCTGTGGAGTGAGTGAGGGGCACCAGTACGGCTGGGGGGCTGTTGTGGGGGAGTGAGGGGCACAAGCAGGGCTGGGAGGGTTGTGGAGGGAGTGAGGGGCACCAGCAGGGCTGGGGGAGGACCTGTGGGGGGCCTTTAATTTTAATCATGGATTTGGGGATTTTTTTTTATCAAACAGTTTGTTATTTTTTTAATCAGGGAAAACCAGGATCCCTGCTGATTACGAAGTTTAGTGAATACAAGATTGTTTCTGTTATGGAAACAAATGAGATCCCTACCTCAGTATGACTTTCTAGTCTAATACAGCATTAAGTTTTGTGCAGAACAGAATAAAGCATTTAAGAGGTGGCTTAATGGGCACTACTCTGCTCCATGCTGAACTCCTCAGTGTGCTGAAATGTATATGGTTCTACTGCAGAGAGGCCAGAAAAGAGTGAGTGACCATATGTGCTCCAAAGCTAACAACAAAATGATAACACGCTACCCAAACTATGACACCAAGGCTTTCTGTACACATGCTCTGGGACTGAGGGCGAAGGCACTTTAATTAGAGTGGCTTTGATTAAAGTGCCCAGAGCATCTTGTGCATCAGAGTCCCCATGCTTCAAAATGACGGTGGGGGTGCTTTATCTAATGTTCATTTGATGAGTTTTAAAGCACTCCCACTGCCACTTTGAAGCACAGGGATGCTGATACATGAGATTAGGAGGTTGGCTGGAGCACAGTAATTACCACGCTCCAGCAGAATCGATTAATTCAATCTGCTCCAACACACAGTAATTACAGCATGTTGGAGCAGCCTCCACGCTCATATATAGACACCCCGAGACACTGAGGTTGCCAGGTGCTCTGAGGTCTCCTTTAAAACTGTGCCTCACCATTTTTGCACACAGCTACAACAATTCAAAATGCAGTCAGGTAAAGGAAGAAATCAAATTAAATTATACCCCTTCAAAATGTAAGTGATACAAAACTGCAAAAATGGAGAGTGTACAAATGTATATTCTGCATCACAAAAACATGAACAAATATGTCTAACATTTTCTAAGTGGTATAATGAAGAGCCAGACATAGTCACATTAGAACATCTCAAAGAAAATCACTTAAGGAATTAGAATTATCAACTCGGATTACAGATCCCTCACAAAAGATTAATTTTCCTATAACATTCAAGACGATGAAAAAAGAAATACAGTTATACAACCTAACATATTAGGACACTCTTCTGTCTTACTGCAATCCACAGCCAAGTGTGGGTCAATAATTTAATAGGCCTTTTCTATACATATCTGCAGGCAGTTAAACAACTGTTCCGTATTACAGTCAAATGCTTTGACAGAGAATCCATTATGCTTTACATTCAAAAGTTCTTCCTTTTGTGCTTTGAAGTCCAAACACATAATATTGTAAGTTCTCTCTCTGTTGTGAGACTAAAAAGTGTTAATGTCATGTTCTTTCTTCCAACGCACAAGATTTTATACTGCATCTAAAAATGTCAGCAGTACAACTGGGCAAATCAATAATAAATCTTATTTTAGAACAGTAACCTCCAAGGTGTCCCAGTACTTGTATTCCTTTACTGAAAAAGAACACAACCAAGCAGGGCTCTGTTGTACTAGATGTTACTTCAGTGTAAATATTAAAAGAAAAGCACTTCCAGGTGGAAGTGGGGTTAAGCTTTTAAGTCCCTTGAACATGCTGATGACAAACCTATAACTATAGACATCTCTGCATGTCCTTTTATTGGTAATTAGCTAGTATTCCAAATGAGAATGGCTTTAAGGTAATATCTTCCTGCCACTAAAGTCGGCGGGACATTAGTCACTAAACCCACTGACAGTGGGATTATGCCTTTATTTCGTATGAGAGAATCTACTCCTCCTTGTGTGCTGCAGTATGATCAGGGCCCTACCAAATTCACAGCAGAAGGGGTGCGTGCTGCAGCTCTTTGAATCTTGCACGTTTCCCCACACGGTCCCTGCCACAGATTGGTAGAGGGGTCTACTTGCAGCTTGTTCCTGATTGGCGGGGAAGTGAAAACCACAGTTTTAAACATGGCGCTGTTTTTGCCTTCCCGGTGGCCCTACTGCTTGCTGCTGACCAGAGGGGAGACAAAAACAGTATCATGTTTCAAACCATGGTTTTTGCTTCCCTGCCAGTCAGGAATGAGCTGCAAGTGGGGCCCCTACACCGATCAGCCGCAGGGGGGGAGCGCACAGGGGAACCTGCATTTTAAAGGAGCTGCAGCACACGCCACTTCCACCGTGAATTTGATAGGGCCCTAAGTATGATTAAAGGAACCCTCTATGCCAACTCCCACCAATAATACCCTTTACTCCAGTTTTGTCTAGATTACTACAGGTTGGCAAAGCTTCCCCTAAAATCTGACACTGGCTGAGATTTTCAACAGCCAAAATTCCAATCCATATCCATGGTATTCACGAAGTTCTGGAAATCTCAGCCAGTTTTATAGCAATCTCATCCCTGGACAAATAAAACACTGAATCACAGTATACATTTCCACAGACTCTTTAGTATTGCATAGCCACACTAACAATTAGCATTGAAAATCCTGCCCTTTCCCACCCTCCACCCCTGCTTCCCTCCAACCTACTTACTTGCTGAAATTAAAGAGAAGTCTTTCAAAGACAAGGACAGGTCCTGTGCTGCTCAGAATTGTGAGTGGCTGACCAGCAAGAAGGCAAAAGATGGCTCCGCTGACTGCTGTGCCCAGAAAGCTCTCCAGCACACCCTACAGTGGACACAGCACAGAAGTTAATTTCAATGGTATACCCACCTCACTCTTTTCTGTAAGGGCTAATGGAAGAAGATGGGGTATTGGAACAACTCCATGCATGTGGTGTGGCAATGAGCCTGAGACCAGAGGTAGAGTGCTTGCCCCCTTCCAAAACAGTAGAGTCTAGTATAGTAGCATTCAGTTATTAAATATCCAAAAATCTCTCATCACTTATGATGACTGGGTAACCACTGTGGCTATTCCACAGACTCTCAGACTTTGTAACATTACATTATTTTTATTATTTAGAAAAAACTTAAAAAGCATCCAAAGGATATGAGAACAAGCCCCCTTGAAAACAAACCTCACTGTTATTACAGTATGGAAGCTAGTGCCTTGCACTGTAAATAATTCCAGCCATCAAACAAGTGTTGGGAACAATGAAACTCTACAGAGGTTACAGAGATGAGGTCCCTTGACAAAGGCCAGTTTTTAGGAGGAGAGAGTAGAGACTTCCCAAATATACCTTATTTTCTTGCATAGAACATATACCTTTTTACCCCAAATTAGCCTCTCCCCACCCCAATTTGGGTGCATGTATTAAGAAGAGAAGCCGATTTTCTACTCAAGATAGAAGCACTCTGCTTTGATTTCTGCTCCACAGTGCAGCAGTTGTTAAATTACTATTCAGACAGCTGAGGGAGTTAGTTGATTTAATGGATCATTGTGCTTCACTCCCGTGTTGTTAACGATGGTCTCACCTTTTTAATGGTCTTGATGTTACATGAATCAAGCTAATTTTTCTCAGGGTAATACTGCTGTCTGTTAGCTACCCCTGGTCTCTCCTATTTTTTAGCCTTCTAGCTCCCTTTAAAATTCTAATCCACCCATGGACACCCATCTTCAGCAGCAGCAAGGATTTGAGCTTTAGTTAACCAGGAAACGGAGGGTAAATCAGCTTAAGTTTAGGCTCTGTCCCTGCCCTACGCAGCCATAACTCTGGAAAAATCTTTTCTTCTTAATTCTGTCTTTCAAATACAAGGTGTGTATTATATACAGGTGTGTGTTGCATGCAATAAAATATGGCATATGATTCCTCTTTTCATAACTGTTTAAACTGAGACTCAAAATCAATTAGATTATCTTATATAGCTCTGAAATGTTAAGATGCCATACATATAAATCAAGTTGCCATATGTATAGATGCAATGTTAAAAAGTATCTACAATTCCCTTTGATATTTGAAACAAAATAGCTTAAGGAATGATAAATATATGTTATATATTTTCTTGGATTTTCATAGTTATAGCTAAATAATATTTATTTCTATAATGCAAAACATAGATAAAATGCTGCTAAAACAGTAATATAAAAATATAAACTGAACTGCTAACAGGGCACACACTTGTGTAACAGAAATGGTACTGGAACATACTAATTAAGAGTGATAGTAGTAATAGGTCAATAGTATATGGTATACCTGCACAAAATATTTTTTAAATAGTACTTATACATAAGCTGAACTTTTAACAAACAACTATATTCTTTATACTTTTGAAAGGACTAAAATATGATTTTAAAACATTCTTTTCTAAAATAATTCTAAGACTTTCAGAAACAAAGTAGGGGTATTCATAATTTTTGCTTACAAAATATTTACTAGTCACATGAAAATCACTACTTGAGTACCATGTCAAATTACAGAAGAAAAGAGACCTTTTCTTAGATAGAAGGATACTGTGACACTAAGTACTCAGACCTATTTTTAAAAAGTCACAACATATTCGTATCAATGATTTCTTCATTTGCAAAGTGGGCTGAAATGCCTATAAATACCATGCTCCCCAATTTGTATAGCTGGTTTGGTGTAATGGGTATTGTTCCCAAACTGTTTTAAATGGAGCAGTTTATTGTCATCAACTCTTCTAAATATTCTGCCAAGTTTTAAAAATTACCCATTACACATAACCAGCAACAGCAATAAAAGGGTGCTGTGGAGAAAGCTCTACGCCCCCATCTTAGCTGGGATAGGAACTTGCCATTGTGGCCATGTCTCCACAGATTTTTTTCCTGAAAATTTTCCATTGTTTTGAACCCAGCATTAGTGTAGAGCAGCTGAAATGCTTCTCTCTCCATTGCAGGGCTTCAATCAAAAACAGTTCCAGATGAAGTGGTCACCAGCACTCAGCTACTGCTCTCCCACTGCTAGGCTACCTGAAGTTTTGTTTATACCACATCAGTATTGGGAAAGTTTTCAAGGCCCCAGCTATAGGTCTCAAGGCCCTCCCTATAGGTTTTTCTACTCATCTTCCATACCTGTTTTTCATTTATCCTTGTCTTTCCTAGAAGCAGAACCATGCAAGCTAGGCAGTTCCAAGCAAGGTTTCTCTGGCTGATACAATTTGTATATGGCGCTGCACCTGATGGCCTCTGCCATGTTTTGGGCCTAAATGTAGAAATGCTTGGTAAGAAACTCTGCCCTGAAGAGTTTACAGGCAAGACAGGTAAATGGTAAAGGAGAGAATCTACTACCACCTGCACATCACAGTTGGCAATCCAAACTGCAAAGAGAGAAGTGACATGCCCAAGATTTAAGTCTATCCCAACTGTATAGTCGGTCTAATAAAATATATCATCCTAAAAAACCCTTGTCTCTCTCAATTCCTGGACCATCATAGCTACGACATCACTAACACGACCATAACATGCCCAAGATTAGAAGGACATTCTCTGGCAGAGGCAAAAGCTGAACCTAGATCTCACAAGTCCCAGTTTGGTGCCTTAAAACAAACCTTCCCCAGTCCCTAAATTGTAGAGTAAGGTTCAACATTGCTAGGGAGAAATACTTTGCTTACTGCTTTATTTTCCAACCTCTCTTCCCCACCAACCCCTTCTTTTGACAGTGAATACAGATTTCAAAGCCTATAAATACATAGCCATGGGTAAACTGGCTTGTATTCAACCGGTACCAATTCACCATCATGAAGAGAGACTCACTAACACAAGGAAGCACAGTGCACTGATGCAATATCACCATGAATGTCTGGAAAAAAAACTTCTCAATCTCAGCATCTTAAACATGGTATCTTTCATTTGGAATCAACTCATACTACACAGGCCTTTCCCTCTTGAATCAACACAGACATGTTTGACATGTTACTCAGAGGAGTTTGGCGGCCTGATCCACCGCCCACCTCTTCCCGTCTTCAAGCGGTAACTTTTTATAAGACGTATCGACGAGTTTTCTATTTTGAGGCGCGCTTGTACTGGACATCCGGAGTTCTGTCTGCGTGGAGCCTAGCAAACTCCACGTGATTGTTCGTGTTCTGTCTGCGTGGAGCCTAGCAAACTCCACGTGATTGTTCATGTATTCTGTTTGTAACCGCAACTCAAGCAAGTTTTCAGCCTGCACCGCGACCATCTCGGTGTAAGTAAACAATCTTAAAATCAACCGTTAAGTGTCTGTGCCTAATTCTAGCTCGGCGCCTGCCCTCTCCGACCCGGCGTGCCCAGGCTGCCAGCCACAGCCCGAGTGCAGCGTGACAAAGGGCCCGGGTTCATGCTCGGCCCGCACAGACTGAAGTTGCAATGGCTTTACTAGACTTGTATTGCTATAGGAGCACGTGGATACTACAGGTGAAATTGTAACTTGTTATCAGGTACCATTAAATACAGATATAATTGTCACCTCTCTTCTTACATTCTATTACAATCTGAAGAGCAACAGTGAACACAGCACCATGAGATGTCACATTTTGTCATCTTATGACACCACAGACAACATTTGTTCAGTTTCTCAACATTTTAAGCTAAAAATTGAAGGTAGGATACTTCAGTCAAACTGTGATTCCTCTCCCTTTCTTGGGTACTGAAAAAATGTTAACCCCTACTACACAGGGGTAGACCTAAGCATGTGCCTACATGCTTGTCAGTTCTGTATCTTAGTTAACAAATTTGCTAGTAAGGCACTTTCCTGACTATAACCCAGAATGTAGTCCAATAAGAGTTCCTGACTATGCAGTTAGATAACATACAGACTGACCCTTATTCCTATGTATATGTGACTACAGGATCAGATCTATTATCATGATGGCTGTGTACCACTAACAGGAAAAACAGGAATTTTTAACTCAGGTTTGATTACTCAGTTCAGCAGAAATGTATGTGGCGTCAGGCCCCAGCCCAGCCAGGTCTGGGACTCTCTGTGGTCTGGGGGAGAGGGGAGGGGGGCTCCCACTGCTGGACACAGCCCGATGGTGGCCCCCTGTCCCACCTGTGCTTGGGGTGCAGTGGGCAGCCCGCAGCATTACCCACCTTTGTCCTCAGCACAGCTTAGGGGGGGAGGAGGCATGGGCCCTCTGGGGCCTCTGATGGGCTGCATCCAGCAGCAAGAGCCCCCTGATGCTCCCCTGGATGACCAGATCCTCCAAGACCCAGCCGGGCCAGGGCCTGACCCCACGTGAGTCCCGCTGCTGCACTGAACTGTGTCCGCACGTGGCCAGCTGCAGCAAGGCTCAAGGTGCAGCAGCAGCTGCCTCTGCCCTGTGAAGAGATAAGGGGGCACATGCCCCAAGGGCCTCTTCCGGGGTGCACCCAGTGGCAGGAACCCCGCCCCCCCCCAATGACTCCCCCCAGGCTCCAATCCTCCCATGACCTGGCTGGGCTGGGGCCCCACCCACCATCCCCTGCTTCTGGCTGAGCTGCACCATCCATTCCTCACTGCGGGGGCCTCAATCTGGCCTCCACCCCTTCCCTCCCCTGCACAGACTGACCTGCTGGGCTAGGGAGGGAGGGGAAGGGAGCGTGCGTGTGAATGCATGCACACGTCCAGCCCTCCCAGGCCAGGATCAACCAAAAGAGGCTCCACAATCGACCTGTCGATCGTGAACCGGTTAGGGACCACTAGCATAGAGCAAGGGTACTCAATCCCTGGCCTGTGGAACCATCATGGGGCTACCCATGGGTCACAAAATTTGGTGGTGGAGTGGTGGCCACCTTCTCCCCTGCCACATTCCCAAACCCCAAACTGTAATCCCCTTCTTTACAGGACTGGGACACTTTCCCCTGCCCCCTGCTGAATCAGGGCTGGGCCATGCTCCTTTCTCTCTCCATGGGTCCAAATTGGAGCCAGACCATGTCCCCTTCCCCCACCAGGCTAGGTTGGGGCCTGGTCATAGTCCCTCCTCTATCCCCATCCCCCACAAGGCCAGGCCACATCCCTTTCCTTCTCTGCAGGGCCAGGCTGGGCCCTGGCCATGCTCCCTTCCCTCTCAATAGGACCCAGTCAAGCTCCTCTCCCCTGACAGGCTAAATTGAGGCCAGCCTGCCTCCCTCCCCGCCCCCCACACACACACACACACACACACACACTCAGATGGTGCCCACTGTGCCTAACCTGAGCACTGATCAGGAACACTGGCTCAACCCGGCCCACGGGCAGACTGGGCTCTGCCAATCCAGCCCACCAGGCAGAAAGGTTGAGCTCCACTGTTTCAGAAAATACCCTTCGTCTTTTCCATCTTTAAATACCAGTGGCAAATCATTAGTAGCTGCATTTTTTTAAACCCATGAACCACCCATTCCTGCAAGTTACTGAGGCTATGAGCAATTCCAATGGAAAACTCAGAGCAAAGACTACAAGAATTTGTAGGGACACTCAGGGCAATTGTCAGTAAAGGCCATTTCTCTCAACAAATAAATGGTATTTATATAAGTTGTTTCCTCCTCCCTCGCTTGGCATTACTCACAGCGAGCTCATTCACAGCCAATAGCCTGGATGGATTCCAGTGCCTCTGGAATCCCTTTTCCCCTACATTCCTTAAAATGTCTGCAGCTAAGGATAGTGCATTTTAAAGAAACATTACACCTTGATGTAAGGTTTAAAGAACAGTTGGGAAAATCAGTTATCTCCCCTGGCCAGGTCCCCATAATAAAAAAAAGTTATTGGCGGAGAGGATTCTGAGTACCCATCCTAGAAACAGTTATATAACCATCTATCAGAAACAAAAAGCATAATTTGTAACAGTATCCAGCAACTGAAAAATACTGTTTTCAGAGGTGACAGATTACTGGAAAATAACTTTTTAGAGCCAGACCTTCAAGTGATATAAATCAGCCTCATTCCCTTGGAGCTGATCGGTGTACGCCAATATATACCAGATGAAGGCCAGTCTAAGCTTTAATGCTTGTAATACAGAAATATACCTCTAGAGATGACCTTAACTTTTGACAAATGTGTCTTTTTTCTCTTTATTCATATAACAGAGATAAACAGAATCTCTCTGCTCTGAAAAGGTTGTTTCTGCAGCAGCTTCTAACCCTTACCAGATTTGGTTCTGATAATAAAAGACAGCAAACTGCCACGCTCATAGGTTTCTTATAGAAAAAAAAGACTTCTATATACCAACTTAAAAATGGCCACTTCAGGAACTTAACATTTTTCTGGTATTTTCAAAAGTCTTCCATGTTGGCCTGGACTCTGATCCCAGTTTGAGTCAATTACCATTGACTTCAGACAGGAGTGGAGCTGGGCCAAACATAAGTGCATTTCAAAAGCCCATCACATTACCTGATGCTAAAAGAAGATCTGAACAGACAGAATGCTCAACTAACATTCTGCTAGTAAAAGGGGAAGGGAGGCAGGAGCATATAAAACTTCCAAAGCAACCAAGAGAGCTGGGTAAACAGGTTTACCCCTCTTTGCTGTACCCTGCAGAATCCCACTATTTCTCCAATGCACACAAAGCCCTTTTCAAATAATGCAAGTTATCAAGTGAAAGCTGAGGGTGAAAGAAAGCTCACCAGGAGACCAGATTCTCTATAGTGAGCATTTCCATATTATGTTTAAAGAAATCCAGGACACTGTCACCTCCCCCCACCCAAGTCATCAGTACTGCTGGAGGCAGAGACAGGCAAGCAGGGGCATGGGGCACAGTTTGGCAGAGAAGCAGAGCAGCATGGTATACCCAACAAGCAGGTGGGCAGGCACTGCTGAGAAGCAGGCCCCACCCCGCCCACATGTGCCTGGCCTGGCTCTTCCTGAGCAGCGGCTGGAGGCAGGTGCCAGGCTGGGCTGGGCACCACTCCACTCTGCCTGCCTCACTCCAACATAGCAGCAGTGGTGCCTACCCACCCACCTGCCTGGCACACCATGCTGCTCCAGCAGACTGCCCCACATCTCTGTTATTCCAGGACTTTTGATTCAATTTTCACCAACCAGCCAGGATGCCAACACGGCTTATGAAATCTGGGACTGTCTTGGCCAAATTGGACATATGGTCACTGTGACACAATGCTTAATGCACATCTGTCACTTTAAGAGATGAGGCTGCAGTAAGGGCTCAGGTGGCAATCATGGGAGTCACTTGACTGACAAGGGGCTAGGCTATCAGCATATAAACTCAGGGCCTGAGTTGGTTGAGTAGTCTAGCCCTGAGAGCACTGGAAGTTTGTGGACGGGACTTAGGGGTGGAGGAGGCTCCAACAGGCCCAGGAGTAGGTACAGAGGCACGGGAGCAAAGCCAAAGACCATGAATAGGGCAACCTGGAGAGGGGCACAGATAGGGTAAAGAAGCCCAGAGACCAGGGCCAAGGGGCTAAAGCCCAGGAGGGGGAAGAGGTAGGAGCCTGATTGGGCAGTATGAAGTGCCCAGGAGCAGTCTGCATAGGCAAAGTGCCCAGGTGGAGAATGCAAACTAAGATCCTGTGCTCATGAGTAGCTGTAAGAGGTGAAGTGCCCAGGTGGAGAAGCCAAACCTAGAAGCTACAGGTAGGCAAAGTGCCCAGGCAGGGAGGCCCAGTCATAGGGACTGTGGCCATGGATCAAGAAGGCTAATGAATAATATGATTGATAATGCCTGCGACGTATGGGCATGGTGTAAAGGGCAGTCAGAGCCATGTTATAAGCACTTAAGGTGAAATAGACATCTGAATGCCTACATGAGATCAGGGATCCCTGGGGCAGCCTCGCTTTCTAAAGAGCTAAGAACAAGGTGTGGCAGGCAAGATGAAGAGGAGGAAGCCTGATGAGTGAGGGCAAAGCACAGGCTGAGCAGCCACCAGGGGCATTGCAATCACCCCTGGGATAAATGTTTATTACAGTCACACTATCTATAGCCTGCTAATCCATCAGTGGATGGTATTCAGAGAGAGTTGGGCTTTTACATTTATTAGAGGAACAACCTCAATAATGTGGTTAGCACCAAATTGGTGAAAGAAAAGTTACATAACTGCAGCTACCACAGGAATATCAACCTGGGCTAGCATGTATAATATGGCCTCTTCTGATAAGCCAGAGTTTCAGCCCTACCAAGCAAAAAGTGTTTGCCCATTTATTTTTGCCCTGAAAGTGAATGAAAACACTGACAAAAGAAAAATCAAATCAGAGATCCAACAGCTCAGAGTACTGTAAGAAACATCTCCAAAGCAGTTATAGAGACAGCAGGGAGGACAATCTCAGGCTGTTTTCCTATAATAGATATTTCAGGCATTGCACTGAGGGTGAGGCCACTTTTAATCAAAACAGAAATCACATTCAAAGACACATATGCTCCTCTCTTGCTTCTCTCAGCCAAAGCTATTGGTGGTTCCAATCTTGCTATATCTCTTTTCTCTTTTGGTTCTTCCTCCTTGCTGCCCATACAAAGAGTGAACTTATTCCCAAATGAACACAGAGAAGCAAATATAACTCTCAGGTAGGTCACTGGCCACTGTGGTGTTACTCAAAGCTAACCATAGACAACCTGGGTACAGACAGATTATATCACTTTTACTATTATACTGATATCAAAAAGGAGACAGATATAAGCTATTATGTGATAACTGTTACATCTGTATGATTCTGTAGTGGTGCAAGCATAGCCAAACCACTGCAATTTCAATCTTGCTTCATTCAGGTCAAAGTTAGAGTGATTTATCTAAATTCATATTGCTGTGGGATCGTGCAGATATAATAGTTACCAGAGTTGATATGCATTCCTCAGTGGCAGGCCCCTCTCCTCTTTTAAACCACTTACAAGGTACTTTTATCCATGCTCCCAGAGAACACACCCAGTTTTACAGGAGGTAAGAGCCCGAAGTGTTTACTTAGTGCTCAAGTTGTTTTTGTACCAGTACATGCACACAACAGTCTGATCAACAAAGCCATGGCTGTGTCTTCACTGGATGGGGAAGGGAGATTCAGCTTTTCCACTATTGTGTGCCACTGGAATAAGCAACTTGAGAGAGACCAGGGGAAGAGTCAGACACTGGGAATACATTCTCCAGTATAATGACTTAAAGCAACAAACAGCACTGATCTATTTCTCTCCCTTTCCCAATGAAGACAAAGAAACAGAATTAATCCAAAGTTAAAGAGCGTGGCAGACTTGTTCCATTCAGTTTGTGCACTGAAAATCAAGCCATGACTGACACCATCTACAGGCAAACTCAGCATTCCATACAGGAACTGAGATTTCTATACACTTTCAAAAACCTGGAGAAGGTATTTTAAGGCTTGCCCATACTCCCTAAAGATACATTGGAGGAATCTTATTAACACCAGAAACACTTCGGGAAGTGACACAAAAAGTAGGACAGGATGGCACCTTGGAAACTAACTGATTCAAAGAGGTATGACTGGCATGAACTTAGAGACTAACTCATGGCATGACCTTAGAGACTAACTGGTTCAGAGAGCTTTCACAGACAATAGAGATGGAGCCCTAGTATCTGAGAAAGTAGGTTGTTGCCTATGAAAGATTATGCCTCTCTAAACCAGTCAGTCTCTAGGTGCCACCCTGACCTATCTTCCCTTTGACTTCAGACTAACATGGCTAACCCACCTCTTTTGCACCTGGGGAAGTGACATACACTTCTGCTATAACAGCATTTTTCTAACAACATCCTAAAACCCCTTTGTGACTTGGGTGCAAAATTAACATAGAAGGGCAATTGATGTTACTACCACTATGTTGCCCAACACTCCTTGGGGCAGGGGTAGTAGCTGATTCTACACTAGCTGTCCCACCAATCCTGCCACTGGGAGGAGTACAGTGGTGGAAGAAGGCTTAGAAAGATGGTAGTTCTAACAAAACTACACCATATATTAATGTTATGGTCACTAGATCTAGAGCAGTGGAAGCCAAAATGTTTTGCAGAAGTGCCACAAATCACCCCTACACTCCCTCTCTGAGTGTCATTCCAATCCCCTTCCTTGCCTGCTCTGATTTCTGCTTCCTAACCTGTGTCCCTAACTGATTTGCTGCTCTACTTTTTACTCCCTACCCTATCTGCCACTATTCCACCCGACTCCTCTTTGATCTGTTGTGTGCCACACACAAAGGCTGCCCCATGCAACATTTGGCACTCATGTTATAGGCTAGCCACCCATGTTTTCGAGGATGCAAAGGGGTGAGAGACACATTTAGAAGTTAAATTCACAGTCTTTGAGAAACAAATATCAGACGGGAAAGAAAGAGCATTCCTGGGACTTGTTCATGATTTATTTTTTGCTTCTTCCAGAATTTTGTCATCAATTGTTACGTTTCAATTATGTTTGCTGAAGAGCCACTGGGTTTCTAAAACAATGTATTTAACTACAGAGTGCCAACTGGTGTCTTTTTTAAAATAAAAGTAAGCCACTTTGCACTTAAAACCGTATTGTCTTTGTATATTTTGCCTTTCTACAGGGTGTTTTTTCTGTCCCAGCAAGAGAAAGGTCCTAGCTGGGTTACCTCCAATGCCAGGTAAACAGCAGAACAATGCACTAAATTATTTTCTCTCTCCCTTCTCTTCTTTTTCCCTTTGCACCTTCCCTCATGTGCAAAGTCTTGGCGCTCAGATTCTCAGCAATGCTTTTGAAAAACAACATTCTCATGTTCACCAAATGATTTCCAGATTCAAAATCTGAGGAAGGCAGTATGTTCAAATATGAACACTGAAAGGTTCATAGGGTTCTTGGAAGAATAACTTAACACAGCATGTCAGATATTAAAAGAAATGTATTTATACACCATTTTCTGCACCTGGCAGTTGCAATATTGTGAGAGATAACAGAATGTTCCTATTGGGCAATAAGGACTATCAACTATTCTTTTGAAAACCTACCCTGTTCTATTGTCACTTTGTTTCAATGTCTCACAGCATGGGCCTCTAGAGGCACAGGGTTGTGTAAGGGAGGGGCAGAAGCAACAAGTAACAGACATAAACCTTTTGTGAAGAAAAAGCAGACCCAAAAGTAGGCAAGAATGCATAGCAAGGGAATATAGACAGCCAGTTAATTGCAGCCCTTCAGCAGCTTTCACCAGTGGGTCCTTATGGAGGCCCAAGAGATAACCTTCTGCTAATGGAAACCTCAGAGAAAAATGCCAGGGAGAATTCCTTCCCCAACTCCACTCTGAAAAAGTAGGCCTTAAACTGCTAAATTATTACCCACTCCCCATCACTGTGGCAGTACAATGAACTTAGGCAAAGCATCTCAAGTGCAGGACTCTGCATGTGTCCTTATTGAATTTCAGGGCAGGCAATTCTTTTTGGATCATTTTCTATCTTTTGTCCTTGAAGGGTGTGCAGTCTACTGTTGTGGTTGCTGCTTTGCTTACTCAAGAGTTGTTATATTGCTTTAGAAGCACCCTTCAGGTATTTGAACCCTGTTTTCAAATCCCCCCTCCTCAGTCTTGTTTTCTCCATATTAAATAATCTCATTCCCTCCTTTCCTTGTAAATCACGTTTCCTAGAAATCTAAGAAAATTGCTTGTTCTCCATTGTACTCTGCAATTTGTGCGCGTCTTTCTTGAAGTGCAGTGCCTGAAACCGGATGCAGTATTCCAGGCAAGGCTTTACCAGTAACAAATACCATACTTACTCAAATATAAAATGAGGTTTTTTTCTCCAATCAGCGTGGGAGAAGGAGGAGAAAGCTCCTCATTTTACATTTGCATACAAGAAAACCCCATTAAATACATTGTCCATCATTCAACTGCTGCCAAAAATGGCCTGTGTTTAGTTATGGAAACTAACTATGAAGCTGATTAAATGCAGCTAACACTGGACATAACTATAAATCACATGGCATACTGGGCAAGCATACTGCTGGGAACCTACATTTTTCTAAGGAAAATGGTTCGTGTTCCAGGTCAAATTAGGCAGATCAGTTTCCAAATCTTTGAATCACTCAAGTACCATATGTGGCCCCATTAAAGACAAATATCCTCCATTCCAGACTTTTCAGCCTGGGGCTTCAGATACTTCCAAATCTTTTGGCAGGCATCCTAAATGCAGGCCCAAGCCCAGAGGCTTTGGTTTCAGATTCCCCCAAATTTCACTTGCCCTCAGCTGTATAGCCGCAGGAGCAAGCTAGGTAGGAACCTCCCATTTCCATAAAGTTGGCATGTAGCCAAAATCCTCCCGCTGGAAGCTGGCCAATGGGAAGCTAGCTATGAGGCTCTCATAGGGAGTCCACATGCAGACAACGGTGCACCCTCCACTACACAGTGCTACTTTAATTGCATTATCTTAGTCATGGTATTTCCCTTGGGAACCTACCACTTTTTAAAATTATTATTATTTTATTTTTAAGGAAATTTTTTCATGTCCCAAGTCAAATCACCTAAATCAATTTCAAATCCATGTGAATCATTCAAGAACTATATGTGACCCTGCTACTGGCAAACATCCTCCACCCCCACCTGGGGCTTCAGATTCTTCCAAATCCTTTGGTGGGCACCCTACATGCAGGCCCAGGCCTGGAGGCTTGGGGTACAGATGCCCCCGAGTTTTGCTTGCCCTCAGCCATATGGCTGCAGAAGCAAGCTAGGGAGGAGTTCCCCATCTCCCTAAAGTCAGGATGTTGCCAAGATCCTCCCACTAGAAGTTGAGATGGGAGGTTAACTATGAGGCTCTCAAAGGGAGTCCTGTCCACAAGCACACAAGGGTGCAACCCTCCACTATACAGTACCCTTTTAATTGCATTACCTTTGTCAGAGTACTGCCCCCTGCCATGTTTGTGGTTTTCCCCTACCAGTAGGAAAACCACCTTGATGGTCATGGTATTTCCACCGGGGAACCTACCACATTTTGTTAACATTTTTTTGTATCCAAGGCCAAATTAGCCTAAACTAATTCCAAATCTAAGACCCCAGAACCATAAGTGGCCCTACTACCAGCAAACATCCACCACCTGCACCTAGAAATTCAGATGTTTCCAAATCCTTTGGTGGGCATCCTACTTGCTGGCCCAAGCCCAGAGGCTTGGGGCTTGGATGCCCCCAAGTTTTGCTTGCCTTTAGCCATAAGGCCCTTGGAACAAGCTAAGGAACCTACTGCGTGGATAGATTAATGCAGTACATCTGAATCAGATATACAGTAGTGCCCATTGAGAGCAGCCTCCTTCAGCACTTACTGTTTTAAAGTCTTGGTGAGCCACTATGTTGCATAAATTTTGACTTCTACTTCAGTCCCACAGCCAAGCAGTGCCTTTCTTTCCCATTTCCAATGATTCCTGTTTCTGCACCAGCCTTAAATGTCTGGCAAACATTACCAAACGGCTCCTCTGTCACCCACTCTGTCAGCCTGGCACATATGATTATTGTAGCCCAACCCTCCATGAGGTGAAGCCAAATCAAGTTACCCTATGCCTTATCTGCATATAACATTTTGGAAGATCCCCAGACTCATGACAAGAACACCCAGTTCCAGTCATGAGTTGGGGGGGGGGGGAGGGGGATACTAATTAGCGGATCCTTTATGTGAAATATCTAGAATATACACAGATACCAAGCAGAGCTGAGCTGTAGAGTTACCATGGCTTGAAACTGTTAATTCTGGTGGAGCTCATCCTACTGAAATATATGGTAAATCATGAGCCTTTCGGCATTGAACTAATGTCATGCATAAATCTGTCTATTGCACTGTGGGCAGGCACCCATATGAGAGTCTACAACAGCCTCCCAATGGGAGGATCTCTGCTACACAACTTATGGTGATGGGGGACTGTTCTTGGACTCTCCCTCTAGCTTGCTCCTATGGTCTTTTAGCTAGGAGCAAGAGAGACTAGGGGGCACCTGAACTCCAAGGCTTCCAGGTTTGTGGCCTGCATGTAGGATGCCTGCCATGGATTTAAGAGTATCTGAAGCTCCGGGATGAAAAGTCTGGGAGATAAGATACTTGCCAGTGGTAGCATCACACAGACTTGAATGACTAAGGCCTTCTCAGCTGATAGAATTTGGAACTGATTTGGCTAATTTGGCCTGAAATGTGAAATTATAATAATTTAAAAAAAAAGTTTCTCCTACATGGAAGTAGGTACAAAAGTGCTGCTTAAAAGTGTGTTTATGAAGTACCTGTGCTAACATTGGCAGCAGTTTAAAAACTGATAACATGCATCAATTCTGGATGAACTAAATTACTACAGGCATGTTTATTTCAAAGTCAATGTTTTCACATTTGCCCCACACTTCCATGTACACAGGGAGAACACGGTCTGCCAATAATGGGGGGGAGGGGCTGCAGAGGGAAAAAGCATGGGTTACACAGAGCAAGGGGGCCACAGGACCACCCCCCCCAATTTATTTTCCCTGCTGTAGCAGTGGGAGATGGACAAATTCAAGGCAAACCTCAAATAATTAGGTTCTAAACGTGGAAAATTGAAACTAAATTATAAATTTTCCGTACACAGAATCTAATTATTGGGGAGTTGTCTTATATTTGTATAAATACAGCAGAGTGGAAGGATCACTTCCCTTGGCTTTCAAGTAATGCTCTTATTAATACAGCCCAGTGTACTCTTGGCTCTTTTTGCAAGAAGAAAACACTGCTGGCTCATAATCAGCCTGTGGTCCCCTGCAACCCCTAGGTCCTTTTCTGCAGTACTACAGCTTGGTCAGTCATTGCTCAGTGTGTATCTGTGTATGTGATTGTTTCATCCCAAGTGCAGGACTTTACATGTGTCCCTACTGAATTTCATGCAATTAATTCTGGGCCATTTTTCCACTTTATCAAGGTAATTCTGAATCCTAATCCTAATCCTATCCTTCAAAAAGCATCTGCAACTCCACTCATTTTGGTGTCATCTGCAAATCACTGAAGTGTGGCTTTAATTTCATGTTCCAAATTATTAAGAGATATTAAACAATACCAAACCCAGACAACTTTCAGTGGCCCAGACCCAGGGCATTCTCATCTTCTATTTCCCATTATCAAACTGGTGTTTGGACTTACCAGGAGGTCAGCCTTTGAAGTGAATGTAGAAAAGAACAAAATCTGATGAACTGCAGACTGGTTAATTTTATTATGTAATTCATGAGGGGAGAGAAAGTTAGAGCCCAGTATGGGTAGCCCTTTTTCTGTATTTGCCTTTAACTAAACCTATAGTATGAACGTAACTTAGGGTGCATGTACATGTTGCCGTATGGCGATGTTGCTATGGCACCATGCTTTAATGCTTCCTCTTAGAAGTACTAAAGCACAGTGCAGTACAGGTGGTTACTGTGCCATGGGCACAACACAGATTACATTTTGCCTCTATGTTGCCATACCAGCATGTTATACTGGGGGAGTGTTCCGCTACAGTGATGTAGCTGGCAATCATGTGTAGACTCACATGATCGCTACGTAGGGTCCTTAGACACTATTATGGCAAGTTAAATGACTGTCCAAGCCCTCAGGACTGTGGTACTGACATTAGTTTCCACTGAATCAATTATTTAAAAACAATGTGTTTTATTCAATTTCAAAAACCCAAAGGAGTATTTTAAATCCTAACTAAAGAATCTACCAAAATCAGTGGTATCTTATAGACTAGCTTAGTCTATAAGAATCTTAATTTATAAGGACATTTATACACGTGCTCCACAAGGTGGGGGCACTTTAATTAGAGTGGCTCCAAGAGCTACTGTAATTAAAAAGCCCGGAACATCACATGTATCAGCATCCCCATGCTGAAAAATGGCAATGGAGGCACTTTAACTAAAGCTAATTGAACAAGCTTTAGTAAAAGCACCCCCCCCCCCCCCCCCCCCATTTTCAGCACTGGGACGCTGATACATGTGACACTGGAGTTTGCTGGAACACAGTAATTAACATACTTCACCAGACTTGATTAATCAAGTATACTCTGATGCGTTGTAATTACAGTGAGACAGAACAGCCTCGATGCACATGTATAGGTGTCCTAAGTTGCCACTTGCTCTACTCTCTCTGCTTAACTGCAGACTAACATGACTAACTACCTCTCTCCACTAGGAACCTATAGTAATGTATCCTTCTTGTTCTGTTTCTTAGAGCAGGGGTTGTCAATCAGGGTTTTGCTGCTGAGCATGGGGGACCCCACCCCCCCCCGTGCCCCTCCCACTTAGGGGACTCCCTGCTTCTCAACCGGCCGTCGGGGGGTACACCAACCAAGAAAAGGTTGTAAACCGCTGTCTTAGAGCATTGAGCCAAATCATGAATCCTTTGCACAGCAGTATTTTTTTGAGACGGGCCAATGTCCAAATGCCATAAGAGTCAGCTCTTTTATGACATTGAAAGTTTGAATCAGAATTACTGCATCTAATTCAACTTAAACAATAGCAACATAAAAGCAAGCAAATAGATTTGAACAGCTCCAATAATTTTTGATATAGAAAGGGCAATGATCCTACATCCTTTCTTCTCTTTCTCCTATTTTTCAAATACCATCTAATATAAATGCTTGCAGTTTCTAACAGGACAGAAGCAGGCATAAAAGCATAGTCAATTTTAGTTATAGAAGCCATATAAATCTTGTGCTATGTAATCAGTCTTGTAAACTGCCCATCAGCTTCCATCTTACTGTAGATGTGAGGAAGGGGATGTGGACCAGTGTTAACTATAGACTTTTGAAATGATTGCTAACCTGCATGTTGTCTGTAGCATCGCCCAGCAGTCCTCCAAATGTGATAGCATTGGTTACTGTGGCCAGGTAGATGAAGAGAATGGCTGAAAGTGCTTGGATATTTAAAGCATCATAGAAATCACTGGCAAAGAAAGGTGTTTTCCTTTTTATATCTTTGAATAAGCCACCACAAAATCTGAAAAAATAAGGTGAGCAGGAGAAGGATCATGTAAAAAGCAGTGAAATAATATTCATCCAGAGGAACAATAAACCAGAAACATCACCAAAAAATGAGAGGCTATGCAGTCCATCTGAGAAGATATGGATAGGGACCTATCAAATTCACGGCAGAAGTGGGGTGTGCTGCGGCTCCTTTAATCTTGCAGGGCTCTCACATGACTGAGCTCCTCCACCACTGTTTGGTGAAGGGGCTGCACTTGCAGCTCACTTTGGATTGCCAGAGAGGCAAAAACTGCTGTTTTAAATATGGCATCATTTTTGCCTCCACCTGCTGACTGGCTAAGAGGCCCCAGTATCCCAGATGCTTGCTGGTGACCCAAGGGGAGGCAAAAACCATGGCATGTTTAAAATCGTGGTTTTTGCTTCCCTGCCAATCAGGAGGGAGGGGTGGGGCCCCTCTGCCTCAACAGCAGTGGGAAGGGGCAGGGGCACACAGGGGAACATGAAAGACTTCCATGTTCCCCCGCCCTTGATTGGCAGAGGGGCCCCACCCTTCCCTCCTTATTGGCAGGGAAGTGAAAACCATGGTCTTAAACATGCCATGGTTTTTACCTCCCTGATGGTCAGCAACAAGCATCGGAGCCACCAGGGCCCCTCAGCCAATCAGCAGCTAGAGGCAAAAAGGGCACCATATTTAAAACAGCAGTTTTCACCTCCCTGCCAATCAGAAGCAAGCTGCAAGCATGTCCCCTCACCAATTAGTGGTGGAGGGGCACACAAGGGAACCTGCAAGATTAAAGGAGCCACAACACACCCTACTTCTGCCATGAATTTGGTAGGTCCCTAGATGTGGAACATCGGTCATTTCTATACATGGGGTAACAGATCTGCTGAATAGAAAAATGGTTCAAATTTTTAACCAGAACAAGAACTGGCAGTACAAAATGTACGGAAAACGGCAAAGACTGGTCATCAGTGTATGCCACTTCCTTCCTTCAGAGGACAGAGGAGCTCAACTTTGTAGGGAAAGGAAGCCAAAATGTTCCTTTTAAACACCTGAAAATGGAACACAATTTGGTTTATAGGAATTCCACCAGAAGCGTTCCACAGATAAGCAGGTAAGCAGCTTTCCTTTATTAAAGGTGATTTTGTCACAAATACTCATCAACATCAATCACCCTCACATCTGCCTGGAAAGCTAAACTCTTCCCTCTTAATCTCTCACATAATCCATCTACAACTCTCCCTCACAGGCACTACAACTACAGGGTTGGAAGGGATTTCTTGGCTCATCTAGTTCAACTCCCAGCACAGATGCAGGACACACTATCCTGAAGCCATCTCACATGGTGCAGTGTGCGCTACCTATCCTCCATGCCACATGTTGACTGTTACAAACATTGCGTATTCCATTCTTAAGCAATCCAGACACTGAATATTAAGAGGTGTAGTGGGTAGTCACACCATATGCTAATTTCTGCAAACAAATTCCTTGGCATTCATCGTAACTCTAACTTCAGGCTCTGCAGTTATTTTTTTTTTAAATGGAATGGTTTAACTTGACCGATACCTTGACAATATCTCACTAAAGAAAGTCTTGGAATCTCAAAACACTTTACAAAGTGTCATGGCAATAAATATTAGTAGAAGCATGAGACCATTACCTCAAAACTTGAAATGTTACTTTCCTCTAGTCTAGAAACATTGCAAGTTGGGTAGAGAAGGGGATATCTAAAACTGTTCTAAACTACATCATCTCAATCACAATAAGATAGTACACTGAAATTAAGTCACTGCACTGTGCCCTATATGGGACCGATTCTGCATTCTGGTAAAATGTATTGATTCTGTGTCAATCCTTTGAAACAATGAAAGAGGGAATTCAGGCCTCATTTATCACAACTTGCTCTTTTTCTAGTTTACTCTTCTACAATCATGGGAATTTTTGGAAAACAGAATCTCTGTCTTATGAAAAAGTTACAGGGTTTTTTAATAAACTTTTTATAACCCGACAACAACTGAAATATTTTTACGAGGCCAGGTGGAAAATGTAGCTGCATTTTAAACATACATATGTCATAACAATCACAAGGGCAGCGGCCATTACTTTCTAAGTGACATATAATGTTGGGTTTCTCTATTTTTTAGTGCCTAATTTAATATACCTGGAAGGGGAATCTGATTTACAGATGTGAAATGCTCAAGACCTTTCAAACTGCCTTAAGTAGAGCATCTAAAGCCACAGGTCACTTCTGAAATTCTGAGCTACTGTTTAGGTCAGCAGCATCAACTATATGGCCTGTGGCCCAGATCCAGCCTACAGAGCCCTTCCATCTGGCCCCCAGTGCTGTCCCCGTGTCTGATCAGTCCCACATAGGCATGGTACATACCCATGGCATGGGGCCAGTGTATGAGCTGAATCTGGCCCGTAAACCCATTCTCTCTCCCCCATCCCCCTCTCCCAGCATAACAGATCCAGCAATTGTTCCAGCTGGTCTAGGACTCCCACTGTATGCAGTGTGGATCCCACTATGGCTGGAATAGGTGCCATGCGCAGTGCAGTCTGGCTAGAGCGGCAGTTATGCTGCACTTGGTGGCCACCACAGCTAGACTATGCTACGCACAGCTCCCACTCTGGGATGTGCACCATACATGACACCCACTCCAGCCAGTCTGGGACCTGCACGATGTGTGGCACTCACAGGCACCTTGTGCAGTACAGGTCCAAGACTGGCAGCAGGTGTCATGTGTGGTACAGATCCCATAGCTGTTGGGGCAGAAGCTGTATGCAGCACAGTCCAGCTAGGGCAACCACCATGTGTAGTGTGGTGGCTGTGCTTCATGCAGCACCCATTCCGGCCACGTACAGTGCAGGTCCTGCACTGACTGGAGCAGCGGCCAATCATATATGTTGGGGGAGGGGAAGGGGGCAAACAAGAGGGTCTATGAGCCTGATCTGGCTCACGGACTAGCCTCAGGGGCCAGATGAGTTTGCTACCCCATATTTAGGTGTACCAGAGAAACAAGCAATATTCCACAAGGGAAACACGCTAAGGTGTGGAAAGTTTCAAAAACTTCAAGTTTCAAAAACTGTGCAGCTCGTCAGGCTGCACAGTTACAGGAAAGTTTGTCACTGACCTGCCAGTTCGCTGTAGTTCTTCACAATCACCGTGGCCACCACCTCCATGGCCCCCATCGTGCGGTGTGTCTCCATTCATCTGTACATTCTCACCACCTGAATACATGTTCTTCCTAAGCAGTAAGAAAAAACAAAGTGAGGAGCCAATGTAGCAAACAGCAAGTTCACAGAACACAATCCACCTTGTCTAGCCATCACACAATGCATGTGCATGTCTTCTTCTGTGTTTAAAAAATGGTGGCATGTAAAAGAATGCTGCTGCCACAAAAGGAGCTGAAATGGCATGCTGAGGGCAAGGAGTTAACTCACTGAACATTGGAAACACTAAAACAAAATCCCATATTGAGCCTAAACACAGTTACAAATGCCTTATTACCTTAGAACAAGCTTTTTTTTTTTTTGTCCACATAGATTGTTGGTACAAAGGCAACGGTGTGGGAACATTTCCCATGCGACTCTTAGCAAAGACCTGAAACTATCTATAGCGAAATCAACATTCTTAGACAGTGGTGTCAGACAATCTTCTGGCAGAAGAAAATGGTGGAAAATGTAATGGAGGAGATAAAATTCACTCATCTACTTCGCTCCGCTCCTCTCCTCTCCCCTCCCCTCTCCATGCCCTGTTTACATACTCTACTCATCAATTCTCACTGACCTGCCCACGCCATGGCCCACAGCGATGTATGTTCAGGTGTTCATCCAATCAGATCCTGGATATCCCCTTCATTTCCTTATAATTAGCACATCTATCTCAGGACATTCAACTCCACTCACTGACACAACCCACTCTGCTGCAGCCCATTACCTTTTATCAGAAGAGGGGAGAGACTTGGGGGGCTCTATCCTGATAGCTGGGTCCCACTCGCCAGGTGGAAGCACAATGACTTCATCAAGAAACTCATCAATTCCAGCAATCAGGTCCTGCCTGTCTTTGGCTTTATAGGCAATGTCATGGAACACCTGCAGAGGAAGCAAGACTCTCTGTAAGGCTCCATCTCCAAGACTTCAGAAACAAACAAGCATTTTTCCAAAAGAAATAAAAGGGTTATATAAGAAATAAAATACTCAGTACATTAGCAAAGAAATAAATATGTCAGTGGTGCTGGTGATAATGACATTTTACCTTTCAGAATAGAGCAGGCCAAAATATTGAACAAGGGTTTCGTTTGAATCAAACCTTGCATTAAAAATAACTTTAAAAATAACTGCTTTTAAAATTATAAAATATCTTCATTCATCCCCCAAAATACATTTTTGATAAACAATGGGTTTCAGTAGAGTTCTAACAATGCTTTAAGGAGAGAGGTATGCAGGGGGAAGAGAGGGAGCTATTAAAATTATGCCAAAATTTGTCAAGAAAACAAAAAAGGGTCAGTTTTTCAAGCCTGCAAAGCAGAAACAATATAAACAGTTTCATTTCAATTTTTAAAAATACTATATCTTCAGAGCAGTTCTGCTGATGAACAAGCCAGTCATTGGACATGCAAAACGGCAAGGCAACAGCCAGTAGTTGAGAGAGACAGAGGAAAAAAAGATTACTAAAACTGATTTTTCATAAATATATGTCAAAGATTTCAGTATGAAAACTGGGGCAGGAGGTGAGGTGGAAACTAGCACAGGGAGGCCATGGGAAGAAAAAGGTATTTATAGGAGAAGAGGGAGGACACTTGGTGCATGGAAAAAGGGTTGGTTGTTTACAGCAAAGTGGACAGAATAATGAAATCATAGAGGAGCTGCAAGTAGTTAAATAAAAGTATCATATTTTCTCACATACCACATGCACTTTTTTCTAAAAATTAGCCATCTCAAAATTGGAGTGTGTGTTTTAAGCACACAAGCTGATTTCATAATGGAGCAGAGGTATGGGGGTGTTGGAATAGCTACTTGGGGCAGGCTTCCTCTTAGCCATGTGGAGGTGGGGTGCAATGTGCCACTCATCCAGAAGCTAGAGATTTAACTCTATCAACAGCCTTTACCAAATGATAGGAGCTTTTGACTGAGCAACCAAAAGCTGCTACCAATTTGGCAACAGCTATAAGATGCTTACACCTCTAGCTTTGGACTGAGCAAGAAAGGGAAGGAGAGTGAAGCTGACAAGTAGACTGCCTCTGCTCCAAGAAGCCAGAATTCAGCTGTGACTTTAGAAAAATCTTTTTTCTCCATTCTGCCTTCCTAAAACAAGACGCGTGTCTTATTTGGGAGCATGTGCTATGCAAGAAATGCAGTAAAAGTACTATAAGGCAACAGTTGTACAGAGCTGAAGGCACACGTGAAGGAGGGGAAAAAGTTTTGACTTCATGTGGAAAGAAAGCGTTATATTGCATGAGTGAGGGCAATTATTAGCAAGTAATTACAAATTACAAGTGGATAATGTCCAATTATTACTTAAATAAAAGAGTAGTTCTGGGACACTGTGCAACACAAAAACAAGAAATGCTGGATGTAACCCCTTCCACAACAACTACCTGTTCTGTTGTTGCAGGTTACCTGTGATCTCAAAACACAAGCAAAGAAAAAGCTCTGTAGAGGAAAGTTGAAATGTTGACTCAATTGTGTATGAAAGAATTACTGTTTGCAAGGAAATATAGCAGGATTACAGGTACTTTCTAGTTCCATAGGTTTAGAGAATTACAAAGGGTAGATTATTATATCATTGTGTCAAAAATTGAATTATAAAGACAATCAAAAGATGACATCTCATTTGTGGATAGGTTTTCACAGTCATGCCATGACATATAGCCCAACGTACTATAGAGAGAGATGGTACCAACAAATTTATCACATAGCAAAGAAAAAGGAAAACTACCATCTAAGAAAGTGAAAACAACAACAAAAACAACTGTACATGGCACATGTAAAGATGCCTACCTCATCAGACATCAAAGTGGCAATGGCTCGACCAATCTCATGATAGGATTTAGCTTTGCCCTTAGGACCCAGCAAAATGAATAGAAATCTGACCAAACATAAATAGATTGTTACCATTTAGGATAGTAAACTGGATCATTTGCTCATACATTATACCATAAATTTGGCTACAATACATTAAAAGGAGTGAGCATGGGGATTTGTCTGTAAAGGATTATATGTTATAAATAAGAAATGTAAGAGGCTATAAGATCAGTTTCTCTTCTCTTGAAAGACACGCTTTCACAAGACAGGACACAAACAAACACTAAAGCTGGGTGTTTCAAAAGTTTTTAGCATTGATCTAAGTGCTCCCACCAAAATCAACAGCAAAGCTCTCAGAGATGTCAGTGACTGTAGAGTTAAGTTAGCATAGAGTGCTTCTGAAAATCCCACTTTAAATACATAATAATGTAATTGTACATCAAAAGGGCCATGATAAAGATACAGTTTCAGTGGACGCATCTACATGTGCTATTAATTTGACAGAATACGCTCTGGTGCAGTTCACACCAGAGTTTATTGCTCCCAGGCACACCGTTTTCATGAGCGCCTGGGACTGCAGCATGTTGAGCTGGCAGGAGGCCTGGGGGTCAGCCACCGGACTGAGGCTGTTCTGTCCTGGCTTGACCTGCTGCGGGGGGGCTGGCTGGGTCATGAGGATGCTCCAGCGTGGGAGCTCGCCAGCAGGCAGCCCCACACTGAAGCACCCTCGTCATCCAGCCAGCACTGTCAGCATCTAACTAACACTGCCATAGGACAACAAACACTTCACGTAGACGCACCCAATATGTAGTAAATCCAAGCAAAAAATGCATGTAATATAAAAAATCTAGGAAACATTGGAAAATCCATTATTAGTTAAAAATGTAAAGATTGTTCTCTGAGGTGCTAAACAATCATGGTTTGTCATGATCCCACTGGAAGCCTTGTACCCTCAACAGCCAGGCCACTGAACTCCAGAGGAGTAAAGACTGACATTGTGTCAATAGCTTAACCAATGTGCTTATTCCTTTAAAATATGTGTATTTTCACTAATCAAATTTAATACACTACCAAATTTTTCCTTCAGTTACACCCTGTAGGCATGTGGTGTTCACATGGGTTGGAAGGCATGAATGAAAGGAGAAAATGTTTCTTCTGGCTTTTCCCTCCAAAGACTTAAAAAAAGCACCATACACAGCCAAGCTCAGATCACATCTCAATTAACAGGCATATTCTCTGACCCACTGGCACCCCACAGCAGCAGATCTATATCATCTCATTAATGAATCAGGTGCAGACAGTTAATACGGTATTCTTCAAATGCTCAGAGACGAGGAAATATGGTACCATATTTACTCACATATTACATGCACCTTCTGCCCCCCTCCCCCCACCAACCCCCCAATAATTAGCCATCCAAAATTGGACTGTGTGCCTTAAGTGAGGAAACTGATTCCCATACTAGAGTGGAGGAAAGGTCTTACAGGGTATGCGCTTCTTACAGAGCTGTACACAGAAGGGGTAGAGTCTACTGCTTAGCATCACTCCCCCTCTCCTTGCAGCTCCATGGCTATATCTTTATCCCTCTTTCAGCCACTGCTAAATTGGCAGCAGCTTTCGGCTGAGCAACCAAAAACTGTTGCCAATCAGTAGAGGCTATGAAAAGGTTAAACCTCTAGCTTTTGGCTGAGCAGCAAGGAGAGGAAGTGTGATGTTGGTAAATGGACTCTGTCCTTGTTCCATGCAGCTAGCATTCAGCCATGACTGGAAAAATCTTTTTCTCTTCACCCAGACTTTTCCCCAAACAAGGTGCATGTCTTATTTGAGGGTTTGAGGTATGCAAGAAAATATGGTCCTTACTTGGCCTATAGATACAGACCAAACACAGCCCCCCACAAACTTTGTTATACAATATTTTCTTGCATGCACCGTGTCCCGTTTTATAGCACACACACTAATTTTAAGAGGAAGGATGAAGCACTATATATATATATATATATATATATATATATATATATATATATATTCCTTGCAGAAACTGATTTTCAGTAACTCAGGAGCTGCACCTACTGGCTGCACCTACTGTACCCACATGCTAGATGGGGCCTACCAAATGAGCCGGTGCACTAGGTCTGACACCACACTGGATCTGAGTGGGGTGCATCACACTATGCAGTCTGGGGCAACATGCCATGCCTGACTCAGGACCCTTAGTGCAACTCCACAAACTGGCTCCAGGGCCACATACTGGACCCTACCAAGTGAACCAAGACTAACTCTGTGCATGGTCCAGGACTATGTGCCAGGTCCAACCTGACACACCTAATCCAACCCCATGCACTGGCCCCAGCTGCATGTTGACCCCAGGTACAGGCCCACGTTATCCAGCAAAAAGAGCTCCCTAGGGGTCCAGAAATTTGGCAGTGGGGGAGTAGCAGCAGCATTAATTGCCATGGGAGAGTCTAGGATTTTAAAAAGGAGGGTGTGGGTGGTGTGATGCGGCACATCCCACAATGCAACACATTTTTCTCCAATTAAAAAGCAACTAGAAGCTTTGCTAATATAATATGCTATGGGTCTAGGGGTATAGTATTCAGTTTATGACCTAAGCCAAAACAAATACCATATTTTCTTACATATAACCTAAACTTTTTTCACCAAAACAAGTTGGTGAAACTTGGTGTGCACATTACTTGCAAGAAAACCAGATCCGTATAGGTTCAGAAATTTAGCTGTGCAAGAGCCATCACACCACCCACACCCTCTTTTTTAAAATCCTAGACCCTCCCATGGGTGTGGCTATAACTATCCATCTATCACTGCCAGCAAAATGGCCTGGTCAGATGGGGTACTAGAGAATAGGGCATAGTGACAGGCAGGTATTCCAGCCAGGAAAGGGTGATGAGTGAGCAAGGCAGTAAGGTGTGTACATTTGCAATGGGAAGAACCATTAGGAACAATATTATGAACAGTATCTTTGAAACCACCTCGTTCTTCTTCCCCCACTCCTCCCCACAAACCAGTAGTCTGGCAGTATTCAGAAACATGCCACTCTGTAATTGATTATTAGTTCTTCACTAGGGATGAATTGTCAGTAAACTTCAGAATCCAGACAGCTACTCTTGTGAGAAGAAAACCTATTAAGTCAGCCTTTAAGCTCTTAATAATTTAGCTAAACTGACAGATCCTAGCCTGCACTGCATTTTAGCTGAGAGTATATAACACAAACTAGTTTACAGTAAACCCTTCCACTGACTTCACAGCTATCCATCATGTTTTTCAAAAACATCAATTTACATGGGATTACATGAATAGGTTTTTAAACATATATCTACTGTAGAAACCAGTGTCTATGATATTCTGAACTGAATCTTTAATTGAAAACTTAAGACAACTATTGCATATTGATACCACTTTCAATAGCACCACAGTACGGAATCACAGAAGATGGGGGCGTATTGCTCTTTGCCTTCACTGCCCTTGCATCTGTTAATGCTGATGCATCCCGATTTAAGGCCTGTCCACACTTAAAAGGGCTTAATCAGAATAGCTGAACCAGGAAAGATATAACAGCAAACCCTCCCTCAAGGAGATGGAGCCCACATTACAGAAAATTTAATGTCCCAGTGGCCAAGTCTACACAATTAGTAGTAGTATTAGGCTACTGGGCAGTCAGTGTCATGAAAAGACATTCATCAGCACTACCATGCAGTAACTTTGGTTACTGTGCAGTCATTTAATACTTGTTTGTACAAGTACTAAATGATTGGGCAGCAATGACTACACAGTCAGCATCTCACGTAGCCACTATAGCTTAAACCAGTTCCCTGAAGCTGGCTTACAGGCAAGACTTTGTGTCCCTTCCTCATACCTCTCCTCCAGTATCGCTATATCTGGGGGAACCATTGCCAACCAACAGGCAGCAATACTGGATATTGGGGGTGATATCATGAGTCATTCTCCCTGTCCATGTGAAGAAACATGCAGCTGTGGAAAGCAACATCTATTGAGGCTATGAGGAACACCCAAATATCTGGTGAGCAATCCCAGATCAGATCATGAGCCATGAGCACTGGATCTCTGCTCTTGAGTTGCTGTCACAATAACTGTATCAGTTAGGGGTGTGATTCTTTTCATACTTCTCACCACATCAGTACTGCTGAAAACTTTTCAGTGCATGCTAATGGGAGTCTGACACCAAAAAAAGCTTTGAGGCTGTGAGCTGAGGACTTTTAAGGATTAGGATTAGCAAATTTAGGCCACCAGTGCTGCGGTGCCAATGCACCTGTCTCTGCTGTGTGGGAAATTATTTTATTTTAAACTAGATTTAGTGCTGCTGAATGTCTCCAGACTGCTAGTAGGATGTTTACAGCAGAGCTAGGTATGGATAGTGGGAAAACAAACAACCTAAAAAAAAAACTGACAAAAAAATCATTCAAACTGTGTACCTTGCCTATAAAGGGTTTGGGCCACATGCTAAGACTGGAAAGGCAGTTCAGTCCCTATGTCCAATCCCCACCTCCCCTACGTTTCCCAAGATGGAAGCCTTGTTACTTGTATCAGCAGCTTTGCGATATGGCAATACAGTCTACAGGAAAAGGACTAAGACCATTGTGTAGACCAGATGGTACGACTCAGTGCCACTCTCTCCTAAGCTGGACTGTACCCAAAAACTTTGAGATGAAAGGTTTCTTTAGTTAAATTTCCAACCTGGTACCTCTACTACATGGAAGATACAAGCCAGCCAATGTGTTTACAATTTCCATTAACTTGGGAATTAATTACGAGAAAAGCCCAATCTTCAGTGAATCTGCTATGCTATTCTGGACTTGAAGGAGAAATACTACAGACCCCATCACACATTGCACATATTACACAATTAACCAGTTAATCACACAATAAATTTAGACTGGCCACCCATGCAAAGTAAGACCAGCCACACATGCAAAGCAATTATCACAGCATAAAAATGTCCATCCAGCTATAAAAAGAGCCAACCAGCTATGAAGTTAGTGCTTGAAAATGTGTAACAATTGTAAAGTTGTTTTACCTGAACTTGTGGCAGGGACCTTCAGAACAACATAAATCAAGTATGGAGTCAGGAAAGGCTCAAAAGAACCACTGACCTGACTTCCTGTATAACACAAGCCAGAGGACTTACCTGGATCAATTCTTGCTTGAACAAGACTAGAGCACTGTTTAAATGGCATCTAGCCTTCATTAAAAATGGCCTCTAATGGAGTATCCACCACACTGCTAGGGCAAGCTATTCTAAAAGCTAATTACCCTCATTTAAAATTTCTGCCTTACTTCTAGTTAGAACATGTCTAGCTTCAAATTCTTGCCGTTGCACCCTGTTATGCCTTGGCTGCTGTATTTAAGAGCTCTCTAACATCAAATGCCTGTTCCCCCTGTGGGTACTTTTAGATTACAATAAAATTGCCTCTTTATAAACTCCTGGTTATGTCAGATAGACACAACTCCCAGAAAACCAACTTTATAGTGAAAGATTCCTGAGCTGATCACTAATTTGCAAGACAGAGTCACCCATCTTGCAATGCAGTGGCCTGTAGTTCTTTTTTCCTAGAGGTATAATTATACATTTTGCCATATTAAAACACACGTTTGCTTGAACTCCCAGACCACTCTGTATGAGTGACACATCCTCTGCATTATTCTCACCCCAAATCTTTATCAATGCTGATTTTATGTTTTCTTTCAGGATATTGATAAAAGATAAAATAATATGGGACTGATCCCCACAGGACCTCAGTTAGAAACACACCCAACTCAGTGATTGATCCCTGTTTATAATTGCATATTGAGACCTTCCCGTTAGATAATTTTAATCCATTTATTGCATATCATGCTGATTTTATATTGTTCTAGTTTCCTAGATCAAAGCGGCATGAAGTACCAAATTAAATGCCTTAAAAACATAACATCGTTACCTTCATTGACCAAACTTGAAACTTCATCAAAGAAACGTATCAATTTAGTTTGACAGGATCCATTTTTCATAACCACACTGATTAATTTTAATTACATTATCCTGTATTAACCGAGTCCTGCATCCACCATTTCATTATTTTGTAAAGCACTTATGCCAGTTTGAGGTGCCTGTAATTGCCTGGGTCATCTTGTTTACCTTCTTTAAATTCTGACGCATCATTTGTTTCTTTCCAGTCTTTTAGGACTTCCTTTGTGTTCCAAGAGGTATTAAAATCAATTATAAAGGTCCTGAGTGCTCATTAGCCAGCTCTCTTAAAACTTTTGCATTTAAGTTATCCAGGCCTGCTGATGTGAAAATATCTAATTTCAGTAGCTGCTATTCAATATTCTCCTAACTCACTATGGAATGGAAAATGTTTAAACATAATTCTGTTATACAGCTATATCACCAGTTTTTTTCATCCAGACACAGAACTCAAATACTTATTGAACCTGGCTACTTTTTCTGCATTATGGACAACTCTACCATTCCCATCTGAGTCATGGATCAATATTATCATTAGGATTCCTTCTGTTCTTAATATACTTTTAAAAAATCTCCTTGTTGTCATTAACCCAACTACTTTTTTCTTTTTGGTGGGAGTGGTTCTTTTGTTTCCCTAAGCCTTACTGAGTATCTAGTTTATGTGCATCACTATTAGCTTCCTGTTTGATCCATTTATTACATATAACCTTCTCCCCCCTCACAGCCGCTTCTACTTTCCCATTAAGCCAGGTTGCTTTTTTAATCAGTGAGGTCTTCTTTAGGCTCAAGTCTGTTTGTATATTACTAATTAAGATACCTAAACTACCCCTGATTTTTAGTTCTATCATCTTGACAGATAAAGGGGAAGTGAGCTCTAATACAGCATTCAATTATGTTGGAAGCAACACTTCTTTAGATAGGAAATGGTCACCTAAAATTCTTAGAAACGCTGAAGGCATTTTAGGTGCAGGGCAGCGTGAGACTCATAGATTCATAGATTGTAAGGTTGGAAGGGACCTCGGAAGATCATTGGGTCCAGCCCCCTGCACCAAGCAGGAAAGACACCTGAGGTCAGGTGACCCCAGCAAGGTGACTGTCTAGTCTCCTCTTGAAGATTTCCAGGGTAGGTGATTGCACCACCTCTGGAGGGAGCTTATTCCACAGTCTGGACACCCTAGTTGTGAAGCAGTTTTTCCTAATGTTAAACCTGAAATGGTCTTCCAGAAATTTGTGACCATTACTCCTAGTTTTCCCCAAGGGTGCCCTGGTGAACAGTTGTTCACCGAGCCCTTGTTGTACACCACTGATGTAGTGGTAAACTGCTACCAAGTCCCATGTCAGCCTTCTTTTTTTCAGGCTGAAGAGTCCCAGATCCCTCAGCCTTTCCTCATATGGCTTGCCACGCAAATCTCTGATCATACTCTGAGAAGGGTGGCCCTTCTCTGGACTCTCTCAAGCTTTACCATGTCCTTGATAAAGTGTGGGACCCAGAACTGGATATAATTCTCCAGCTGTGGTCTCACCAAAGCCGAGTACAGTGAGAGAATCACTTCTTTGGTTTTGCTGGAGATGCATTAATTGATTCATGCCAGGGTATTGTTACCCTTCCTGGCTACAGCACCGCACTGCAGGCTCATGTTCATACTGTGGTCTATTATTACGCCCAGGTCCCTTTCATTCGTAGTGCTGGTCAGGTTTTCGTTGCCAAGCCTGTAGGTGTTCAGGGGATTCTTCATCCTCAGATGGAGCACTTTAAATTTCTCGATGTTAGACTTCATCTGGCTATGGTCCACCCAACTTACAAGCCTGTCTAGGTCCACCTGTATCTGTAGCTTCTCTTCAAGTGTGACCACACTTCCCCATAACTTGGCCAGTGAGTTCTTCACCCCCACATCCAAATCATTAATGAAGATGTTGAATAGCACTGAACCAAGCACCAACCCCTGCAGGACACCACTGGCCACTTCCCACCAAGACAACACGTATCCGTTCATTAGAATTCTCTGAGTCTTGCCCCATAGCCAGTTTCCTACTCACCTGACTGTCTTGCAGTTAAGCCCATAGTCTTCCAGTTTTCTCACAAAAACATCATGGGAGACAAGACTGAAAGCTTTTTGGAAGTTGAGGTATATAATGTCAACCTCCTCTCTCTTATCCAGGTGGTGAGTCCCTGATCATAAAAGGAGCTAAGGTTGCTAAGACAAGACCTGCCCATGACGAAGCCAGGCTGGCTGTCATTCAGAATTCTACCTTCAGCAAGCCTATTGCACATAGACTCCTTAATGAATTTTTCCAGAATGTTCCCTGGGATAGAAGTTAAACTAATTGGCCTATAGTAACCCAGGTCCTCCCTCCTCCCCTCCTTGAAGATGGGCACAACACTGGCTCTCTTCCAGTCCTTAGGGACCACAAGTTTTGGAAGAACTTCGCTAGGGGTTCTGCGATGACTTTGGCCAGCTCCTTCAGCACTCACGGACGAAGTTCATCCAGTCCTGCTGACTTACATATGTCCAATTTCTTTAATCGATCACACACCATTTCTACAGCAATAGTAGGAAGGCGGTCATTTGAACCTTGCTCATTCTGTACAATAGCTGGCGTGATTTTCCCTTTGGTCCAGTGAAACACCAAAGCAAAGTCATCATTCAGGAGTTCAGTTTTCTTCTGCGTGCCGGTGACTAGCTGTCCTGAGTTCTTGAGCAATGGCCCCACACTCCCATTCGTTTTCCTCTCATTCCCGACGTACCTAAAGGACTTTTTTAGGTAGGTATCCCAACATATGCTCCCAAAACTGGCATCCCTGTCATAATACAGACCCTTTCCCACCCCCTCCCCCACATACAAATAAGTCATCCTGTTCTGCACTGCAGGGGTTGGCAATCTACAGCCTGTGGCCTGGATCTGGCTCACAAAACCATTAAATCCAGTCTGCAAAGCAAGGGGGCTTCAGCAGCATCCTGACAACATGGGCTTTGCCTGTGCCACAGCTAGGAGACACAGTGGCAGCCACTGGGTCCCATCACCAGCCCACCTCAGGCCTGAGATGGGTCATTCCATCCTGTCCTCTATTTGCTAGAGCACTGGGCCATAACTATTCAAGATTATTTGCTTCTAAATTGACTGACTTAGAAGCAAATAACACCAAGTCCTCTTTCACAAAGCAGGCCACTTCCCTCAATTCTTCCTAAGTAGGTTATCACTATTTATTTCAACATGCTAAATAAATTAATCATCTCATGGGGTTTCTATAATACAAACTAGGTGATATTTATACTCATAAATAAGCGATACCAAGCAATCTAATCTACACAATCCACCGTATATAAATCCATCCTCTATTCTAAGAAGGGCCAAAGTACCACAGCAATACTACTGAGCTACCTTGTAAACCAGAGATTACTTAGCTCAGCTTGCTGCAAAATGACATAGCCCTCACAGACTTCAGTAGTAGACTCCACAAATTTTGGTGTGGAATTTGAAGTCAACTTATTGAAGGAGAACATCAAATTGCCTGTGCATGTTAGGAGGAGAATTTTGAAAGAAATATCTTCTGAATCACAAAAGTAAGCATGAGAACTCAGTTTTGGAGGGAAGCTTACATGTGGTAAAACAGTGATTCCCAAAGAGGGAGGCCTATCTTAAAATATTTGCATACTGGCTGCCAGTCTAGGAAGCAGGAACTTCCATTAATAATGGAAACCGGCAGGCAGAGCAGGAAATTAAGGAAGGTGAAAACCAGATTCGCCCACACATTGAGAGAGCACCCATCTCTCCAGAGATGGAAAATGCCAAGGCAGTAATTCCACGTGTTAGAAAACAAACCTCTTTTCTATAGTATCTTATCAAGTGTCCAATCTGGGATTGTTTTCTGGCTTGTGTCTCTGTTGCTATTTACTTTGTTCCCTGGATCAACAGAGTACCTGCAAAGGTCCAGTTCATTAGCTAATTTTCCACTAGAAGTCAAGGGGTACTAGACCAGACCCCATCTAATGGTAGAAACACTACTTGTTATTGGAGAACAAAATACAGGTGAGGTACCTGGGCGTTATTCTACTTTAACATGAATACTGATCCATTTTGGGGCAGCTTTTCAATCCACCCACCCAGTCACCTTCTCCTCTGATATGCAGCAGCAAGAAAACGTAACAGAGACATGTAGTACTTTGTTTCCAAGAACTAGGATTTCCCAGGAAACATTCCCCATGGAGGAAAGATTCCAACAAACCAGTCACTGAATCCCATCTGACATTATGATGAATTACTGAATTACACAGATTGCACCCACAAAATATACACAAAAACTGAACAAAGAAGGATGGCCTTGTAGCTAAAGCAGTGAACTGGGCATCCAGCAATAGATATAGAATTCCTGGTTCTGCCATAAACTTCCTGTGCAACCTTGACTAAATCACCTAATTTCAATTGAGGCTTCTAGGCATAACAGAGTGGTTCATAACCACTGTACTGATAACTCAAAAGAACCCTTTCTTTAACATTTTCCATAACATAATCCTAATCCAGTGGTGGGCATTCAAAAAGGGGAGAGCTGCACATCAGATTGTACATTTATTTTAGGAAATTAAGGAAAGGAATATTCCTCACCCACTTCAGGAGAAAATCTTCACTCAGCCACTGTGTCATTGCTGTCAGTGTGATCACTAAGTGCTTGTGAAAGTAAGACTCCCAGAACACTGGATTTAAAATTAACGTGTGAACAGACAAAACGTTAAAAGCCTTATTAATACAAGTCCATAACAGGTGGATGCAGCACAGTGGGAAATACATGTGATGCCTCATGGGAAACTTAAATTATAGAGAGACATTTTAATCTCAGTTGCACCTTTCTTTATTAACAAGGACAGTAAGATGATATAAGAATGTGGTCTTATTCCTTAGAGTTTGTCATCTCTTGCTCTTTCCTTTTAAAGAAGGATTCTGTTTTCCTTTACAAGAAATTAATTTCATGCCTTAATAATAGAAGCATGAGGAAAAATAGATAGAAAAATAGATGGAAAAATCCATAAAACCTGGACAGAATGATCTCTAAATAGGAAAACATTTTAAAAATGTCCATGAAGAACTAGCTATTTTGCAACTAAAATATAAAGCCAATGAAAACCAGGGGAAAAGAGTGAATAACCAAGACAACTGAAAAAATCAGTTGGGGTATGTCTCTACTAATTTTGCTGTGCACCTGTGGGGGGCACTCTCAACTATGCATGCCCACCAGCTCCTGCTCTGAGCATTGCCAATCCCAGAAACAAGGCAGTGAAACCAACCTGAGGATTCCCCCGCCCCCACCCCATTGAGCTCTATGTCTCCAGGTACATCACAGCATCTACAGGGTCACCCTAAGGATGCTTCAGCACCTCATTTCCAGGATAAGGTTGTCTTGGCAAGAAGCGGCCAGTGGTGTCCCTCAGGGGTCGGTGCTTGGTCCAAAGCTTTTTAACATCTTCATCAATTATTTGGATGTGGGGGTGAAGAGCTCACTGGCCAAGTTCACAGACAACACCAAGTTATGGGGAAGTGTGATCACACTTGAAGATAGGCTACAGATACAGGTGGACCTAGGCAGGCTAGTAAGTTGGGCGGAATGGAACCAGATGACGTTTAACATCAAGAAATATAAAGTGGTCCACCTGCAGATGAACAATCCCCTGCACACGTACAGGCTTGGCAACGCCAATCTGGCCAGCACTATGAATGAAAAAGACCTGGGGGTAATAACTGACCGCAGTGTGAACATGAGCCGGCAGTGCAATGCTGTAGCCGGCAGGGCAAATAATACTCTGGCATGCATCAATTGACGCATTTCCAGCAAAACCAAAGAAGTGATTCTTCCGCTCTAGTCAGCATTGGTGAGATCACAGCTGGAGTACTGCATCCAGTTCTGGGTGCCAGACTTCAACAAGGACATGGAAAAGCTTGAGAGAGTCCAGAGAAGGGCCACGCGTATGATCAGAGACTTGCATGGCAAGCCATACAAGGTAAGGCTGACGGACCTGAGACTCTTCAGCCTGAAGAAGAGAAGGTGAGAGAGGACTTGGTACCAGCTTACTGCTACATCAGGGGCATACATCAAGAGCTCGGTGAACAACTGTTCACCAGGGCACCCTTGGGGAAAACCAGGAGTAACGGTCACAAACTCCTGGATACCGTTTCAGGATCAGCATTAGGAAAAACTTCTTCACAGCCAGGGTGTCCAGACAGTGGAATAAGCTCTCTCCAGAGGTGGTACAATTGCCTACCCTGGAAATCTTCAAGAGGAGACTGGACCTTGCTGGGGTCACATGACCCCAGTTGTTTTTCCTGCTTGGTGCAGGGGCGCTGGACCTGATGATCTTCTGAGCTCCCTTCCAGCCTGCATTCTATGAGTTTATGAATCTATGACTGGCAGAGGTGGACTAGAAACATGGGGACAGAGCCTGTCTGAAAGCAATACTCCCAACAGCAGCACAGAAGTGGTACAGACTTAATATCCAATACCTTCTAAATAACCCTCACAAAAGAAAACAGCTTGAATAAAAGGAATGAGGATGATAGGGTGCAGAAGCACAACCCTTTCCCCATCTAGAGAAGAAAATACAGTCCCAACTCAAAAAGCTTTGGTGGCTGCTTCTTCCAGGAAATTCTTCCCATCCACACATCTTGCTGTTGTTTTGAAAATAGAAGCACCAAAGCATCTCTAGGCCTTAGTTGTTGGGAACTATTTCCTTCCGCACTCCATCTTTCAGTTTGCTGTTTAGACCATCACTACACACCAGCTGTGTGGTGCCCTGATCTTACTTCCATTGAGGTTTGTCACAAGAGCACGATGGATCCAGCAGATCCTTTGAGTACTTATACCTTGGGGCCAACACCTCTGGGCGCAGACAGAAGTGCAGCTCCCCGCTGCAACTGAGAATGCTTTGCAGGAAGCATTCTGAGTTACAATGACCAGTGAACTTCTGTTTGTTCCAGGGGGGAGGGAAATCTAGTTGCTGGCTGCAGCCAGTTTCCCCTAGCAATGGCCCCTGGTCCCTGAGTAGGCTGCAAAGTTTTCAGAATGGGAGGGGGAGAAAGAGAGCAGATGGAGCTCTTTTTAGGTGTTCCTCAGCTGGCCCTGGAAGGTAGGGTGGGTGAACTGGAGTCTTCCTCCCTTCCCCTCTCCCCCCCCACGCACACAAGCACACGTGTGCACGCACACACGTACGTTACAGAAGGCACTATGTTTTGAAACATCTTCCTATGACCCCTCATGCAATGAGGGGTCAGATTTGCACCCAATCAGCCATTTTTGAAGCTGTCTGCATCTGTACACTTGTGCTTGGTCATAGCTATAAATTGCTTTCTGTGACCAGATCGAGTGAAAATTATCACTTCTGTCTGTGCCCTCTGTCTTCGTTTGCTTCTGGGAAGCAGTCGGTGTACTTCTCCATGCTGAAAAACACACGGTAATTCATGCACTATGTAAGCAGCAATGTTCAGATTGCCAGGCAAACAAATTTCCAGTCATATTATTATTATTAAGGGTACACCGGTACATTGGTTGGCTATTGGACTGGCACCAATAGAAGGAGAAATCACATTGGCTATTGGCTTTTTTTGGTTGTTGTAGCCAATCATTATGGCCACATGCCCGGAGCACCCTAGCAAGTATAGTTCGGTCCCCACGCTGGGGTTGCCGCAGAGACATTGGCTGCATGCGGGCAGGGTAAGGCACCACATGAGGGGCATTCAGTTCCTCTGGGCACCTTGCAAAAGGGGCTTCTCCCAGGTGGCTGTGGGAGCTCAGCTGCACAGGGACCACCAGTGCGGAGGCAGCGGTATGTTCTGGGGCTACAAATGCATGAGGCACCAGTGTCTGAACAAGGGTCTACTCCACCCACCTGGGAGAGCACCATGGACTGCACACAGAGGGGCTGCAGGTAGGAGCCATGGGCAAGCGGGCAACATGCATGGAAATAAGGCAGTCATCCTCTTCCTCACTGAGGGCCACAGCAGGCAAGGTGTGTGTGTGTGTGTGTGTGTGTGTGTGTGTGTGTGTGTGTGTGTGCATTCCTCTTCCTCATTGAGGGCCATAGCAGGCAGGGTGTGTGTGTGTGAGAGAAACACAAAACAAACAAACAATGTTTTATGTCAGTAGTTTAAAATACCAAATGCCTTGCACTATTACTAAATATCGGTTACCGGATTGGCATCAGCCGACATAGTTGGTTAATCATTGGCTATTGTTATTGGCCAAGAAAATCTTTATCAGTGTACCCCTAATTATTATGCAATAGCCAGCAAGACCAAACTGTTAAAGCTGAAGGGCAGCGTTTCCAAATCCAAATTCTAAAATTAGGTTTCAGACTAAGTTCAGGCTCCTGAAAACCACCCTGGTTCGGAGGGGGGGGGGGGGGGGGGGGTTAGTTTTGGTTTGATTTTTTTTTTTTTTTTTTTTAAACAGGCACTAAGAATTTTCCACTACAATCACCAAATAATCCCAGTCAAAATAATCCACAAGTGGTAGTCCTGCACCTCCCAACACCTCTAAAAATTTGCCACTTTTATTTAGAAACCTAACATGGCTTGAGGACCCCAAGTCTGAGAACACACACTTGAAAATGTTGGCCATGACATTTATCACAGAATATAAAAGGGTAAGTATAAAGGTGGGGGGCAAACAGAACAAGAGAGGCTCTCCCTACTGCTTTAAAACCTATGGGTGGCTGTACACATGTAGGATGCCTGCTCCAATGCATTCTAATTCTAACATGTTGGAGCAGATTCAATTAATCTAATTAGAATGCTTCAGCAACCTCACCATCACATGTATTCAGCATCCCTATGTTTCAAAATGGAAGCAGTTTCAAAAGCTTTAGTTAAAGTGCCCCTGCTACCACTTTGAAGAGTGGGATGCTAAATACACAAGGCACTGAGGGAGTTTTAATTAGAGCAGCTCTCAAAGCCAGTCTAATTAAAATACCCTCCTACTCTTTCCCTCCCAGAGCATGTGTATAGATGCCCTATGAGTTTTCAAGTGCACTGTTGGCTGTGGAGAAAGATCAAAACAAATGGCTGAATGTTGAGACTGTCCATCGTAACCTAACTGGACCCTAGTTAGGTTATGATGGACAGGCTCTACATTCAAGAGCCAATGCCAGAATATGCACACCAATGATCTAAAAGGTCTTTGTACGTTTCAAATGCCATAATTACAAGCAATGTAAAAACAATGTAATGGAGAGTCTCAACATTATGGGATTTTCTTTACTGGATTTTGCAGGATGCAGTCATTGCAAATGGTTCCTAGTTAGTCACAAATGCAACCTAATAAGACTTCCTACTCTGATTATAGCTGGCATTTTGTTTGGAGGACAGCAAATAGATCATACTATTTTCAGGGGGAAAATGACTTAGATAAGGATGCATTGTTTTGATTAATGTTCACTGAATAATTTTATGAGGTTATTCAGTAATTCTACATCCAACTTCCTATTAGCAAAATAAAGGGTGCCTAATTTTACCTCTCCTGAGATAGTCAGAAGTATATTAAAAAAATATGTCAAATCACACTACAGACTGAACTACTGAAAAATACAGAACTCAGACATGCTGAGAAATCAAGCACAGTCATTGCTAAAAATAACCCACCCTATTCTTTAAAAAAAATTAAAGACAAAAATAGAAACAATTTACTCAAAGCTTTATTGACATTCCTGTTCTAGTAGGCCAGTAAAATGAATTCCAATAGACATGCAGGCTGCTGCATCATTAGCAAGCAACATGAACTCAGTATCAGCCATGGATAATTTGTTTCAGTCGATCTATACACTGTTACTGACTCTTCATGTAATTTCAAGTATAAAATTGAAAGTATACATTATGATGAGGTTCTACTAGATCAGAGATTCACAAACTTTTTATTATTGCATACCCTCTTCTAGATTTACGAGCTGCCCATGTATCCCTACCACCATGTTTTATTTTAACCCCTTAAATGCCAAGTATTAGAATAATGAAAATTAAATCTGCAATTACACAATTTCTCCCGTGTACCCCTCAGAGATGTCTTGCATACCCCCAGGGGTACACACACCACAGTTTGGGAACCCCTGTATTGGATCATGACAGGTACTTACACATCATGAAAATGAACCATTTTCAAGACAAAGTATGATTAATTCTAGTGTTAGTAAGATAACTTAAGTTGTTTTATGACTGTCCTTATGAGGTATATCTAATTTATAGTTTACCATGTGAAATCTGAAATTTCCTAAGCACTGTTCAATTATTACATTTTAAAGTCCACGCAAGGCCAAAAGAAAAAGCAGTAGTACACTGCAATGAACTTGAAAGCTTGTCTAAATCTATCCCAACCAAGCAGTTGATCCAACAGAACAGGGTTGGGCAAAATGCAGTCTGGGGGCCGGATGCGGACCACCAGGCCATTCTATCTGACCTGCGGGGCCCCAAAAAATTTAGAAAATTAATATTTATCTGCCCCTGGCTGCCTGTCATGCAGCCCTCGATGGCTTGCCAAAACTCAGTAAGCAGCCCTCCGCCCAAAATAATTGCCCACCCCTGCAACAGAAAATATCACCCACAGAAATTCAGTGTTCACATAAAGTACATATTTGCACACCAGTGATTTGAAAGTTCTTCATACATTTTAAATTCCATAATTACAAGCAATGTAAAATCAATTACAACATAAAACTAACATAAGCATCTTTCCAGATAATTAGCAGTAGCATATTCACAGTATAGAAGTCTACTGTAAAGTATACTTAAAATATATTCACAGTAATATACTTTAAGAAATGCTGTAGGTAGCAATGCAGAATTCAAAGAGAAAATTGTAAAGAAACTGCAGATCTGTCTGTAATTCTTTTTCATTTTAACTCTACTATGTGGCACAGGTGGCAAGTTTAATTTCATTTTACCATGTCTTTTCCATGTTAAACACTTTCACTGTTTCCACGATGTGTGTAAAGAAATGCATAACACTACATAATGCTGCACATGAATGTCCAAGGTGTTAGGCATTTTTAACAATATAGCCATGTACTGCATTGTTAGAGAGAGCTTAGCAATTACACATTTAAGACTCTATTGTTATACACATGAATAGAAGCATAATGCTGATATCTTCTGTTCTGAGGATTATAGACAGAGCCTTGACTCTGCAAACAGTTGTGCATGTGCTTAATTTTAAGCCTATAAGCAATCCCATTCACATGCTGAGATTCAAATGCTATAAAAAAATATACACGTATTTTCTATTAGCACAAGGAACACCTAAACAACTATACATGTTAGAGTGATATTTTTTCCAGTTTATTCACATTTCATATATACTTGCATATTTTCCACAGTGCCTGGGTTTTACCAAGTTTTGTCAACTTAACTGTACCCTCATAGAGTTCTGACACTTTTGCAAGGGAGTGAAAAGCAGGAGGAGGAAAATGTATAATCACAAACAAATGCTATTTTTTAAATAATTTTCAAGCTAATGGTGTCTATTTATAATTACATTCATGTGTGTTTTTATAAATTATGATTTGTAAAAATTATTTATCATATTGATATTGATATGTATAGCTTCCAAACTGACTGAGATATTTAAGTGGCTCTTTGTTAGGTCAGTTCTAACACTCTTAGTAAATATATGTATCCAGAGTAAGTGACATTACTCTAAAAGGTAAAAACATTTTTTCAGTTTGTTGCAAGCAACAGGAAACACTCTTACCGGGTAGGTACGGGGACTTCTGTCAGAGCACCCAGCATAACTGCTTGCTGCAGCCGAACGAAGGCAATGAAAGGGCTTTCCAAAAAGTCTACCTCACCAACCAACACATTGGAAGCCTCAGCATCCCGGGGCAATTTCTTCATAAATTTATTCTTCAGCTGCATTGGTAAGAGGGGAAGGGGAAAAAAATGTAATAGGCAAAAAATACAATTAAACATATCCAATTTTACCTCCAAATCATCCAGTCTTGAAACATCAACCTGAATCTATCAATGACATGTCTCATCAGTCAATATCAATTCTAGCCATATAATTCATTGGCATATAGATGAACATGCTGCTGGTTTCTGTAGTACTACCCGATCACAATTGTGTAGCAAAGGTTAAGACATGGTGGAGGGAATTCCCATAACGGTTGTATCTGCCTAATCCCTCCTTCCTTCCTTCCTCACAACCCCTCTCCCCTCAAAAAGCCTGATATTTCTGAAATAGCAATTCTAACAGTCAAGTTCAGAGCCAAGACCCCAATAAAATGAAAGAGGTCAGTTCATGCCTGTTGGAGATATTGTTTCTCACCAGGCATAGTGGTTTGAGATATCATTAACTCTGCAGACTGGCCCTGGATTGCATCAGGTCACCATCAAGATCTCTTTGCAACCATAAAATCTAGCAGCTCTTGGAAAAATGAAATGGTAAGTTCTTCAGAGTATCGTTGGGTTACCAGGGAAATAACTGCATAATATAATGGCCCATTCCTGTCCCTTCCCCTTTCCCTTCTAAGGGAAGAAACAAAGTCACCATCAACCTTGGGGATAAACAGATTGAATTCCAGAGTTGGGAAGGTGTGAGGGAGGCAGAGGTAAACCAGGCAGGGGGAATTTATGTACTCTTATGGAAGGCCAAGAACCTTCCTCTAGAGGCAAGCCAACTTGGTGGCATTAAAGAAAGGGGTGACTATAAAGGATGGAGAACCAGAAATCTGCTTGCAGTTTCAGAGAAGCATCAAAGCTTTCTAAGTACTTATCCAAGCCCCAATCTTACAGTATGACAGGGCTAGCTGCAATACTCCCTTTGAGCAGAACTCTTGGGCAGCCAGCCTTCAGAAGGTACAAATTGCAAGACAAGGACAGAAACTAATAGAAAAAAGTGCAGCAACTGTTCCATCACAGTGTAAGCAAACACACCTTCCATAAACTCATGGAATTTAGAAAATAAAATCTAAGATTGTTGGCGTGTAGATATGATAAAATAAATTGCCATTATTTCAGAAGTGTCCATAACCATTATATCTAAAAGGCTTCAGGAATTATGCAAAGGTTGTTATTCTTCCCCATCCTTATACTAGTAATGCATACCCATTGTTCCCTATATCCCCACCAGATTATTTGTGTGTGTAAATAAAGCCCAAACCCTGTGAAAGCTGCAGCTAAAATGGTTAGCATTATTTTAGCAATGTAACTCAAATATCACCAATTCTTTTCTAACCAAGTAAAACATGCACTTTTTTAATCAAGCTTGTGTTTTGCCCCACTGGAGCAACAGTTCTTGATGGATTTCATTTCCTTAGCTTCCATTACACAACATCTCTCTCTCTCTCTCTCTCTCAAAAAGAAACTGCAGAAATTTTGCAGGGAAGTTCCAAGTTAAATAAATGCATTATTAAAATAAGCACTTTGACTGCTGACAGACATGGGAAAAAAAAACAAAACAGCACTTTAATGGAAGAGGAAGCATGGCATGTTAGTTTGACCCAGCTCCCCAGCATCCGTATAGATTGGGCACTTTAGCAGAGTTTTTTGGCACTTTTATCTAATAGCTGATTCAATCAGCTATTAGATAAAAGCTATTAGATAAAAACTTTTAGATGGTGACCTGATTCAATCAGGTAGTAGATAAAAGTGCCAAAAAGTCCCAGTGAAGCACCCAATCTATACAGACGTTGGGCGAGCTGGGTCAAACTAACATGATGCCTCTTCTGGGCATGCACTGTACTTGACAGGGGGGCACACCAAGCTTAAAGCACTGGGTTATTTTGGAGGGGGGTTTCAATGTCTGTAAGCAGCTTGTGCTTAAAGCAACTATTAACACCACTCTACCATATTCTTAGCTGTTGAGAACCACTGGAGTTTCACTGACTCAGAGAGGCAGACTTTGATGAGTTGCCTCAATTTCCATTAATAGAGGATCTGACTTCATTGATCCGTAGAGGCTCTGAAGCACATGACAACAGCATGCTTTAAAATGTATATACTGGAACACAAAGGCACAGGACAAACCTGAGGCTTATGCTACTTCCCAAAACAAAACCACCGTTAGACTCATACTTGAGATTTTCTTACACTACAGCAACACTAGAAGAGCATGGGAATTATCCAACACACTTGGCTAAAGTAGTCAAGGAAAGTTACCCCTCGTTAAATTATAGTTAGTATTTCAATTTTGGAGAATCTGCCCTCTTAGGTTGGGTTGGGGAGAGGTAGACAGCAACGGTCTGTCAGTGAACAAAAGCACAGCAGCAGGCTTGGCGGTGCCAAACTGACCAGCACTACAAATGAAAGGGATCGGGGGTAGTAATAGACCACAGTATGAATATGAGCTGGCAGTGCAACGCTATATCCAGCAAGGCAAATAAAACTCCGGCACGCATCAATTGATGCATCTCCAGCAAAACCAAGGTAGTGATTCTCCCGGTCTACTCAGCACTGCTGAGACCGCAGCTGGAGTACTGTGTCCAGTTCTAGACGTTGCACTTTATTGAGAACACGGTAAAGCTTGAGAGTCCAGAGAAGAGCAACCTGTATGATCAGAGACTTGCACAGCAAGCCATGCAAGGAAAGGTGGAGGGACCCTGGGATTCTTCAGCCTGAAAAAGCAGAGGCTGAGAGGGGACTTGGTAGCAGTTTACCACTACATCAGGGGAATACATAAAGGGCTTGGTGAGCAACTGTTCACCAGGGCACCCTTGGGGAAAACTAGGAGTAATGGCCGCAAGCTCCTGGAAGAACGTTTCAGGTTCAACATTAGGAAAAACTTCTTCACAGTTAGTGTCCAGGCTGTGGAATAAGCTCCCTCTGGAGGTGGTACAATCACCTGCCCTGGAAATCTTGAAGAAGAGATTGGACAGTCACCTTGCTGGGGTCACCTGACCCCAGTTATCTTTCCTGCCTGGTGCAGGGGGCTGGACCTGATGATCTTCTGAGGTTCCTTCAAGCCCCTTACAATCTATCAATCTAATCTATTCTCTGCATGCTGGCTCTAAGGAGGCTCCAACCAAAATAAAGCTACTACTGGCTGGAGAAGAGATGGCTGCTTCCCCAGACCCTTGTGTATATGACATCCCTTTCTCCTCAGCACACGGTGTCACCTGTAAGAGACATCAACCATGCCTGAAGCAAAATAGGGTGTAGAGGTTTTAAAGCAATAGCTCACTAGTTAAATGGTATCTAAGGTCTAATACTGAGCTCATCTCCTTTGTGTCTGTGCACCAGAAGGCCTGTCCTAGACAGCTTTGTCCTGACCAGCCAACTGCCAGTGTTATATGTCTTCCCAGAAAATACAGCTACAGCTTTGAAGTAAAAATAGTTCCCTAGAAGCTGGAGGTTATCCTTCTAATCCCCAGCACCTTTATACAGTAATCGCAGCACTCTAGACATAAGCATACTCACATGGCAATAAAATGAGCATTGTCCTCATGACAAAGTATTAGGGAGTAATCTAAGCAAGGCAGTAAATGCAATCAATTGTTTCTGATTTCTGAAGTGGGGGAATGATGTAGCAAAAGCCTAATCCAAGGTAAAAAAGAAAGGAAAAGAAAACCTTCTCTTGGCTGTTTTCCAACACCTTCTTGCCTTTAGAGAGCAGTGAGCATACGTTTTGGTTTTGGCTTGCTGTGCTTCCCTAGTGTGAAGTCTCCTGAAAGGCCAGGTCAGTTTTCATGTTGCTGCCTCTACTGCTGCTCTGCTTAGGCAGAGGGTTGTTTCAGGTCCTGGCTGGAGGTAAATTAAAGAAAAACAGAAGAGAAAGCCATCCTAGTGGTACAACCTATGCAGTGGCTCTGGCCCCAGTTTGGCACCAAACAAATTCTTCTGTAGTTTGGGTGGGATTTTCAAAAATGCTCTATATCTGCGATGTCCGTAGCAGATTTAAGGTTAATATGATCAATAATAAAGTGCTCACCTAAAACAGTAAGAAACTAAGGGTGAAATCTTATTTCCATTAACTTTATATAAGCCAGGATTTCACACATAATATCTAGGAGTGAGGAGGGGGAAGGGATCCAGAACTTCTTTTCAGGATGTTTGGACAAGACGGTACGATTTTGCCAAGCAGCCTGGAAGATGAGACAGGGGCTGCATCAACAAAATTCATGCTAAGTTTTGCTGAGCAGGAGCTTAAGTGTTTTGCTGAACAGGAAGCAAGTTAAGTGCATACTTAAGTGCTCTGTCAAGTCAAGATGAGGGAGCTCAGGGACTATTTCATGGACTGGCACACGGCTATGTCCAGGTGATGCATTAGGGGGATCAAGTACTTTTGGATCACCTGAAGGCAAACATTTATCATTCCTGCCCTTCCAGGGAGGACAAAGGGCTTTGGAGTGAAACCACCAGATTAAGGAATCTAGAGAACAATTCTCTGTTCTACTATAATTTCCTGTACAAGACTCTCTTTCTCTCTCTGTCTCATTTCCCTATCAGCAAAACACACATAGCAATGCTTCTTTTCTCCTGAACTGTCTTCTCTAAACCTGGAAGATAAAAAAAACCACAGTGCCTAGCACACACGAACACTGGCCTTAGCCAAGGCCTCCAAGGGCTACTGTGATACAGACAACACCCAACCATGACAATGATGTCCCTGAGGCCACTGATCAAAGTTTAGTTAAAAGCACAATGGGACCTGATGTGCAATCCCAACAATTGTACCTCCTCCCATATCACATGTGCATGGCAGGAGGCATGATTGTAGGTTCAAGGATCAGATTGTAATCGTGCCCTACTGCCAGGTGCCCAGTGCCCCTATGGCTCAGAGTGCCAGTCAACTGATCTGCACTCCTAGCTTCAGCTCTGGTAGGCTACCATGACTGGGAATGCCGATCAGCCGACTGCCACTCTCAGCCATGGGACCACATGGGAGCCCTTCAAGGGTTCAATTTAAGGTGAGACAGGAACAAGGCACACAGTTATTACATGTAAAGTTCTAGCATGTCAGAAGCAGCCCAAGAATGAAATTTAGACATTAATCTTAGAAAGAGTCTGCTATATGTATTTGATGATTTTTTGCTTAATGAGAAGCTACTGGAGAAAAACCTTTGTCATGCAAGCTGAATTCAAGGTGAAACAACAACACCTGTTTCACAGCCACTCTTTCTGAAACTCAAAACCCACAAACCTGTGAAAGCTTAGACCAGTTTCTCCCTTAAGACTGATCACCTCATGATGTAATAAAGTATCAAAAGCAGAATACTTGGACAGAAGTAATAAATGAAACATTTCTAATGCCTTTGAAATGGGTCAAAGGGCCAGATGTACACAGACACATGTCCTATTAAATGACCCAAAAGCAACTGAAGCACTTGTAAGTACTCTTAAAAAGAGGCACTACTCTGAAGCATTTCACTTCTTGTTATGTGTGCAGAGATACAGGGGAATCATAGGTCCTTTCAAATCCCACAGTACTCTGTTCTCCCCCTGCCCTCCATGGCGGAAGGCCAGAGAGCCTGTCAAACTACCCAGCCTCACAGTCCTGCTCCCAGCACCCCCCGCCTCCCTGTTCTGTCAGTACTGGACTCTCCAGCCCCAATTCTCTTCTACCTCTTCACTCTGGCAAGAGGGGAAGAAGAATGGGGTTTAGGGATTTGGGGCTATAGAGCAGAAATCCCAGTGGCAGAGGAGTAGGGAGCCACCACATCATTGCCATAAACCCCTGCACTTCCTCCTGCCCCCACCCCTATCAGACCCTCCCCTCCAGACCCCTGTTGCAGCTTCCAGTGCTGGAGTGCACTCCCTGCACTCCCCACTTCTCCCTCTGCTGCTACAGCCCTGCAGACCAGCTCTGGGACTCGCAGCACTACAGTGCACTACCTGGATTCACCACTACTCCCATCCCTCCACTAGCCTCCCATGCCCACCCCACCACTGGAGCCAGACTTTCAAGTCCCCAGTCCCCCTCTACCACTCTGTTCTGGAAATGGAAGAGGTTATGGGGCCTAGGAGCTAGAGAGCTGTGTATCCCAGGTATGTACAAACACACACACACACACATACACACACACTCTACACCTACATCTGCAAGCAGGCTGGCACATTTTATTCCCTTTATTCCACAGCTATAACCTGCTTTGAAAATTTGTCCCTAAACAGTACTAAAGAACAGGAAATAGTGACAAGAAAAAAACTGAAGCACCTGTCAGTTGTACGAGGCATCACTATGTGCACATGGCTGATGTCTGCATGCCAAGCCACTACTCCCAGAGCAAAACAAAAACAACAAAAAATACTGACACTGCTACAGAGGTGCACAGAAAACAAATACCCCTGATCTGCTTTACAACAACAACAAAAATAGCACAAGATCAAAACCAAAAGGCACCCTGTGATTTACCAAGAATTCCATCGGCAGTTCACAGACTGTAACATGCCTCCTTCTTGTCATGCACAGCTTGAAGTGCAGGCTACAGGTCACCGTCCCTTTAAAAAAATTTAGTGGCTGTCACCAATGGAATGAAGTGATCTGAGCAAATGCCACTGGCTTTACAACCACAAAAAGAGAAACAGTACAGGGTCAGAGGGGAAAAGAAGCCCAGAAGAATGTAAGCTTGTGGCAGATCTGCTCTGAAAAAGCAGTCATCAAGCCCACTGCCTTAAGCAGAGCACAAAATTCAACCTGATAAAGCAGTTTTCACTGATTCATGTACTTTGCAGCTCAAGGTCCTCCTCTTTGCCTTCAAAAGGAAGGGCAGTTAAGTAAAGGACAACAGATGCAATACAATATGCAAAATTCAGTTCATTGATATAACTGCCTATTGTAAAAAAAAAAAAAAAAAAAAAAAAAAAAAAAAAAACCTGTGAAGAGCAATGTGCTTATAGCAGTGTGCTCTATCTATAAGCAAATCTACCCCAGTTTATGGGGAAGGTGAAAATTTTCTGTGGGGAAAAGTGGACCTGATACAAGACCTGCTGAAGTCACTGGAAATCTTGCCATTGAGTACAATAGGCTTTGGAGCAAAGTCTCTACTAGATCAGCTGTGCAGTCTTAACCTTACTACTTAATTCCTCACCAACAGCAGTTCCTTGGAGATGACTGCTCTAACTCCATTCTCTTACAGGGATTTGCTTCTACTATATACTATCTGAGTAACCCTTCATCTTTGTGTGTTGAACCCAACTCTCATTCAAGTCAGCTAGAAAGTTCATTAACCTTCATGGAAGATGACGAACCTGGCAACGGGAAAGATGAGAGACAGGATGTGCCCCACAGCTGTTTTATCCAAAGTTCTACTTGAGACAGGAAGGCATCTCGTAGACTCCCTAATCCTCATGCACACACTGAATATCATTGACAGCAGTAGGTCTCTGGCTCTCTTGAGAGACCAGCAAGCAAAAATTTCATGCGGTGCAGACACATGGACAAACCATTTGGGGAAGATGGCAACATTACCATGGAGGAGTTACTGCAAATAAAACAACCCTGCCAGGTAGAGGAAATCCTCCTGGGAGATGGCCTCTGACTCAAATCCTATTTACCTCTCCTGGGATTTCAAAAAGACATACCTATTTTAAACTCTAAGATATAAATGTGCTCTATCACAGTCATATTAAATACAACAGCACTCTTCCAAATCACCCCTAGTTTGTGATGTTAGGTGGCATCATTGCTACTCATCATGCAATATTATTGTACAACAAAATTAGTTCAAAAAATGTGAAGCCCTATTGTTACTACTTTTGACAATGCAAAGAGGCCAAAGTAAACATCTCAAAGATGTATATGCCCATGACATCTCAGTATTAACAAAAGTGTAATTGGTCCTCTGTACAGTCAACAGAAGACTTAATTCTCTCCAGTTGCAGGAAAAAAGGATCCTGCTTACTCCATACTTGCTTTACTCCCAAATTAAAAAGCAGTGTTATGCAGAGTCTCCCAATCCTGACAGTGGTAGGACTTTGTTTCTAAGGCTCCTGGCATACTTTACACTTAAGATGCGATTAGTCTGTTAATCGCATTTTAAGTAGCAATCCAGCCATAGGTTCAAGGAATTAATTGTACCACAAAAAGGGGAAACCAGCCACAAAAATATGCAATATTTTTGTGATTGGTTTCCATCAGAAAGTAAACTGAATGTGCAGCAGGGTTAGGACCTCAGTGGGGTCTCCAACTAGCCCTGGTGCTGTCTGGGCCAATCCAGACTCATCCAGGACAATCAGCTGATTGTCGGCCAGCTCCTGGGACTGTTTGGAGGCTGGTTTGAGCCCTCATGCAGTACCAAAGCCAGCCAACAATCAGCTAGGAGTTGGACACCCAGCTTTCAACTTGTCCTGATCCCAAGCTCTCCTTGCACTAGCAAGCTGGATGTGACTGGGATCTAATTCTCAATCCCAAAATCACATATCCTGCCATGCATATGTAAGACTGGGGATAAGATCCCATTGTACCTTTAAATTAACATCTGTGAGCAGCCTAAGACTAATTAAAGGGATACTACTAGACTAACATAATGGATGCTGAAAGAAAAGCTGTCTCACCTGTGTTTCTAACAGCACCTTAAATTACTTAATAAGAAATGTTTTAAAAACCTACATTATGTTGTCTACTTTTTATTTTTCAGCTTAGATAACCATGACCTATGGTGGTTTACTTCTGCTTCTGGTCAATTCACCTCTAGGTTCTTACACATCACCAGAATTACACCGTGCTAGAAGAGACATGCATTTGTTTCACTGGAACTTGGAAAAATGTCTAATTAAAGAATTTTACTGCTTCAGTTTTTGCCTGACTTGAAGCCCATTACATAGGACTGCTTGACTGCTTCCTACATCTACTTTGTGGGAAAACGTAGACAAGCAAAACTGCTCTCCATCTGGCAAATCTGTATATTTTTAAAAGTATGAAACTAAAATAAATGAATGAGCCGGAAGTTTAATTTATGCTGGTAACATTTATTTTCCTTTTCAAGGCGACAGCAAATTGTACAGGAAGACAGTATTTTTCATTTGAGCTGTCTGGAGTGAAACTAGGTCACCATGCTGACAGATAGAGAAATTAGGAATCTCTGCTGGCAACTGGGAAGATTAGGAGATTCTGTTCAAAGAGTAAAGTCTACCAAGTACCCTCATACTTGATCAATGAAGTGAGTTGTAAGCAGTGGGAAACCATCAACACATCCCTCCCAGGAAGAGCACAGACTTTTCTCATCCAGGCCAATTTCTTTTTTAACCTTAGAATTAAGCTTTGGCAAAAGGTTCCTGTTGATATGGAAACACTGATTTTAGGTAGGCACTGCACACACAACAAATAAGAAGGGTTTTGTGTATCTCTGACTAAATGCTCCAGCTGACCATATTAATTCAAAGACTTTTTTCATCCTAAAAATAAGCCATTCCTGACTAGGGAGAACACCAAGTCACCCTCTAATCTATATATCAAGTATATATTCCATTACATATAGTTAATGCACAAACTCAGCAATGACAAGACTGCCAAAAAAATACATTCCTAATTTTTAAGCATTTCTTTTTAAGCATTTTGGCAGAGGGAACAAAACAAAGTCCTTACGATTCAGCTGGAAGGGGTTGCCAAGGACATTTGAACAAAACAATAAAAGGCTGAAGGATTTCTCACAGTGGTGAGAACACCAACCCTACCCATAGCAGGAAGGAGCACAAGAGTCCCAGGTTCCTGCAAAGTATTCACTGTGTCTTCAAACAGGGGTAGCATTATGAGAATTAAGAGGATGATAAAGGATAAATTCTGGTTCCTATGAAATGAGGACACATCCTGGTTCTTACAAACAGCTTCTGTTTGCAGACAAAAATAAAGACCTGTGAGCCAAAGAGCCACTTAAAAAAATTAACTGCTATTTCCACAGGCTGTAAAAGTAGATGGTTGATTTATGAGTCGATTTTTTTAATTGTCTCTCTAACAATAGAAGTGAAGTAATGAATGGTGCATGTTGGATCAAAAAGCACAAACACCTTGAGCTTCCCAAAGCTGGTGTGGATCAGCTTAATGAACAGGAAGCATCATGATCTTATAATTGGACAGAGAGCTCAGATCCTCTACTCTACTCCCTGCACAACCATAAGCAACTTGCCTAGATTGCGTGTCAGTCCCCTCAATGTGGCGCTTTCAGTTTTCATCCAAATGTAAATATTAAGTTTTACAAGTCCTTCTCAGCTATATTTGTGGCACACTGGCAGATTAGTTAAGGTGCCCAATGATAGTTCCAGAGGTGTGAGTTTATGCAGTGCTTTAGACTTGTGCCAAAGGCTGTCCCTAGCTGACCCAGCCATTCAGGCTGGGGAGTTAAAAGGACCCAGATGTGATATGGTGGTTACATCACTCCCTTGAGTGCTGTTGGCTACAGAAAGTGGCATGCCTTAACCATTCTAGCTCAGGCTCAAGTCAGACTTTAACACAGCTCAAGTGAACTTTGACATTTGAACCCTCATCTAAAACAGGCACTGCCTGGTGAACTTTGGAAACTCTCAGATAAAATCTGATCCAGAATTTGGGTTTTAAAGCTTTTATACAAATCCAATAGCATTTCTCTGAATTAATTCCATGAGGATTCATTTATAAACTATCTCCTGTAGTGTTTACATACTGCACCACAGGCTGATGCCTGAGAACCTACAACAAAACTCACTAGAAAGTATTGTAACTACAGAGGAAAACTTGCTTTCAATAAAACGGGGAAGGAAAGACTGTTATTGAAATCCACAGACAACATAGCAGGAGAAGCAGGAAATACCTGAGATGACAGAAAGATAACAGGAAGGGAGCCGCACAGATTAAAATTCTGGATAGAGAACAACAAAATGAGACTTGAGGTCATCCTGTAACATGTGGCAGAAATGCCTTTGGCCTGGCAGAGAGAGCCACTATTATTACTGTAAAATCCTGAAAATAAGCAAAAACATGGAATAACGCTTCTTGGAAATACCACCTAGAACCTAGGTACAATCAACAAAAGAGAGAAACCCAGAAGACAACAATGTTGAAACAAATCTGGAGTATTTAGAGGTTGCATCTGCACTTAAAAGTTTCGCCTGAACAACTATGTCAACTGGCAGTATGAAAACAGCCCCAACTCTGACCTACATAGCTATTCACCCCAAGCACAGACACCCCAAAATAGTTGCATCAGAAAAAGTACTATCTGGACTGGTTTAGCTAATCCTGTTCAGAACTGGTTTAAGAAGATTTAAACTGTCTCTGTATTAGGTGGGTTTGCCAATATAGCTTTATTGGTATCGTCATTCTGGGAAACTTTTTCAAGTGTACACAAGCCTGAAGTGAACAGAAAATCAGGCTGGTGCTTGCAATGCTGAACAGCAATAAAGAAAGTTCACTACAATTTGTGGAGGCATGAAAAAAGACTGCACACACTTCCAGAAGAGGGATGGCATAGTCCTTTCTTTACAGCGGTTACACCACACCTGGAATGCTGTACCCCCCTCTGGACACCTGACTGATGAAAGGTATTTTCTGTCATGTACGGAAGGATTTTTGCAAGCATACTTGTAGCAAGAGTGTAGCATCATGCAAGTTAAAGTATTTGAGGTCTTATTGCCATTCTGTGTGTTGAAAGAGGCACAAGTATGCCTAATGCTTCTCTTGCATGTAATTTAACTCTGAAGCAGAAGTCAGCAGGCTGCATCTGGCCCACAGAGAGGTTGGATCCAGCTCAGTAAGGCACAGGGGACGGGAAGCACACAACTGTGCCACGCCATGCATCCCCTCTGCAGCACCCCCTCTAAGCCTTGCTGTTCTTAACTCTTGCATTGACTCTTATGGCAGATTTTGCTCCTCTTAACTGCTGTCAGGGACAAGGATCAGTGACAAGGGTCAGCACAAGGGGCTTGAGAACTCTGGAAGGGGGTGGTAATTTGTGCCCCCCTGTTTTAAATCCCCAAACTGGTCAGATTCTCCATAGCAAGAACTTCTCAGGGAGGTGGAAAACAGGAAGCAAAGCCAAGGTGATACAACAGTATCAGCACAGTATCTTTAGTAATAGCTTTCCCTGTCTTGAAGGACCCACCTACCTTTTCTAAACCAAACCCTGCCATGGATCTATCCAAGTTACTCTACAATCTATCAAACCTGGACAGATCCAAGTTAATGTCTGCATTTTGACAGAACTTGAAATGTTAGAATGTAGAATTTTAATCCCAGGTATTTCATGCTTCTCCTGCTATGCTGCCTGTGGATTTCCGTAACATTCTTTCCTCCCTCTTATTGAAAGAAAGTCTGAAAGCAGTCTGGTATTAACAGATATAGTGTTAAAGAAGATATACCAAGTCCATGTGGCCTCTGGGACAAGCCTACAAGCACCACTAAGAAATAAACCACTGAGAAATAAACTCCTGCTCTGCGCACAATGAAGCCTGCAAATTAGGCAGCACAGATGTAACCCTGGGTTTTCCTGGGACCTATTTTTCTGAGAACAGCAGAAAAAATATCCTTAAAGGAAGTATCATCTTTGCCTTAAATAACCCAAAAAACACCCCTGATTAATGGAAACCAGCTCTGGAAACCCACATTCCAACCACATTACTGAAGCTGACAGCAAACAGCTAGGCTAGGGACAGACATTCAAAAAGCCTGAGCATATATTGATTCAATCTTTGCAGGTTAGTCTAACCTGCAAAGCTTGAAACAATTTGGAAGTGGACAAACATTCCCTTTTCATTCCAGAAATGCAGGCACATTGCTGCAATGGCTCAGGCTAGAAGCCAGGGGGGCACAAGAGCAGCCGCCCATCCCCTTCACTTCCAAAGTGCTGAGCTGACGGGGGTGGGAGGCATGGCAAGCCCCCGACATGACACTGATTAGGGAGGGGTTTAAACCCCAACCCTGGCCTGCACTGTCTCAGGCTCTGCCCCACCTCCCTTGGTCAAGGGACAGGAGTGTTGCCAGACCCCAGTCTCCAGCTAGCACTCTAAGGCAAAGGTGGGGTGTGTAGTGCATGTATCTGTTGATGATACCAAGCTTTTCAATCTCCCTCTCCCTGTCTGCAAACCTGATAAGGTTGCAAACCAGCAGGGAGGCTGAAAAAACCACAGTGTTTATCAGCCCATCAGCTAAACAGCTAAACAAAACCTTCTCTCATTAGTTCAAGCTCTTCTTAAACAGCTTTTTCCAAGGAGGGACATTACCAGCTGATCTGTTGATTAGCTCCAAAAAGCCCCAAGCAGACACTGTTCTGTCTGCCTGTTCCAGTGAAACTGCAGACACACACACACGCACACAGACACCTCTCAGCATTAGCTAGCATACCACATGCCTAGGGTCCATGGGGCTGGGATCCATGCTGTGGGATATGGGGGGGAGGGGGAAATCTCTGTTTGAGCAGCGAGGGAAGCCAGGCAGACCCTGCTGTGCCTGCAGTATCCCCCACAGATCTGGCTAGGGAGGAGAGGGGTGGGGTCAACCCATTCTCTGGAGCAGAGAGCACAGCCTAGCCTACCCCAGCCCAGCCCAGCCCCCAGTCCAGGGCTGCAAAGCACCTGGGATGCTGGGGGACTCTGATTTAAGTTAAACCAGGAAGGGATCTGGGACAGTCTGATACTACATTCAACCAGGTTTATCTCAAACCGGTTTTGGCCATTTTGAAACTGGTTTATGTGCACTGAACATATGTTCTGTTGCAGGTTTAAACTAGTTTCTGATCATTTAAAACAGCTTATATGGAATGTCTGTCCCTAGCCCTTATGTCTTAGGGGATACAGACAATAAACCCAACCATTTATTTATTAATTATAAAGAGAAAAACTAAAAATGCATATATCCAAACACACTGGGACTCTGCTTGGTGCTGTAACTGTAAGCGATTGATGTATTTTCTATGACCACTGTCTTACAGGATAAAGTAAATTAAAGCAAAAGATTTGTGTAAACACATACCTCCTGAAGAAAACTACAGGTGTCCTGCCAAAGTGGACACAGACTAAAATGTAACAAATCTCCTCTCTAATTCCCTGGATAGATGGTCAGGGGAAAAAAAGATAAAAACCACAAAAAAAAGTGTTCTGCATTCTTCATTTGAGTTTGGGTTAATCATCCTCAGACACATGCTCTAGCTAAATGATCTGAAAGAGGCTCTCAGAGCATAATCATATTGAGGTAACTTGGAAAATCTACATTTAATAGGCTCTCCTAAACCAAGCTGTCACTCTGGGAAGAAATTGGCTGACTTCATGCAAATTAATGAGTCAATTTTAACATGAATAAGTATCTTTAAATATCTGTGCATGTATTTAAGGTTGCTGAAGGTATTAGATTGACAGGGCTGGGGAGGAAAGCCCTCTGATTATCTACAGGGAAGAACAATTTTCCCCACATTAAAGGAAAAGAAAAGACTTCCTTTAATATTAGTGGTTATGTCAAAGATCCATGAAGTTCTTGATATCTTTACTGCACAGGTTGGCAAATACAAAGGACAAACAACAGTAAGTTTGTGAGGCAGGAGCTGGAACCTAACAAACTCATCTCACAAAGGAGTCACCCAAATTCCAGTAGATATATATATATAAAACCTACTAAGATAGGCTAAATTTGAACTGAAGCCCTACCAGCAAAGGGGCAGGACCACTATTATCAGTAGTATATGCAAGTATAAGTTGCCCCCAAGTGCTAATTTAAGAATAAGTCAAGACTGGATATCTTTCTAAAACGCTGTGGTTTAGCTCAGCCAGACATTGGGCTTGCTTCTTCACTTTACATTTGCACACACATTAAGCATGCAATGAATTACAGGCCTATGGGAAAAACACGAGATCTGCCTCATGAATGTTTTCTTTGTTAGCAGAAAATTTCTAGTCAAGATTTTGGCTCTACCTTCTCCTGCTGTTTCATCTTTAAAACCCTCAACTTTTGTGAATTAAGAGGATAAATGTATGATTAAAAACAGAGAAGAAAAAACACAAAAAAACTTCTATTTTTCTCTCTCAGGAACAGTATATGGCTTTATCATGACAAGCTTTCCATATCGTTTTATTATTGGGTATATCTGTTCCTCATGGCAATGCTAGGTCATCTGATTACAGGGTCAAGGAAGAGACCTTGGATAAACGAAATTCAAAGAAAATCTCCTAACTTCCCCCTTGCTTATTCAACAACCTGTTCTGAGATATATGTGCTAATCTAACCGCTTATCGTATGTAGTCAATAACCTCGAGTCCATAAAACATTGTTTGTGCTAGAAGGGAAGGAGGGAGAAGAATCATTGAAGTAGTGACAAGATTTTTTTTTTAATGAAGTGGTGATAAATGCAGGTGATTTGTTTTCCACAGATAAGATGACAGCAAAAAGTGCAAGTTATTCTACAGTTATCTAAGAGGAACTTTACCACCCAGATCCTTAAAGAACCATAAAATTGGTTCAACTACAGATGACTTCTATGAGATTTACTGATCTGGCTCCCAACTCAGGAAAGCACTTGAGCATGGTCTTAGCTTTAAACATGTGCTTAAGTCCTGCCATGTTCCACACTTAAGCATGTGTTTAAGTCCTGTTTCTGACTTGGGGCCTTGGAAAGGTTCTTTTTGTTACATTTTCAGGTGTGGTCCCATTTCATCCCCACAAACATTTACAAGATAAAAATCGAAAGGTTAGAGTTTTATCCATGGATACTGCTATAAGGAGATGAAATCAGAAGTAATGCTCAATCAAACTGATCATACATTACAATAGTTAGGTAGCTAATAAATCCAACTTCTGAAACTGTATTTACTCAAATATAAAATGAGATTTTTTCCCCCAGTCAGCATAGGGGAAAGAGTTCCTCATCTTATAATGGCATACAAGAAAACCTCCTGAGATACACTGCCTATCATTAAACTGCTGCCAGAAGCAGCATGTGCTTAGTAATAGAAACCAATTATGAAGTTAAGTGAATACAGCCCACAATGAGAATGCCTGTAAAACACATGGCCCATATTGGGCAAAGCACACTGATTGAAACCTATCGTAAGGCTAGGCTAGTGTCGCCCATCTGAATACAACATAGTGCCAATTGTTTTCAGTACCCCTCAACCCAGACCCCTTTTCAAGTCATGATGAACCCATTGAACACATTTCTACTTCCTTTTCATTCCCACAGCTGAGCAGCACCTTTCTTTCCCATTTCCCATTATTCCCGTTTCTTCACCAGCCTTCAGTGTCTCGCAAACATCACCAAACATCTGTGTAAATGAGAGGCTCTGTCACCCTCTCTCCACCTGCTGCATGGGATTGGTGTGGCCTCACCCTCCAACCCATGTAACTTGCTCTCAGACATTGAGCCAACTTTTATTTTTGCTGAGGGGGAGGGAAGGAGGCCTAAAATGATGGACTTGTGGAAAGCTTATGCATTTTAGGTGACAGCCCTCTTCCCCAGGGTGGGCAGGGTCCTCGGGCCCCCACATACTGGGCACCTCTGAATACTTCTGCTGTAACACATCAGCATATCATTTACAATGCTCTTAACTCAACTGAATCCAAACAAATTTCATCCACAACAAAGGGTTATGTGCCTCCTCTTGACTGAAACTATCGACACATCAAATTATATAACTCAGCCAATTCTGGTATAGGACTCAGGAAAAAAAATCAAGATTTTATTTTTTTTAACACGATAGGGAAAAGGTGGCTGTCCCTCACCCCTCCTCCAATCCCTCCCCCTCCTTCCTCCAGGCTTCTCTCCCTCTCAAATGGCTGACTTGCTTTCAGTAGTTCAAAGGTCATTTTGGGGCTTGGACTAAGTATAGGAACACTTCATACTAAAGGGGAAGGGTTTCACAGTTACGGCAATTGGAAAAAAGAGATTTATAGCTGGGATCTTCAGCAGAACTGAACACTGGCCCAGACCTATTCCCACTGTTGAGTTGAACGGAAGCTGAGAGGTCAATGCTGAACTCTTGTAAAATCCTGTTCTATAACTTGCTACCACTCCTTTTTCTCCTCACAGACAAGGCTCTCCCCATGTCCCCCCAGCTGCCCATCCACCATGCTACAGGCTGGGGAATATGCGCACTGGTTCCATGCCTCTGAGAGTTTGCCAGGCTGAGTGTTTTTTACCTAGCCTTGAGCCCTCCCACACACTAATCCTCAACCAGAGAAGAAGACATAATTTTCTCTCTCTCTAAGAATGACTTCATGGTTAGCCAACAGCTAGATTAATTCTGAAAAAGTATATATCACAGAAATCAACAATTACATGGGGAGAGGTGGAGGAGAAGGAGGTCATAAATCAATACCAGATAGGCGGCATCAAATGAAACCTTGCCTAAGGTCCAGGTAAACAGGCTGCTGGATGCAACCCAGGAAAATCTCATTGTTACCTACCATTTTAGCAAAACATTGGGCCTCAGGTCAGGTCTATCAAAGCAGACAGGTTCTCTCCCCATCTCTGGCCCCAGTCCTGCAACAACTTTCACATTTATTCAACTCTATGGGCTGTGAGAAATCCCACTGAGCACAACAGCAGTGCTCACAGGGTGTAAGATCAAACAGGTGCATAAATCAAGGCAACATCTTCATCAGAGGTATGCCTGTTTCAACAGATAAAAACTATAGAGTCATCTTGTACTCTCCTTCCTCTCTCCTTTTCCAGGGTGGGTGAGAGCAAACCAACTGCTTTCAACTCACTCTCCTTGCTCCTGCATTTGGGCAGTAGCTGGCTTCTTCTATTTCCTCATTCCACCCTTGTGCCAGGGTGGGAAAAGATAGACCCTTTGAAATCCATGGAAATCAGCCCCAAGGAATAGTTCTTAATACCATTCTTCAGGAGGAACATATCCATTTCCTGACCAGGGGTAGGTGCTATTGAATTTTAAAGCCTTTTTCTTCTGGTCAATCCACTAACTTCAGCTTTGCTTTTTGTGACAGTGGGAGCCCCTGCTGTCATTACAGATAGTATTAGCTGCCTCAGTGCTCTTTTGCCCTTGTAGCTGAAGTTCTGGCCACTTAGGGCATTTGTCCAGAAGCTTGTACTGGCGCTGCAGTATGTGCATTTGTATAAATGGAGAAATGCACATCAGCACTGAGAAAATGACAACAGCACATTTTTTAATTAAAACACATCAACGATGTGTTAGTTCAAAAACACACCACCACCATTTTCTCAGTGTTGACAGGCATTTTGCCATTTATATCAATGTATGCGATGCAGTGCCGGGCGCAGCAGCTCGCATGCGGTGCAGACTTGATTAACTGAGTCTGCTCCGATGCACCAGATCTCCAGCGCATCGGAGCAGACAAATGCATATATATAAATGCCCTTAGTACCCCTAATCAGATGACTGCAAACAGCCTCTTTCAGCAGCAATCTCTTCCAAGGTGAAAATATGTCACCTCTTGGTCATCTGAGAGCTGTTGTGCCCAGATGACCACACTTAACCACTGCCACCAGAGTCAGGAAGCCTCCAAGGGGAGAAAAGCATCCAAGTGCACTTAAATGACATGCCAACATATTTACCCTTATGCAGAGAGCTTTCCATTAGAGTGACTTTTCCTGACATCTTTTAAATTTAATCTGTCCACTCCCCAGGTAATGTTTATATAACCTCTCAGTGTATTAGAAATATTAAATAAGTATTTGAAATAGTTACAATCCTCCCTTAAACCACAAATCCTGTGACAGCATGCATGTGTGTGTGCTGTCAGTGGAAAGAGTCTCCAAACAAGAATGGCAGAGAAATAGGAAGATTGTGTGACTGAAGGCAGATGCTATTAACCTGGTGAGCGAAACACCTTTTGGGGGACATGAATGGAGTTGAGAGCCAAGGCTATCCTACCTAGCAATATTACAATTGCTAGGAAGGGAATCCCAAATAAGTAGCATGCAGACCAGGGTAACCCCAGTAAGAAAAAGACCGATAGCTACTGGTTTACAGGATTGACTAGTTAGATAAGGAGCCTTTCCCATGTCAGTGTGACATTACCAAAAGGCACTGGCATGGAGAATGTAATGCAGGTGCCTAGTTTCTATTTTACGAGTGTCTGTATCACAAGCAGTGGTGGCCTTAGGGTTGTTAGGGCCCTGGGCAAGAGTCATTCGGGGCCTCTTAAAGGCTTAATTTTGATGACCTATAAGCAAGTTGGACATTTTCGATCTCAATTTCACTTTGCCCTATCCATGAAACTGCAATGAAAGTACCTTCATACAATATTGATAATACAAATATTCAGTGTAATTAATTTTTATTTTTATAAAGTGTGGGGCTCTGGATGGCCGCCCGGTTTGCCCTCCCTTAAGGCCGCTACTGTCGCAAGGAACAGTTGGCAATAATTAACTCGGTTGCTAACACCCTCAAAGGAGGCAGAGCAACTCAAGGCCCTAAAAGCAGGACAGTCTTCTTACTTGGAGTTAGGATTTGTGTGATATGGAATAGCTTGCTGGGCCTTTGCCTCTCTGTGCAAAGAGAGTTTTTGAGGCTATCGCACAATCACTTAAACACATTTCTCCCAATTAAGGGACAGATCCAACTCCATCAATTAGGGGCAGACAGAAGTGACAATTTTCATCTGATCTGGCCACAGAAAGCAGTTTATAGCCATGATGAAACACAGGTACACAGCTGCAGGCAGCTTCAAAAATGGCCGATTGAGTGAAAATCCAAACCCACATTGCATGAAGGGTCAGATGAAGAAGTTTCAAAACAGAGAGTCTTCTGTAACTTCTGTCTATGCTGCCTCCCAGCCTGTTAGTGCTTTCAGAATGGGAGTGGGGAAAGAGAGCAGAGGGAGTTTGGTTTGGGGGCTTTTTAGCCCCTGCTGAAGGGTGGAGCAGGTGTATAGGACTCCCCCCCCCCCCCCCCCAGTGTTGCGGGGCTCTAATTCACCCACCCCACCCTCCAGGGCTGGCTGGGGAACCCCTAGAACAAGCTCCCTCTGCTCCCTTTCCCACCCCACCTCCCATTCTTAAAACTTTGCAGTCTCACAGGGAGTAGAGGCCATTGCTAAGGGAAACTGGCTGTCAGCTGCAGGCAGTAGCTAGATTCCCCTCCTCCCTGGAACCAACAATGAACTTCTGTTTGTTCCAGGGCATCGTTGTAATTCAGATCACTTCCTGCAAAGTGTTCTCAGTTGCAGCGGGGAGCTGCATTTCTGCACCCTAGATGTCTAGGTATGATCTTGTAGCACCCTGCTCAAGTTCATGAAAAAAAAAATTGCAACATGCTGTCATCTTTGCCTTAAGACTCAACAACAAAAAAGTAGCAAGTAGGACAGGGTTCCACCCACTCGTTGGGTTTATCATGTTTCAGAGATCTGAGCACGGTGGAACAGCATCACACTTCATTGCTTAAGTCCATTTAGGTGTCTAATAGGTGGAATAGAGTCTGATGCTAAGGTTCCTTTGTGGGGAGGGGTAAAGAAGTGGGGGAACTATAAGATGTCCTTAGAAGGACAGATGACTTCTTTGTGAACAGAGAACAAAGAGCATACATGTTTCTCTGGAATTTCTAGCTTTCTCCAGGTATTTTTCTGCCTATTAAGAGCCTACTGGAAGACTGATTCACCGAGGGGTGGGCAAAACCCACCAAGGGATTTTATCCAGCCCACTGCAGATCTCTTGACCCCACCTGGCCCAGGTGCAAGAGGCAGACCAGGCCATGGCTCATGTGGCCAGTCCCACCACCCCAGGGCATTCAATGGAGCTGAGACAGCGTGCCAGCTGGACTCACTTCCTGGTAGCCCCCACAGTGATGGCTCCTTCCAGCTGCCACTTTTAGTTTCTGCCACCAGACCTAGTAGATGGGATCTCCAAGGAGACTGGCATGGGACCCACACAGGCAGGGCATGCTTGGCCAGGCAGATGGAAGTGGGGCATAGGTAGGCAGGGAGCAATGGGGCAGGCAGGGGCAGGGCCAGGTTTGGAATCACAAGGTGGTGACAGCACAGGTCCAGGGCCCAAGGTAGAGCCACAATCTACTGCCTGCACATCCCTGCAACAGGCGCCAGTTCCATAGGCAGAGGCATGCAGGAAGCGGATCGTGCTTCTGCCCTGGCCATAGGCACTGCTCTGCAAACCTGATCTCAGCCCTGGCCCTGCCTGCCCTCTCTCCTGGGTGCTGCTCCCCACCCACCCACAGCCCCATCTCATTCACTCAGCTGAGCATGCCTTACCTGTGCGGGTTCCCAGCTGGTCTTTATCACTGGGTGGTGACAGCGCAGGGTCAGGCCCCGGGGACAGAGCCATTTAGGAAGCTTTGGTGAGATGCTGCAGGGAAAGGAAGGGGGAGTGCTGACCTGGCCTGTGACACCACACCAAACCTCGCTAAGTGGCCCTCCAACTCAAATAATTGCCCACCCCCAGATTAACCAAAGGTCTAGGTATAATCTGATTATCGTGTTAGCTGCATCAAACTATTTACTAGAAACATTTTTATTGTCAAAGAGGTGCATAGGCGGGATAAACAGCATACAAGTTTGGCCAAGCTTCTAAAGCATTTCCATTTTTTTTAAACCTTCAAACACAATTTTTCCCTTTTTATTTGCAAGGACACATAAAATCAGGTCAAAGCAACACAGCCATAAACTAATATCAATGTCTTTTGATTTAAAGACAGATTGACAACTGACATATACAAACAAACAAATATGAAATGGAGGAGACTTTCTCAAAGTAGAATCAGATTTCAACATACAGTCTTATTAACCTACAGATTTTCAGACAGGCTACTAAAATAATGAAAGCTTGTTACACTGAAGTCAAAACAAGAAAACCGAGTCTCTTTCCATCTGTCACCATTGTTTCCTTGCTTCCTGGACTGCATGGTTAGTGCTGTTCAAGTAAATTACCAGATGCCATCAAAACATCACAAACTTTATCATGGTGGAAGTATCAATCAGTAACTGAAGTTGAGATCTAAGGTGATTTTTTGGGCCAACTCCGAACTGCTTACAGGACAAATTTCCCTTGTGCAAAGTTCAGAGTGAGGAAGTCAGCAAATTAACTAAAGCATATTCTTTTTTTTTTTTCTTACAACACAGTTATTTAAAGCTACCAGTGTTTCATTATAAACTGATGAACACTGCACCTACAAAATTCTGCTGCACATCAAAAATTTAAAGACATTTTCAAATCTGATCCACATTGGTATTAATCTTTTAAGAGCACTGATTATGTCATTCATTTTTATAATTAAATGAATAAAATAAACTATGCTCTGGATTCATTTGGCACTTTCACAAATATTTCAAGATGATACAGGATTCGTTATCTTTGTTCTACAAAGAACTGAAAGTTTGTTGCATAATTTCAGTCTAGTTTTCTACTGAGTAGCAAGATTACAATGTTCTTTATGCTGGGTTACTTTAAAACATTACAATCTTCCCTATTAAATGCAGAATTGTTGCCTTCATTTTCCTTTCAAGAAATAAAAATAATGGGTAAGGCTTTCTTACAACCCTACTCCTTCCCACACACACACACACACTTCTCACTTGCCTCTGACTGAAGCTGGGTCATTCCAGCCCCCTGTCAGAAAACATTGCCAACTCCTGGTTCCACACTGTGCTGTGAAGCATGGTTTGGAACCTTACATAATACAAGGCATTTCAACAAGGAGAGGACAGCTGGCGATGCTTCAGGAACTGGATATGCCCCATTCACTTCTCAAAAAAATGATAATGCACTTTGGGCTTAACCACTAAGCCAGCATCATTGCTCCTAAAGGTCTTATTATCCAACTACCACCCATCACTAGCTGCATTCATTGCAGTACCACAGTTGCCTCTTATCCTACTCAGTGCTTCTAACTGGGGCATCTTGTTGGTCAGATCTGAGGAGCACCTGATCCAGTTCCTTACCTGTTCCTTGCACTCTGGTCTTGTGTTTAAATCCTCCCTCCAGCATACCCTACCTCCTCCCTCTACACCCCTCTTTCCCAGCACAGCATCAAACAAAGTCCAAACTGGAAGCTTACCTGCTCTTTGTCAGGTTTGTCAGAAATGTCATTCAGACTGGAGGAAGTCAGATTTCTATGAGTCATGGCTGGACTGCCTGTAAGGACAAGGTCAATACCAATTAAAGCATCTGTTACAACCCAAAAGAACACAGAGGTTCAGGCTACAGCACCATGTACCCAAGGGTTTCATGAATGTAGGCATGGGGGCATAGTGGACAATATTATAGGCCCTGAGGCCGACTGCTTTACACAACTGAACATGGCACATTGGGTAGAAAGAAATTATAGGTTGGTAGTGTCTTCTCCAAACATCCCCCTGTTATATATGAGACAGAATTAAGTTTCCAGAAACCACTGAGAGTTTGAACCCTGCTCTGGGATATGTCTCACTAGGGTCCCTTCCTTGAATAACATCCCCCTCTCCCTAATGGGATAGGGAGCTCTCTGAGCAGGCTGTGTGAGTAGCTGGTTTAATATTGCATCTTGGGAATCTACACCATTAACTGATGCTGCACAATAAAAACTACTTCTCTCAGTGTTACCTTATTAACCTGAGCCTATGAACCTAAGGCTAATTCTGAGATCTGCTGAACAAAACTGCATGCATGACAGCTGGATGTCAGTCATAAACAACAGGTTTCCTGATCCCACATCCTGAACAGACACAGATATTTTTAGCTATTTTCCAGCCAATAGAGAACAACTCAAGTGAGGGACTTCACACTTTTCTTTCAAAAAATGAATGAGAAGCTAGATACATGGCTCTCATCCTTAAATGGTCATTAATGTACTCCAGCAGCAGCCAATACAGCACAACTTGATAACTATTGCATGCATCCTTATGAACAGCTTTTCCAGCTGAATCCCATGCTTTCAGACACTGTACTAGAGACAAGTATCTGACATGGAAAAATAAGAACAAACTGAAACCCTTACTCATTTCTAGAACTCTTTTGGAAACCCCTAAACAAAAAAACAGTGGAAGAAGAGAGATGACAACAGAAACAAGTGTCCTACATTCTCAAAGATGATTTAGTTGTGAAATATTTAGAGGCTTTCTCATTTCATCTAGAACCAAAAGTTTTGCACTATAGCAAGAGGGGCTGTTATCACAACGTTTTCTGACTATCATGAAGGAACAGAAAATACTCAAAAAGACTACTGCTGGGAGATTTCAAAGCCACGTGGACCAGATTTTAGGCTGCTCTGTGGTTCAAGATAAGCTTCCTTAATTTATGGATATTTATTCAAACCAACATGCAAAGGCCAGATTTGCAAAGAGAGAACTGTACTCACCAGTTCCTAACAAGAACAATGGGAGCTCGCAGGTACTGCGCACTTTGGAAAACTGGATTGTTCCACTTATGTGCCCAGGTGGTAACTGACCTGCTTTGAAATTCTAACTCATAATATTTTAAGGTTTAGCATGTTGTATTTGTCCAATTAAAGTCACAAATAAAATGACTCAGGACACTGGTGCGGATAAGAGCACTAACGAGCTGGCCAGCACTGAATAGATTTTGAACTTACAGTACAACTCAGAATCAGTTGCCATCAGAACACTTACCAAACAACCATTAAGCTTGGATTCTCATGTGCATATTTAACTAATATATTCAAATATCTCATATCATACAACCATTCCCATACCACCTGGAAAAATTCACACAATTAGACTGAGCCACTGATAACACTTTGTTAAGAGGGCAATAATATTCTCAAGCCCCTTTTCTCATAGGGAAGTAAAAATCAGTTACAATTTTGTGGAATGCAGCAGGTGTTAGCACTTTGTATCCTCTTGCTTTATATAATATATATTCTATGACACAGATACTGTATATATAAAGATGTACAGACATTTTTTTAAACTTCCAGCATCCTAGCATGTCTGAACGGCACATTAACTCATGATGATAACAGGCTGCTTCTCCTCCCAACTTTCAGAAATTTAAATGCTTTTAATAAGGATTTCCTACGTGTTCTGTTATGTCTTAGAAAACTTCCTAATTTAGTTTGCTTTTTATCTCTATACTTTTAACCTTAAATGTACATTCTATATCAATAAACATGTACCACTCCTTTCAGGATGAAGGACTCCCAGCCACATATAGTTAGCCTGCTTTGGAGGAGTCAAAAAAGGATTTGGACTTCATAATGTAGCTGTTTCTTCAATAGGAAGCTGTGTTAGTAAGACTATGAATACTCCTTTTATCAATCAAGTGTTAACTAAAATATTCATGTAACTTATCACTAACTTGAACAAGAATGGCCAAAACATCAAAAGAGAGGTAGTTAGTCATGTTAGTCTGAAGTCAGGCAGAAGGCAGGGTAGATTTGCACCCTATTGACTGACTAAATCACAGAGGCATAGCCTAAGCTTTCATAAGCAATGGGCTTACTTCATCAGATGCTGTGAAAGGACATAATGAAGTAAGCCTGCTGCTTAGACAGTTGCTATGAAAAGTGAACCCCAATATTTTTCTCCTGCCAATGTCATCCAAGTTATCCTTGAAGCTACCAACATCTCTGCAAAATTTTTCCAGTGTGCCTGTGCATAAGATGGGAAATGCCATGTGAGAAACTGGCCACATAATTAGAGAGGCATCTACTTGAGTGGCTTCAAGAAAACTTTGGAGAATAAAAACCCTAAAAACTTGACAAGTGCTCCTTTAAAGCATTTAAAGTATTTGGAAGAGTTATGCTGTGTGTAGTTTGAGGGAAAAGCTACTTGCTGATGGTATACCTCCCTCTCCTGTTAACTGCACTGGCATAAAGATGGCATTGTTGGTGGACTAACTTATGTAATCTATTTTTCTTGGGCCAGATCCTATCTCATGGTGAGATTGCTTTGGCTCAAGAGACAAGACTGATGCTAACTGTGGTTTTCTGACATCTACAGTTGGGGGCAGCATAACTACTGAGGCACTACTGCTGTGCTCTAGCCTAGTGAAACTGCTCAAAAAAGGCTCTGCAATCTTGCTTTTATTTCAATAGGTGGCAAAACTCCCACTGAATTCAATGCAGAAGGATCTGGTGCCTAGAAAGGTAGCCAGGTTCTGCACCAAAATTGGCTTCTAAGAAGTAACCCCATGAAGCGCTGCAAGCATCTCAGTCCTAACTAGAGTGTAACCACTTGCAAAACTACACTGATTTACTCCAGTCAGAGACCAGCCAGACCACAAGGAAAAACAGACTGCCTTTAACCTTGACATTTTTATTTCAAGCAGGAAAGCGCTCACTTTCCAACAAAAAATTATGCAAGCAATTCAATCATCAGTTGGCAAACCTCACCATTAAACAGCAGCCAAGATTTCCAACAGTAAAATGAGGGACAAATAAAGCTGCCACTTACTGTACAGCACAAGTGTGAACCTTTGTTTTTACTGTTTATTGTTTTTCCTTTAACTGTGTTTTATGTTGTTTTAAACACCTCTTTACCTGATTTGACTATCATGTCACTCTGCCTCACACAAAATGATTTGACAGGTACACAGTTCCCAATGTCTGCAGTCTCATTCCCATCATAATTGGCTGCTATCAGAAGAAAGATCTAGCGCCAAATCCCTATGTTTTTAAAACACTGCAGGAAACTAAGCCAGGAGTCCTCCCTCATTACACTTAGCAACAGCTTCAAGAATAAATCACTTTTAACTTTTAGAAAATTTGGAGTGACAGGGGTTGAAAATTATGAGGGCAAAAGAAGCCGAATTCCTGCCTCTCTTTCCCAACAAAATCACAATTCCTATTGCCTCCCAATGACGCTTGAGTGCTTGGGGGCAAAATTCAGCCTTGGTGCATGTGTACTTTCCTGGATCCTTAACAATGAAATGTCACCCTCTACCAAATGCAGTTGTTCATTCTGACCTCACTTGGCATAAGACGCACTTATTTCACTTGCTATTCTTATACCTTCAGCTTGTCCACATTAGATTCATTTTGCACAGCAAATCTGAGTATCAGAGCCTAACAAAATATATGTAGTGCTTGGAAGACAGGGAGCTCCTCACAAGACTGTCTGAATATAGCTGTCAGGGTATAGACCAGGGTCTTCTACTCTATAAGGCCAACTTTCCAGCTAACACAGAAACACCTTGAGTTTGCAATACTTTTTCCCTAGTTTCACATCAGCATGCAACAGTAGTCTAAGATGTTGTACAAGCTTTGATAGCCCAGTCAGCACCAGGGAGGAGAGGTGGTGGCGGAGCCGCATGCTGCTCAGGACAGGATGAGCCTAGCCGGGGCAACAGAGGCTCAGCTGCATTTTTCCCCTACCTGCGCTGGTCAGTCCCGAGCGGTACACAGCTCCCCCGCCACTTCTGCTGGCTGATGAAGATCTGGCCAGGCTCCTCCCATCCCCAGCAGCACATGGGAAGCTGGCTTCAGCCGTGTGCTGTTCCAGATGGGACAGATCTGGCCAGGTCTGCATCAGCCAGGAAAGGCGGCATGCAGCTGAAGTCAGCTCCTCATGTGCTGCTGGGGACAGAAGGAGCCCAGCTGGGTATGCACCAGGCAGCAGAAGCAGTGGCGGAGCCATGTGCTACTCAGGACTGACTGGTGCAGGCAGGGGGAAAATGCAGGTGAGCCCCTGCTACTCCGGCCAGGCTTGTCCCATCCCGAGTGGCACACGGCTCCACCACCGCTTCTGCTGGCCAGTGCAGATCCGGCCAGGCTCCTCCCATCCCCAGCAGCACCTGAGAAGCCGACTTCAGCTGCATGCCGCCTTTCCTGGCTGGTGCAGACCTGGCCGGGTTCATCCCATCTGGAGCAGCATGCAGGTGAAGCCAGCCTACCAGGTGCTGCTGGGGACAGAGCGAGCCCAACTACCACTAGAAGCTGCGGCAGAGCCTCCTCCTTTTGGGACCAGCTGGCACAGGTAGGGGGAAAGTTCTGGGGGAGGTCTGATGCCCCTGAAACCCCACTGCTGGGGCAGGATATTAGAGGGGTCACAATCCCTTGCTACCTGGTAAGTTGTGCAAGGGGAGGGACTTCTGGTGGCAAATGTCAGAGGTGGGGCTTCCGGTGGCAAAGGTCAGGGGGCAGGACTTCTGGTCCCAAGATGGCAACAAGGGGGTGGGGCAACTGAAGGGGCAGGGCTACCCACGCGGCTCTTGACAGCTCACCAAAACTCATTAAAGTGGCCCTCTGCCCAAAATAATTGCCCGCCCCCAGTCTATTCCAATGTAGATGAGAAGCCAACTGCATGTACTGCATCTGTAACACTGTTGTAACTCCCATTACACACAGTCTTGCATTTAAAATGTATCTAACAGCTCCTGAGTAATGGAAGACTACAACCAGACTGATGCTTTCAGAGTCCCAGAATGTGGTAACTACAAGATGCAGCTAGTATGGACTGTCAAATGCTGCTGCAGCATGGACACAAACTGCTGTAAGGAGAAGCAAAACAAGTAACTGTTTCATGCACCCAATGCCCCTGCAACAGCTTCCTGACTTAGGGCTGTGCGACTAGTCCAGACCAGTCCCAACCCCCCCAAAATAAGCAGGGCTATCAAGGAGGTGGCATGACCATGGCAGTTAGGCAAGGTGCCAGTCTCCTCTCCAGATCCTCCACTGATAAAATTCCTACCCTACACCTTAATAGAAACCCTAAAGAGGCAGCAGAAAGTAGGAGCACATCTCTCAACCTCCATCCATCCCACAAAACACACCCAGTCTTGGTAGTTCAGGCAGGTACTGGATCAAATTTTCTCTTCCCCACTCCCACTAAAGTGAACCTAGCCTTAAATCACTAAGGGTATATCTATACTACTTCCACAGCACTCCCAGGAGAACCTCTGAGATGCACAACCCTTGCACATCCATTCCTGTTCTGTATATACTGACCCTGGAAATGACAGCTAGGGAAACCATCTTGAGCCCCCACCCCTCACTTATTCCCCCCAATTTTCAAGCATGCAGGAGACAGCGCTCCAAAGCAGCGGCAAGGCAGCTTCACTACTGGCTTTGGTGCATGCCAAGTGCATGGGTGAGTCACATTTCTCAGCAGGGCTGTGGGGAGTAATCACAGAAACAGCAGAGGCATCTCTAAACAAACTACATATCCTTGAGCTAAGGGGTATATAATATCCAAGAGATGGTTTCTCACTGCTAGGAGGTTTTATTTAGAACATTTACATGAGGCATATAGAAGAAGGTTGTTCACTCGGAAAAGAAAACCCCCACAGAGATGAGACCTAATTTGTGTAAAATACTACAGAAAAGAGGAATGCATGCTGAAGAGAAAAGGAGGAGGAGTGGCAACCCAGTCAGGATGAAGGGAGGGCGAAGAAATTTTGTTTATAAAATATTAAAAAATAAACTAACATCAAAACATCATTATGTTATGGAAAATCCACATACTATAAAAATACAGAGCCCCACTTAGCAGATAGTCAGTAGAAGCAAAAACTGCCCAGGTAAGTAGACAGTAACACATGACATCCTTGCTAAGCAACAGTGTAGCAGTTAGAGTTGTGGGAATGACTGCTTGGTTTTGGTTCACTGACAGCCCTTCCCTTTCCCCCACCCAATTATTTCAGGTCAAGCATTCTGTTTATCCCAAAATAACATTTATGAGCTTTCCTATACTTTTTTAAAATATAAAACTGGAAATATATTTCTGCTTTTGAACTATTTCAAATAGAAATTTGATACTTTGTTTAAAAATGTCAAAATTACACCTTTATTTTTTCAAGTCTTTTCGACTGAAATGACTTGGAAAACCAGATATGAATTTGTGATAGTTTAAAATGACCCAAATAAGCATTTTTATTGGCAGAAAAAAGTGTTAGCTGAAAAATATTTACCCAGCCAAGCCTCTAAGGGCACCTATACACATGCCCAACACTTGCTCTGATGTAGTCTAATTAGAACGCATCAGAGCAAACTCGATTAGTTGAGTCTGCTGAAGCATACTTATTAGCATGCTCCAACAGCCTCAACATCACATGTATTCAGTGTCTTTGTGCTTCAAAATAGCAATGGGGGTGCTTTAACTGAAGCTCATTGAACGAGCTTTAGTTAAAACACCCCCACTGCTATTTTGAAGCTTGGGACACAAAATACAGGAGATACTGAGGGTGCTTTGCAGCCCTTCAAAACATAGCCCTTCAAAATCTATACAGGACAATACTGCAGGCCTGAATCAACACTGTTTTACCCAATCATGCCTTGATATCCAAATGTATATAGCATAGGCAATGTGCTTGAAAGCCAAGCAATGCTGTCTCAGACAGAGAAAAAACAGAAAAGAGTGAGAAAAAAAGGCAACATTCAAGTACGTAGCTGGGATATCATTCAAATTTTAAAATGATGATGACCAGGTATCCTGGTTTTCTCTGTTTAAACATAGCAAATTCTCTGATTAAAAAAACCTCAAACATCCATCTCTCTCTTTCTCTCTCTCAGTTTTATTGATATATTTACAATTTTAAACCAATTTGGAAGCCTTCCAGGGCCTCAATCACTATAGTAAAATAAATTCTAAATACCCATACATTTTGGCATTTTATTTTGGGATTGTTATTTTGGAAAATCAGAGCTCCCCCTGAACCCTTTGGTCACCAGGACATGGGTCCAGCTGCAGCTTGTCCCCCCAATTCCCACCACTTTGTGGTGCTGAACAGCCCTGATATGCTGGTGCCCTGCCCATGCCATTGCCCTTCACTTCCAAGCCACAGCCCCCCCCAACCTGCTGGTGCCCCTCACTCCCTAACCCCAGCCCCCTGCCCCCCCCCCAGCCCTGCCAGAGGGGGGCCCCAGCTGCCAGGGCTATGGGGCCAGGGACTTGAGTGTGCAGCCCCTGCCCCCAACAGCAGCACCTGAGTCCCAGCTGCCGCCTGTGGGAAGTGGCAACTGCTGCAGCCCAAGTCAAAAGCAGACCCTACCTCCCCCTCCCTCACAGGTGGCACGGCCAGAGCGGAGCCCTGCGGGGGGAGGGGGATGCAAGCTACCCACTGTGGGCTCGGGCTTCCCACCCTATTGCCCTCCTCGCCGGAACCTCCATGGCCCAGCTGGTAGGACCCTGCAGGCAAAGCAGAATAGGGCCAGGCGGGGAAGCTTGGTGCTGCTGCCACCATGAGCCCCACACTGCCACGGCCATGCACTCCCTGACCACCCAGCAGCAGTGAGGGGCACAGCTCTGCACTACCACCTCTGCTGCTGCCAGGCGGGCAGAGCGCACCTCACCATGGCAGCTTGGGGCTTCCAGCGGCAGAATTGAGCTTCCCCATCCCACTCTATCCTGCCATGCTGGGTCCTGCCCACTGGACGACAGAGGCCCCGGGGGAGGGCAGCAGGGCAGGGAGCCCAAGCCTGCAGCAGGCAAGCCACCCCTGCCCCTGTTCTGTGCACAAATGTGGGGATCCAGCACTCCCTCCACCACCCCCGGCCACCGCCCAGACAAGCTGCCTGCAGCTGTCCCACTCCCTGCCTAGGCCCTGTGGCGGGCAACACATGGCCCCAGGCCCCAAGCCCCATGCACTGCTCAACTCCCTCCCTCCCTATGGGGGCCTCAATCCTCTGCCTCCCCTCCCCACCATCGCCCAACCTACTTGCAGAAGCTGCGGGAACTCCTCTTCAGGCTGCCCGGTGCCCATGTGCATATATGACCATGCACATGGTGCCCCCTGGCCTGACCACCCTCCTCCCGCTCCCCCCAGGCCCTTGCTTGCAGAGAGCTCTTTTCAAAAGTGAAAAATCTACCTGTTTCTCCTTCAAAATGCAAAATCTGCATTTTTTTTTTTTTTTTTTGGTTAAAAGGGAGATCCTGCCTTAACCTCTTTTTCTTAAAAAGAGGAAATTCAGGTTTTTCTCCTTAAAATGAGAAAAACTGTGTTTTACTGCATTTTTCCATCACAAATGGAAAACCCAGATCACTGGTGATGACAACTTTGGGAGAAAAGGAACAGGACAATCCTATGATCTTCCAAACTTCACTGTTCTCTTCAAGTTGATGGAAACAGTAACTGAATTACCATTTTCACCATGAGAAGAAAGGAACCTTTGGAAAAAAAAGCATGGAACATGCAGTAGGAAGCAGCTAGGAGAAGTGTGGATGGAGAGTAGTGCAGCTATTCTATAAAGAGAGGAGCCCCAAACTCTCTGGTGATTAACATGGCAACGAATAGTCAGGAGCACTAAACTGCCCCACATTGTACTAAATTGCCCCAAAACATTGACTTACTTAGCCATCCCATGCTTGGGCTGCGCTGAACTTGAATTTCATCATCCAAGGTGCGGGTTGCTAGGCAGGGCACTGAACTCTCAAGTGGGCTGCGTGCTTTAGTAGCGTGGCAAGCAGAAAACAGCAGGAGCCAATAGCAGCAGCAAGGTAAAGGAAGAAAGCAAAGTTAAGAAGTAAAAAGAAAAAAACTAAAGGAATTGCACAAGCAGGTGAGTTAGGAAACAGAGTTTGAAAATGTACATTGTTACAAACACAGAGTTCAAAACAACAGCTTTCAGGGCAGTTTCCCACAAACGCCCTTTTCTTAAGTTCACCCAACAGCTCTGCACCTTGCAGGTCAATCCACACAATGACCAACATTTTCAAACCTGCAAACCTAAAGAGTTAGGCCTCTAAAACCAGGTTTAGGCATCTAAGCAGCGGGTAGCCTGAATTCCAGAGGTGTTGAGCTGACCAGGCTCCCCGGTAGAACCAATGGAAGCTGCAGGTGACCAATATCTTTGAAAACAATTAGGTCACTTTTTTAAAGAGTCAACACTGACAATCCAGGCCATTATTCATACCTGTATAAATGCACCAATTAGTACCATAGGAACATTCTCCATTTTGTTGTAGAGCAGCTGATGAATTCTCCTGGTCTTTTCAAATTACACTTGAACACATCTTTTTTCTTCCTTTTCTGTCTCTTCCCCTGTGATACTCTTACTTAACTGTCCCTGGTGTTTTATTTTTTTAAAGGAACTTGAGAAACAGGTTGTATGAAAAACACCATACAAAATAAAGCTATTTTGCAGTGTAAAATAAAACATGGGAAGAGAAGCAAGTTTTCCATTGTTGGTATTAAGTCACTTTGCTGTCATCTTCAACACTTTCCAAGTGCTGTAATCAAGGTAGTTATTTTAACATCTCCGCTTCCAAACTACTATCATCCATACAACAGGCACAACATAAGTAATCTGAAAGCCAGCTGCTTCTTCCCAGTCCCCCATACAACAGGCACATAATTTACACGCTTAAATCTCACTGATTTTAGGGCACTGAAAAAGGTATTAGATACCCAAATTTCTTTTAGGAGCTGGGCCTGGAAGCATAACAATTGTTGATGCATTCCTTACACTCACAGCAAACATGCTATAAACCACTCCTCTGCCATTAAGTAGTTTAGCCTATAGGTTGTGTGAACAGAGATAATGTTTTTAAAGTGTTTTTGATGAACAGGCTTTTAATAAAGTTGTAAGTTGAAGCCTATTAGTATTTTAAGCAGGGAAGAACATAGTCAGAAATCTAGATGAACAATTCTGAAGAAGTACAGCTACACACAGAGGAAAAGGAGCTCGCTCTTAATAGAGATGCAGATGAGTTCCTACTGGTCGTGTGTACACGTGCATATTAATGTAATTTAATAAACTCTGACACTTTACTGCTCCCAGGTGCTGCATTTACATATGCGCCCAGCATGTTAAGCCAGGTCAGAGAAGCCTTGGCTGGCAGGGGGCCAGGGGAAGGAGGGGAACGGGATCAGCCTGCCAGCCCGGGGCTACTTCAACCTGGCTCAATGTGCTGCAGGAGGTACTAACTGGGACATGAGTACAGGGTGAGCCAGCAGGCAGTCCCTGTATTGAAGCACTCTCATGCCCCAACCTGCTGTGTCAGCATCTACACATACACTGCTGCAGAGTAAAAAATTCCACAGAGGGATAGTATTTGTATTTACAGGTACTACTCTGCTGCAGAGTTAATTAGTTTACTCCAGCTTAATGACCCAGCACATGTAAACACAAGACATTTACTATGAGCTAATTCATTAGGGGGACGCAGCAAGGGATTGGAGATGTTCTGTTCACTAGGGCACCTCTTGGGGTAACAAGGAACAATGGTCACAAACTGACAGAGAGCAGATTTAGGCTAGATATCAGGAAAAATTTCCTCATGGTAAGGGTGGCCAAAATTTGGAATGAGCTTCCAAGAGAGGTGGCCCTCTCCCCTACCTTGGGGGGTCTTTAAGAGAAGGCTGGATAGGCATCTGGCTGGGGTCATCTGACCCCAGCAGTCTTTACTGCCTAGGCAAGGGGTCGGACTTGATGATCTGTTGAGGTCCCTTCCAACCCTAGCATCTATGAATCTATGAATTAGTCTACTCTTCAGTAAGCGTCTTGTGTAGACATGCCCACTGACTATCAAATGATCCAGAATCTCTACTCGGCTACTGAGTGAAAGAACCATTGTGGACTGATGAACTAGGCTGAAATTCAGGAAAGGGTCTATATTCAGAAAAAACATTAAGGCATTCACTTAAGTGCTTTCCTGAATAGGGATGGATTAGAGCATGCATTTAAGAACTCTCCCAAAAAAAGAGTGTGCTATGAATAACTTCTCAGAAGATGCATGAAAGCACCAGGGAGACAGTACCAAAAAGACAGATAACAGAACCTCCCTAATCTGGAATGATAGGTTGAGGGGTTAAGAGCCTTGGCACAGGTTACCTTAAAACTGACATAAAGGCACTTAAAATGAGAGCAGTCATTAGTTAATGGGTGTTAAACTGCCCTAAGTACCCTCTAAATGTTCTAAAGATAAGCCACTCAAAAGGAGAAGTATCTACCAAACATTTTGCCCATGCTGTTCCAGGTTATTGTTTTGTACTGTTTGAATGGTCAAGGGAGTCAAAACACTTAACTTCCATTCCTCCAACATCCCAGGATGCACAGATCCCAGGCGCTCTACCCCTCCCTACCCTTCAAAACTCTAGTGTTTCCCACTCCCCACCCTGCAGAAAGCAACTGCTCTGAACTTAACTGCAGAAAGACCATGGAGCCAGGGAAGCTTGCTTCCCTAGCTACATGTTCTCACTGTCGGAAGTTCAAATTCAGCAAGACCAGAGAGCTCCAGGGAAGCCCCTGCTGCTCTGCGCTGAAACCCTGGGGGCCCTACTCTCAGCATGGAGCACGTGCAACAGTCTCAGCCAGAGGCTGCTCTGGAGACGCTGCCTCTCCAGAGCTCTCTGCTCTTGCCAGTCCTCTAGTGGCAAATCACAGTAATGTAGGTCTGAAATGACATGAAGCCTTCACCTGTAACTGCCCTAAATTTATGACATTACAGCAGTCCACAGATATTTGGTATTATGCAGGCAACCTGTGCCAAGGCCCTAAGGGACTAGAAACTTCATGCATTAGCACTTGCTGGAAAGAAGGAGAGAGGGGGGAAGCACCAGAACCACAAACTATATATGCTGTTCTAAACCCTGTTCAGGCTACTGCAAATGGCCTGGAGAGGGGCCAGGAGTTGCTGTGGTACTTCTGCCTCAGGCTATAGGGAGCATGTTGCTACCTACAGCGGCCCAGCAACACAGTCACATTGCAATGTGTATCAGTAATTGCATTCCTAAAACTCTACAGTCACAATGTACTTCCATTTTGCCCAAAGGACACATTAAGAGAGGTGGAAGTTAACCAGTGGAATTCAACACCAATTTGCCTTTATTCAGACACACATTGATCCTGAAAGGCGTATTCTTCTCCTCAAAGTTACTGACATGCACTGAGTTAGACAATTTTATTGTAGCTTTTTTCCACTTTTTTCCACTTTCCAAGTCTCCAAAAGAGATTGGAAATCCAGTGGCAGATGGACAATTGACATCAGTCACATTGTAGAAGGTGTGTTTACTAAAGAACATGCTTTTAACATCACAGTCTAAGAGGAGAGTAAAACATGTGAAAACATGGCTTCCAAGGCCTTCTGAAAAATTGATATGGCACAATAAGCGTCAGTAAGTTACTTAACATTTTTGAAGTTTAAACAGATGTGCAATATCTTATGTAATGTAGTTAAGCCTCAAAACATGCTGATTTATTAATAATCTTTAATGAGCATCTAATAATTGCATTTGGAGTTGAAGAGAGGTTAGCCATTTGGACAGCAGCAGTGAACTTCTGCAGGCAGAACAGTGAGCTGCTGTCTAACTGAAACCACCCTGAAAACCTATTGAAGAGAGGTGCAAAGTGGGCAATGCACAAAGCTCATGCAATGAAGAACTGCTGCTGCTATCCTCATTAACCTCTACCACAGCAGTAATATTGTATGGAAGTGCCAAGAAACACACAGACAAAACGTCTCCACTGAAAGGAAACATTTAGCTGGTAGAGATCTCTACGGACATTCACTAACACCTTGCGTTCATGGTGCTTTTATTATTGCTGTTAGGCATGATGACAGATGGGTGCACTCACACTGGTCTCATTACATTTCTATTCATTTAAAGGGCAAATTATGCTTTCAGACACTCATGGCACCCAGTTAAATCCAGGAAGGAAGGTACTCTCTCATCCAAAAGGAGATATGAATTGCTCTTTGTAATTTAAGTATTAAAATAAATAACAGCAAGAACTAATATTAAAACCCTTAGATTGTATGCAGCTCTTTTCATCTTTATATCTCAAAGCAATGCAGCTTAATATTTGTAACACTATGTAAATAACCATTACCCTATTTTACAGATGGGGAATGGGAATCAGAAAAAAACCCCAAAGGTACTTGTCCCAGGTCACCCAGCAAACTAGTGCCATCAGTAGTAACTAGGTCAGCTTGTCTGTCATTGGCAACAGCAGTTCAGCACATACCTCCACCATTCTTTGGCATCTCTGCCCAGGGCACAAAACCAGCTGGTTACACCTCAGAGTGCCAAAGCCAAGAAGAGATTCCAAGTCTCTCAAGTTGTAGTCCAATGCAGCCAGTGAACCTTACTGCCTTTTTAGTAAGGTTGTCTTTAGCCACAACAAATAAGCTTTACAAAAGAATAAAGGTATTTTCTGTCTTGCTGATGCCAGCTCACAAAATTTTAGTAATTTTGCTTTGTTCTGCTTTGCTTTTAAGTGAGTGCCAGCAGGGAAACTCAACCTTTTGCAGTACGCAAAGGAGAACACCGTTCCTGCACCACAGGCTGACAGTCTAAGACAGAGAGATACCCACAGTGTGCAGCATACCAGCCGAGCTGCTGGTGGTTTGCTCTCAAAATCTTGTATTTTCGGTTGTTTTTGCTTGGCACGTCATCTTTGAAAGGCTGAAGTAAGGGAGAAGAACCAAATGAGAAGCTGGTGCAGAAGAAAAGAGAGACCATTCCAAATGTTGGGGGAGGCAACAAGAAAAAAAAACTTAAGATCTTTATAGGAGGATACACATTCTGTATATAATGGGTATCTATTAGGTCACCTACATCCCTAGTCATAACACCATTATATGCAGTAATACCAAATAATCACAAGGGTTTCTACACACATAGTGGCCACAATTCACTTAAACTCATTTGAATGTAGTGTTACTATGGCATTACCATGACAATACAATGCCAAGGCATTGGTATTATTGTAAGCAATAAATATTCCATTCACACACACACACACACACACTCATGCATGCACGCACACATACATATACCTGCCCTGAAAATAGAAGGGCAGTAAGAAAGAAAAAACATTACTTAACAAATATGACAGTAAGAAATGCTAGTATGTACTTTGAAGCACACTGCATCAGCTGATCCTAGCGCAGTAATGTTTGGATCACGTGCCCTTAGCTGCTTGCTTTTTAAAAAAAATCAACTTTTAGATGTTTTTCATACAACACTGTGTGTTGATTTGCAAAATCTAAAGCCATAACATGCTATCTAATTGTTTTAAAATGTTATTTGTGGGTACTGTTTTCTAATAGGCTTCTTTGATAAGAGCAAATCTTGAAACACAATACCCTTAGTAACTATGGAGTCACTGCTGATACCTCCAAGTATATGTGAAAATAGAGCTATACAAATGCATACACACACAAACACATCTATGTTTATACATTCAAGGCCAGACTCCATTGCATCTACTGGGCATCTAAATTGACTTAGGCACCTAAATGCAATGCTGTTTCACCCTGTTCAAGTCCTAAAGATCCATTAATGCATCTACTTTTTAACTCATCATGTGATCCTTAAGACAGTCACAAAAAAGCAGCAAGGAGGAGGAGCACTCACTCACTTTTTGCATTAACTGGTTTTCAGGGACTCAAGCAGGATGGAATAGGATCGTACTTCAGCATGTAAGTGGACTAAGACACCTAATGGATGAAACAGAATCTGGCCTTCAGAGGATTTCGTAGGATGATGTTTCTTTTTAGGATGAATGAAGCGACATGGAAATCAGCTTTACCCACACTGGACAGTGATTGTAGCATAATAAAAATGTGGTGGCTTTTACTACCACATAATTAGATTTGATCCGACTTTGAAGGAACACATATCCCTTCTGTAAATAATTTAATATGCATAAAAGCAGTCTGTATTTCTATTAAAAAAAGAAACTTCAGATACTTAGCCTTTATGTTCTCAGGCATTCTTTACGTGCATGTGCTAATGTTGAATACCCATCACCACTCACATACCATCTGGAATTATATCCGTGTATGTTTCACTCAGAGCCTTCCCTTACTCTGACTCCTTGTGCTGTATCCCCTTGGGTTCACACAACTAGTCCAGTGAAGATATGGTTAGAGCAATGTGCCATGGCAAAAGCAGCCTTCAGAGCCCATAACTGAAGCATTTTCAGTAGGGCCTGATACGTTATTGGTGGGTTAGAAAAAGCATGATGATACGATGGCAGCGGAGTTAGTTTTGGCGTGGATTACTTTGAAAGGGAAGGCTATAGCCAACTGGCCTCTGCATTACCATTATCAGGGTTGGTAAACATCCTACTTGCACTGGAGACGGTCTTCCCGATGTCAGCCAGAGAGCGCAGGTTGGATTTCTTAGTCTGGTGCCGATGCTTCCTGAGCAGCGTGTAGGTAACCTTGTCCTTCATATCCAGTTTCAAAAGTCCCGTCTCAATCTGATTATCAACAATCATCTCTGTTACAAAGAAACAAGAAAGGGTCGAGGAGGAAGAAAAACAAATTACAAAAAGCAAAATTGTTTGAATGTTTCTTTTAGACTAAATGTCTTGCATTTTTTCTGAGGTTTTATTCATTTTTGTTTTTGAAATGTAGCTTTGGTTTTTATATACCATGGAATAGATGCAAACACATGGAACAGTTCTCACAAAACAACTGATGCATAGTGAGTTCCCTTTCTTCCCCTTTTAACTTGGTATAATTTGTAAGTCTGTCCATATCCATAGTGACAGTTACTGAGAATCTTTATTCTACATTACTGTATTGCTCGTGAAATGAAGAGGACAACTCTTACTTGTCTCTCACTAACTTTCACTTATGCTAATAATAATGATAAAAAAAAAATTAAGGGAAACTGAAAGCAGAATGTGTATCACTTTTGCTAACTCAATGAGCCAGGAAGTCAGCTCCTATAAGCTAGGGCTGTGCAAAGCTTCAGCAGCTGATTTGATTCAGAGGAGATACGGCCTGATACAGCGACCAAATCTCCGAATCCAAACCAAATTGGGAGACCTGTTAAAAGGTCTGAATCAATTTTGAAGCCTCCGAATTGATTCAGAAAAGATTTTGGAGATTCGGAAGACAGACATGCAAGACACAGAAACTGGGGGGTGGGGAAGGGGGAGAGATGCTCTAATATTGACATCTGTAGCTGGCCAGTGACTGTGATCTTTTCCTGAGTTACCTTGCAATCACACTGCTCTGGGGGAGGGAAACAGAAACAGCATATAAGGCTATCTGAAGTGATCAGTGCCTTTTGTGAGCTGTCTCTGTTGTGAGCTTGCTATCTAGTCTCTTGGTAGCTAAGAGTAGCTAACTAGTCTCTCCCTTATTCTGTGTTTTCCCTGACTGTGTCGTCACTGTGCACTTCAGAAAAACACAGCATATATTACAGATACATACACATTTTGTAGCACACCAAGCATTATGAAGCATGCTGGAAAGGCAGGTGCCAGGTCTTCTGACTGGGGAGCAAGAGGGGGCAGAGAGAGAGCTGCAAAATCCTCCCTCCACCCCTCCCCGGCCAAACATAGACACACCCTCTTTCCACACCCCTTAAAGTTCCCCTAGAAGCAGGTCTCTTCTGGAAGGCACTTTGGAGGAGGTTGTGGGGGCAGGTGGCTCAGCTCCTCCTTTTGTTGTGCCTCTGCCTGTTGAGGAGGAAGAAAATGCAGGATCCCCATCCACAACTGAGAAGCAAGTGGGTAGTGTAGTGTAGGATCATTTTGAGGTAGCAGATGATCCCAGGTATGCTACCTGCCATCACTGCCAAAAGCAGATCAGCCGGGGCAAGGACAAGAAACTTTTCACCACCGCAGAGATGCTGCTGCATCTCAGGAAGCAGCATCTCTTGCCCTTGTTCCTCCTCAGCCTGGCACCAGTGGGAGCATGCCCAAAAAGAAGCCCCCCTCTCGCTCCAAATCCCCTATCCTCCAAAGCAGAGGCAGGCCACCCTGGACCAGTGGGGGAAAGGCAAAGGCAAAGACAAAGGGAGGCGCATTCCCAAGGCGAGCAAAGTCACCCAGAGCACTGGGGAGATGCTTGCTGTGGACAGCCAGCCCTTCTTCTTTGTTGAGTTTCCAGGGTTCAGGTAGCTCATGGCACTCATGGCCCCATCCTACCAAGTGCCCACCCACACCACCTTTAGCATCCCAGCTTGGCATCACGTGTAACAAGAAACCATCGCTTCTTGTTCTGTGATCTGCCACCACTCAGAACAGTCTAGCTCTGTCCCCTTTGGAACCACCCTTCAGGCAGTTGAAGACTGCTATTAAATCCCACCTCAGTCTTGTCTTCTCCAAACCAAATAAACCCAATTCCCTCAGCCTCGCCTCAGAAGTCACATGACCAAGTCCCCTAGCCATTTTCATTGTTCTCCACTGGACTCTTTCCAATTTGTCCACAACCATTCTGTAATGGGGGCCCAAAACTGGACACAATACTCCAGATGTGGCCTCACTAGTGTGAAATACAGGGGAACAGTCACTTCCCTTGATCTCCTGACAACGTTCCTACTAATGCAACCCAGTATGCTGTTAGCCTTCTTTGCAACAAGGGCACACTGTTGGCTCATATTGAGTTTATTGTCCACCATAACCCCAGGTCTTTTTCTGCAGAGCTGCTGCTTAGCCAGTCAGTCTCCAGCCTGTACCGGTACACTGGATTGTTCCATCCTAAGTGCAGGACTTTACTTGTCCTTATTGAACATCAGGAGATGGCTTTTGGCCCAGTCTTCCAATCTGTCGAGATCTGAATCCTAGCCCCACCCTCCAGTGTATCTACTACTCCCCCAGCTTGGCATCACCTGCAAACTTGCTGAGGGTGCACTCCATCCCATTTTCCAGATCACTGTTGAAAATACTGAACAAAACCAGCCCCAGAACCAACCCCTGGGGCACTCCACTTCATACTGACTGCCAACTAGACATTGAGCCATTGACTACTACACTCTGAGCCCAAAGATCCAGCCCATTTTCTATCCACCTTACACTCCATTCACCCAACCTATACTTCCTTAGCTTCATTGCCAGAATGCTGTGGAAGACCATATCAAAAGCCTTGCTAAAGTCAACATATATTACATTCGCTGGTCCCCTCACATCCACAAAGCCGGTCATCTCATCACAGAAGGTAATCAGGTTGGGCAGGCATGCCTTGCTCTTGGAGAATCCATGCAGATTGTTCCTAATCACCTTCTCTTCCAAGTGCTTAGAAATGGATTCCTTGAGGACATGCTCCACGATTTTTCCAGGGACTGGGGTAAGGCTGACTGGCCTGTAGTTCCTCCTTCCCTTTCTTAAAGATAGGCACTGTATTTGCCTTTTTCCAATTGTCCAGGACCTCTCCCAGTTGCCATGAGTTTTCAAAGATAATGGCCAGAGGTTCTGCAATCACATTGGCCACCTCCTTCAGCTGCAATCACATTGGCCACCTCCTTCAGCACCCTTGGGCGCACCCCATCTGGCCCCATGGACTTGTACATATCCAGCTTTACTAAATAGTTTTTGGGTAGAGTGCAAAAAACACTTGCAACTTTGACTTGTAGAGTGTTGGTGTGCCAGGGCAGATGGCAGGGGAGCAATGAGGGGTCCAATCCTTGTTGTGGCAATGCAGCTGTGGCCCCTTCCCACTGTCCACCCACCACCAGCAATGAGCTGGGTCAGGGCTCCATGGACCCTGGTACAGCTGCTTACAGCCTCCCAGCTGCCTATCACAGCTAGCCTGGGTTCTAGGTGGGCCCTAGCCACCCACCATGGAGCAGATGGTAGGGAAGCTGCAAGCAGCTGCACTGGGGTCCACAAACCCCCAGCCCAGCTTGTTGCTAGCAACAGGTGCACACATGCCTCGAGGCAGATGGTGGAGAAGGGGCTAGGACTGCACTGCCACAACAAGGATTGGGCCTCTCATAGCTCCCCCACAGTCTGCCCCAAGGCATGGGTGCCAAGCAAAATGCCTTCGCATGCCACACTATGGCACGCATGCTGGGGGTTATCTATCTCGGGCCTAACCTGTTCTTTTGCCACTGTTGGCTGCTCACCTTCTCCCAAACTGTGCTGCCTGGTGCAGCAGACTGGGAGCTAAACTTGCCTGTGAAGACTGAGGTGAAAAAGGCATTACGTGCTTCAGCTTTTCAGCATCATCTGTCACTAAGTTACCTCTCACATTTAGTAAAGGACCCATACTTTCTCTGATCCTCCTCTTGTTGCTGACATACTAGTAGGAACCCATTCTCATTACCCTTCATGTCCCTTGCTAGTTGCAGCTCCAATTGTGCTTTGGACTTCCTGCCCTTCCTGACTGACAGAATAAAGAGCAATGGTCTCAAGTTGCAGCAAGGGAGGTTTAGGTTGGATATTAGAAAAAACTCTCTCATTAGGAGGGTGGTGAAATACTGGAACAAGTTACCTAGAGAGGTGGTGGAATCTCCATCGTTGCAGTTTTCTAAGACCTGGATAGACAAAGCTTTGGCTGGAATTATCTAGTTGGGGATGGCCTTGCTTTGAGCAGGGGTTGGACTAGATAACCTCCTGAGGTCCCTTCCAATCCTAATGTTCTATGATTTATCCCTGCATGCCTGAGCAATACTTTTATACTCCTCCCTAGTTGTTTGTCCAAGTTTACACTTCCAATAAACTTACTTTTTGTGTTTTGCTTACTGAAGAGTTCCCTGATAAGCCAAGCTGGTCTCCTGCCATACTTGCTAGCCTTCCTGGACATCGGGCTGGTTTGTTCCTACACCCTCAGTGACATTTCTTTAAAGTATAGCCAACTCTCCTAGACTCCTCTCCCCATCAGACTGGCCTCCCAGGGGATCCTGCCCACAAGTTTCCCAAGTGAGTCAAAGCCTCCTTTTCGAAGTCCAGGGTCCATACTCTGCTTTCTTTCCTTCCTTTCCTCAGGATCCTGAACTCTATCATCTTGTGGTCATGGCTGCCCAAGTTGCCATACACTACAGCCCAAAGAACAAGGCAGGTTCCCAGGTTCACAGTGAATCCTGAGGCAGGGCCCAAGTCAGGAAGGGACATGAGGCAGCTTCCAGACTCACTGCAAGTCCCAAATGCATTAAGAAGCCAGATGTAAGGCTCCAGGGGGGTGGGACCCTACTGGGGAGCTGTGTGTGAAGCTCCTGGGTCAAAGGGATAAGGGGATTAAGGCCCAGCGTCAGACAGGGGATGAGCTTGGGGATATTGAGATGCCCAGTGTGGGGCATATAGGGATTGAGGCCCATAATGGGGCATGAGGGGACCAAGAGGGTCCCGAGTCGGGCACAGGGCCTGGGGGAAAGGTAGGGGCTGGGAGCCCTGAGTGGGTAGGGGCTGGGAACCCTGAGTATATGATTTTAAATACCAGTGTAAGGGCACAAGGATCAAGAGTCCCAGTGTGAGGGCATGGGGACTGCAAGCTCCAATGTGAGGGCACAGGAGTGAGAGTCCAGACATGTGGCACTGGAGTGAGGGTCCCAGTGTGAGGGCACGGGAGTGCGGATCCCAATGTGCAGCACTGGAGAGATATGGATGCCATCTGTGAGGCATGGGACACAGTATAAGCAAGGTTGGAGCCGTGTACATAGGCCACTGGCAACAGGGCAAGTAAATCCTCCCACCTGGTTATCATCTTCTAATCAGTATCTTCAAGGCGTGGCAGAAAAGATAGGCAGGCGGTTAGCCCCAAGGTAAGTGGGAGGGCCACTGATTTCACCAGCCCCGGGACATCCACTTGTTACACTCCTATAGGAGTAGACCGATGTAACAGTTAAATCAAAATTGCTCCCAAGCAGCAAGTCTTCCTCTCCTTTCAAAATGGCTTAGAGTTAGGTCAATCCACACAGCCTTTGCATTTTCTGGCCCATCCAGTCCCGGTTTCATGCCAGAAAGCTTGTGGTAAAAATAAGCTTTTGTATTTTGACCAAAACCATCAAAACTCATTTGCTCACTTTGACTGGGAACCATTAACAAGGCCATGATGAAGAAAACACATCCCACAAAGCTTACTTACCCACCACCTGAGGGAGAGTTGAGGCCTCCATATCCAGCATGATAGATCCCTTCTCTATACATGTCCTCAGTTCAAACAAGCTGTGCAAGGACAGTGTAGCAACATGGGGTTTACTCCATCTCTCTCCACCTTCTTCCACTTTTTCTTCAAACTTAATCCACCTAGAAAAAGGCACATCAGCAAAAGTATAGTTAAAATGCTGCCTGCAGCTTAATCCAGGTATTTCTGAAAGAGGCAAAAATATACAAAACATCACATAAGTTAAGATGTTATCCCACCACTCCAAACTAAGACAAAGGGAATAAAAAACAGCAACTGTTATACTGATACTGCTTGGCATTTAAACAGGACAAAAGTTTCACAGTGAGACCAAACAAACCCATAGCTGGCCACCAAAGAGAAAATGATTCAGTTTCAGTGAGGTCAAGCTCCAAGTGTTCCCTGTGTATAATGGAAGGTCAGAACCTCAGGAAACCTGTTCTAATGCATTTAGGTGTCAAGCCTTAAAAACCTACATCTGAAAATTTTGGCCACAGTTAAAAAAATCAGGTAAATCTGAGTTCAGTAAAAATGTAAGGTAATTAAAGGTAACACATGAAAGAAAAATAAGCAATTGGATCTTAAGTCATGCATGCATTTTCATTTTTCTTACAACTGCTCAAATTTTTGATAGAAACAGGAGAATAGCCAGATAGAAGAAAACATCATCTTACACAGAACTCATCATCCACTGACCTGGAAGCATTACAAGCAAGGCAGGTATCCTTATCCCTACTTTATCCTTAGGGAAACCAAAACACAAAGAAGTAATATAAATTGCTTAAAGTTTCCTAGTAGGCCTCCACAATAGAGCAGGGGCTAGGACCTGTGAAGAAATCCCCCTCTCTCTGCCCCTCCCTTCGGTCAGCCCAGAAGTACCCCTCTTTCTTTCCCTTGCTTGCTATTTGGTTCAGGCTGGTTGACCAGGTGACCTAGCCAGATAAATTCCTGAGGGGAGTGGGGAGCTCGCTCTTCCTCTAGTGGGCATTTTGAAAAGCCACAAGCAAAGTACCTCCAGGCTGCTGCCTGAATGAATACCTGTAAGTAAAAACTTGGAAATTAGCCAGGAGTTAGGATTTATGTCTAGGCAAACATGTTTTAAAAGGACTATTATGTCCAAAACTGTGTAAGACCCTGATTAATTACATTTGCTCAAAGTGTATTCTGACTCCTTTGTTCTACTCCCTCCCCTCTCCGATCAATAAAGGTATTGGGTTACTGTGTGCCTGGCTGTGAATTCCTGAGAGGAGAGGCAGGCCTTTTTTTGCTCCCTTTGCTGGGCCAGCTAAGTTGGGCTTAGCTTTTTATTTTCCTCTGGTGCTGAATGCTATATCTTTGGATGCTTCAGGCTGAAAGAAGCACTCTGAGATATTACTGTGGCCAAAGCACCCCAAGGTTTGAAGGGACTGTGTGCCCTGGGCTGCATAGGGCCCTACTAGAGACCAGTGCCCAGGTGGTGGCAGCGTTACTGCAGGCTTGTGGGTGTTCTCCAGGAAGGGGGACAGACAGCCGTAGGCTCCCCAGGGGAGACTCCCAAAGCATGGTTTGGGCCTGGCACAGTGAGGCGGGTGGCTCTGTGTATTAGCGCCCCTTAATGTGCCACCACAGGATCCAGCTCTCTTCAATTCCATTCTGAATTCTGTTCATTAAGCTAAGGCCCACAGAGCCTCCGCTTTCCATTCCCCACGGTTCAGAACTGCCTCACAAAGGACAATTTATTTTTAATTTTTCCAGGAAGGAAAAAAAAGAGGGCCTGGAATTCTTTACAATCAAAACAAATCTTAAATGAAAAAAAAATACTTTAAATGAAAAAAATTAATAAAAACCCCACAAAATGAACATGGAAAAGATGGGTTTGTATTTTTCTATATTCTGCATCCAGGCATCTAATAACTCAGTTAAGTTTGCTTGGAAAGAAACCTGAAGACTCATCTCTCTAGTTGAATATTAGAGCAAAGGTTAAATACCATTCTGTGTAAAACATTCTTTACACAACAGAAACCATATCCTACAACACTGAAGTATCAGGTTTAAACCTACGGAATTTCCCTTTACCCCATTCCCAAAGGTCACAGAGATTCTACAAGACACTTTTAGCCCTCAGCAACACCTGAGTGCACACTGTTGCCTTCAATGGGTTTGGAGAGGTGTGACTGAATGGAACAATTCTGTTCCTGTACAAGGAGGAAGACATTTCAGTGGTCTCTTCCAGATCTATACTTACCCTAATGTGCTAGCAAAAGAAGACATGACCCATACAGAAAGATGGAGCAGATGACTTCCTCTTAACTTCAGCAACAAAAGGAAGGTCAGGGAAAGTATGGGTTCCTTACTAAATGGGAGAGACAACCTAGTGAGAGATAATGCGTAAAAGGATGAAGCCTTTTACGCAATGCGTAAAAGGATGAGGTGAATGCCTTTTTCATCTCAGTCTTCCCAGGCAAGGTCAGCTCCCAGACTACTGCACAGGGCAGCACAGTTTGGGGAGGAGGTGAGTAGCTACAGTGACAGGGAGGTGAGTAGCTACAGTGATGGACAAACAAGTTAGGAACTATTCAGAAAAGAAGGACATGCACAAGTCCATAGCACTGGATGGGATGCACCCGAGGTTGCTGAGGGAGTTGGCCAATGTGATTGCAGAACCACTAGCCATTATCTTTGAAAACTCATGGCAACTGGGAGAGGTCCTGGATGATTGGAAAAGGGCAAATATAGTGCCCATCTTTAAGAAAGGGAAGAAGGATCCAGGGAACTACAAACCAGTCAGCCTCCACTCAGACCCTGAAAAAATTAGGAAACATGTCCTCAGGAACATGCATTTCTAAGCACCTGGAAGAGAAGGTAGTTAGGAACAGATAGCATGGATTCATCAGGCACATCCAGACAAGCATGGTAATGCAGTATGTGGTGCAGCAAATATGTTTGCAGTGCCACATACCACACAGTCCAGTGTTCTCCGTGCTGCAAGGGCACGCTGCCTGCAGGTTTATTTTCCTCAGGTTTTCTTGACCCCTGGATATCCAGGGGTCAAAAAACTGGAAAAAAAATCTGGTACAACACATGTTCAGCCAGTGTGCACTGCTGAAAAGCAGAGCTGGGCTGCCTGGAGCCATGCTGTGGCTGCCAGCCAGGCTCCGCACAACAGAATCGCCGAAGCTGCAGCCCCGGGAGGCCCCCAGTATCTCAGGTATGGCTGCTAGGGTCAGCACAGTGCTGTCCCCAACCTCCCCTACCCCACCCGGGGCAACTTGCTGTGTACCAAAGTGCACATGGCACAGGCATTCCCCAGGGACAGGTGGCAGCAGCGTAAGGTGCACCGCCACTACTTGTCCCTGGGGAACCAAATATCCATGCATGTCTGGACACACCCACCAAGGGCAAGTCATGCCTGATCAACCTGGCTGAATCATAAAATAATAGAAAGTTAGGGTTGGAAGGGACCTCATGAGGTCATCTAGTTCAGTGGTTCCCAGAAGCTCAGCTGTGACCCCAGAAGCTTCTCGCTCGGGCAGACAGACAGGGATCCGAGCAGGGTGCTTGTGCCACGACCCAGCAGCCAACCTACCATGGCCCTGTACCAGGCCATGGTCCCTTGGTTGGGAACCTCTGATCTAGTTCAGTCCTCTGCTCAAAGCAGGACCAGCCCCAACTAGATCATCAAAAGCCAAACTAGATCATCCCAGCCAATTGCCTTCTCAGATGAGATGCCTGGCTCTGTGGATGTAGGGAGAGCAGTGGATGCAATATACCTTGACTTTAGCAAGACTTTTGATAACATCTCGAACGAAATTCTCTAAGGCAAGCTAAGGAACTATGAGCTGGATGAAGAGACTATATGGTGGATAGAAACCTGGCTTGATCATCAGGCTGAGAGGGTAGTAATCAATTACTTGAAGTCTAGTTGGCAGCCTGTATAAAGTAAAGTGCCCCAGCGGTCAGTCTGGAGGCTGGTTTTGTTCTATATCTTCATCAGTGGTTTGAAAGATGGGATGAAGTGCACCCTCCACAAGTCTGCAGGTGATACCAAGCTGGGGGGAACTGTATATACACTGAAGGGCAGATAGGATTCAGAGAAATCTCGCCCCCAGCTCCCAACAACCCCCAGCCCCAAGCAGCCCCTTGCAGACTGGGACTCTTCCAGCCTGCAAGGGGAAACCTGAAGTTTCCTGTATTTTTTCCTTTAAAAGAGAAAATCCACGTTTTTCCACACCAAATGTAAAACCCAGATCTCTGGTTATAAGCATCTGAAACCTATGGATTCCTTTGAAAATCTGAGCTAGCCATATTTACTGTATGTTTCCTGTATGAATTTGCAAATTACAAAGACTTCAACATTTTGGTTGAAAGCATACAATTCACCTTAAGCACTTTCCCTTGTTTGATCTACATTTGGTATTTCTTTGGAAGTTAGATGCTTAGGTATTTTTGCTAGTAGACACCTCAATACCTTTAAAATTCAAGCTTTCAAATGCTTCATTTCTGAAGTTCCCTCTGAACTCTGGAATGCACACTATCTCATTATGCAGCTTGTTGCTATTTAGTTAAGCAACTTGTTCCAACTTTTCTACCTCTGATACCTGAAAAGAGTAGTCAAAGTACATACTGCCTACACAGCCTGCATAGTAAAGACTGATACAGAGAAACTCAAACATATACACATTTCTTTAGTTGCTCCTTTCACTTCCTTGTCATCCATCATCCAGCCCCCTCTTAGTTTTCACCTTATACCTCACATATTCACCTGACTCTATTCATTGATGGGTAAGAAAGGAGGAATTGAGTTTAATAAAACTTTTACTATTGAATCAAATGTAAATGAAATTTAGCATTGATTCTGACAAAGAGAGAAGAGAGTCCTAGCTCTAAAGTAGACCAGAGGGTTCACATTTAATAACCCAGGAAGACAGAGGCTAGTTGCTTGGATCAAATGCTTTCCTGAGTCACTGCTCATTACCTTCTAATTACTGCATCAGCCAAAAAGTATCACATTTAAAAACCATAAGTATGAAGGCTATTAAAAACTCAATCAAAGATTCACTCCTAGTATAACCATTTTGAAATTTTAGTATTACTGCCTCATAACACTATTATACTCATTTGACTGCATTCTGGTTAATGCTCTCCTAAAGAAATCCCTTCTTGATCAGGGTTTTGGAAGATGCCTACAGAATCTCTTAAGAGTTATACAGTCAGGCCCAAGCCAGCATGGACAGAAAGTTGACAGCTTAAGAGCGAGTAAGTGCCTAAGTACTACAAAAATGTTCAATAATGCTGGTACTTTAGCACTTCAATATCAGGCTCACTGTGGTAGTGCACCTTCAGGTGCTTGCCACTTTAAGGGCTGAGGCAGGTAACTGGCAGGTGCCTGATGAGGGTGGCCATTTTCAAACATAGGCCAGCCAGCCTAACATCCTCGAAGTAAGGGCAGGAGCTAGGGCCATGACTTGGAGGCTCCTGGTCCTGGGCATGATCTAAAACTGCACCCTGCTAGGGTAGGGAGGCCTGGTGGGGCTCCTGGTAGCAGGAGAGCCCCCAGGAATTGCCGGGACCATGAACCTCCTTGGTGGAAGGCAGGTAGGGGTGCCTTAACCCCAGCCCCCACCATCAGGCAATAGTGCGAGCAGGAGGAGCAAGGGGGGCCAGGTGCGTTAGTAGTGAGAAACCTGAGCCCAGCAGGGCTGAGAGACCCCAGAGACCCCAGAAGGGGTAGCCTGTGGAGCGTAGTATGAGGACCCACTCACAGTAGGGTGCTATAAGGGGCGCCTGAAGGACTGAGTACGTTGGGGTGCAGACTAGGGCTGTGAGAGTGGTTTGAAGGACTGCACCAGAGGCATACTGCATAGGGCTGCAAAAGCAGCTTGAAGGACAGTACATGGGCCAGCCCCAGCAGTGTGAGCATGAGAGCAGTTGCCCAGTGAGGGGCTTCGGGCAGAATCAGCCCAGGGTTTGGCACAAGGCTGGGCCACGTAGAGTAGGGGAACTCCTGGAAACCGAAGGACTGAGTGGTAGGGCCAGTGTGCAAGTAGCGAAGCCTGATGGCCCAAGAGGGGCCGCTCAAGAGCAGCAAGGGCAGTAGAGTGTGGCCCAGTAATGAGCGATATGCCAGAGGCCTCTGTGAGAGGGGGCGGAGTGCAAGAGGCCTCCTGTGAGATGGGGGGGTGAAGCGAATGTCAGAATGAATGGAGCCCAACTATGGACCAAGTTTGCTCTGGTCTCATACTGTGGAGCAATCATAATCAGGATGCCATATGCGAGGCATGGGCCACAGTATAGGATGCCATCTGCGAGGCATGGGCCACAGTATAGGGAAGGTGTGGAGACGTGGATAGTGCCCCCTCGCATCAGGGCAAGTAATGGGCAGCCTCCCACTTAATAAATCAAGTTAACAATCAAGTCATGGCAGACAAGTCAGGGCAGACTGCCCTAGGCAGGGGAGTGGGCCGCTTTGGGTTCTGGCCTTGAGTTTGCCCCCTATCACACTCTCATAGCCTGGGACGCAAAACTTTCTTTTAAGTATAAGTAACCAAGAACCCAGCTTTGCAGGATCTCCAAACACCAGCCTAGAATTAATTTGTCAGGACAGTATTTGATCAGTAATTTAGCTTCAACATGGTAACTCACATGCAGAAAGCTGCATTTGCAATTGGTTGAGCAAAGCTAAAAGTCCACAGAGAAGTGAAGGATTTAAATGATTTGTCTGAGAGGCTATGGATTTAGTCAATACCTAACAGCTGTTAATATAAATAATATGTGCCTTGGCCAACTGGCCATGTAAGGAATTACTTTTTTTCTTTTTTTTTAGCATCCTACAAAAGTAGTGAAAGCGAGTTTAAGTTCAGCAACCCTTCTTACATGCACTTCCCTGACAGTCAAAGATGAAGCTACAAATGTACTGAACGGTAACAATATGCTATCTGACATGGTTCGTTACACGACTTATTTTATTTATTTGTTCATTTATTCATTCCACTTATATGCTGCCCTTCCCAACAAAGGCTGAGGGCTTACAGTAAAAGAACAGAATAAATTATAGAACAGAAGAACAAACAAGAGAACAAAACAACTTTAAAAAAGTAGAATATCAAATAAAACAGACACCTCATAAATAATATCTCAGTCCAGCTTTGCTTGCTAATAAGTACCAACCCAAATAGGAGTGTCTTAAAACACTTCTAGTCTCCAGTTCTGCTGGGCCTCAAGGGGAAAGAAGATCCAGGGCTGAAAAGCAACTCCGAAGAACAACTTCCCATGCATTTTCACCAAGTGGACTCAGCACGCTGATGATGCTTGCAAGAGATTACTCTTGGCTGACCTTAGGGACTGCAATAGGGCAAGTGTTTTTGGCTGTTAATTTCAAACCAGAGTTAGCCACTTTTAAAATCCCACTAGGCACCAAAATACCTTTAAAAACTTGGCTTTCCTATACATCATCCTAAGGTTCCCTCTGAAATCTAGAATGTGTGCACTTGATCCATTAGAGTTGGAGCATTATTGTAGCTGTGATGATCCATGAAAGAGATGAGAGGCAAGGATTTTTTTGATGATCTCTCTTATTGGACTAACTATATAAGTTGGGAGAGTTCTCAACTGTGCAGCTGACTGAATAAAAAAGATAACCAAAAAAGATCCTTATTACTTGACCTAGGAACTTATCATTTAGTTAAGCTATCTGTTCCTACTCTTCAGTCTGGTCCTGAACAGATAACAGCCAACACCAGTTTTCCTCCTTAGTGCATGACAGTCCTTGTTGCTGGTACAATGGGACCAGCTCAGGCATACTGCACCAGATCATATAATTAAAGTGGTGGCCTTGGGGCACTACTAAGCTCTGAGGCCTTTGCAGTTTGCTACCAATTTACCATGTCCTGTCAATCATTACTGAACAGCAATTAGTCCTCATGGAAGTACAACAGCTTTACCCAGCATCACCCACTGAGTTAATTACAACTAGTGCCAACTGAATGAGCAAATACCCAGTGACTAAAAATTTTAGCTGTTCCCTTTTAACAACCATGACTTTAATTTTTACCATGCTGCTCAGGATAAATTCACATACCACATAAACTGTATTTCCACTGGGGAAATTTTCCAAAAATTTAACACTGCTGTTAACAATGCCTGAACTCTACCATCATTAAAAAGATAGGAAACCCACAGGTACCTGGATTCCCTTGGTCTTTTTTACTATCTGCTTGGCTAGACCTACTCTGTGTAAGGGGAAACAAGAAAATGCTTAAAAGAGTGACAGCGGCATACCTGTACTAGAGTTCTCAACAAAGCTAGTGCCAATGAATCCTGAAACAATCTTTGGCTAAAGATAACATGAACACCACACTCTTCTGCAAGTATCTTTTATTCCCATCTCTGATCAGCAGTTGGAATTTTTTTATTTTTTTTTTTAAGACTGATACCAATTTTTTTCTTATGGGCCAAGACTTCAGGAGAGGAAGGCATAATCTGCTACAACTTTTGGATGAAAATGCTGTTATCTCCTTCTGGGGAGAACATATTGATTCCATATCAAACCTCTTGTTAATATTAACAGTGCATGGGAAGCTCTGGTAAAGTGTGGATTTGACAGCTCCCCTACCAGCTGAAGCAAAGGCCTAGCTGGACCTATCCAGTATATCTTGCAGAAGCAGCTACTCTTCAGCTTATAGTAGATTCTGCTTCGTAAAACCAAGTCATGTCAGGCAAACATTTAAGACTATGAACTTCACTTTCTACAGAGGTCAGCAGGAGCAAAAGAAAAACAAAATGGGGCCAAACAGACATTTTTTGCAAAGGTTTAAGGGTTTCATCATTTGACCCCTGTAAGCTATAATAATGTCACCATTAAACAGCAGTGTTCACATACACAGTCCTACAGCAGCGTAATCAGGGGTGGGTAAGTAGTGAGCAGGACACAAGCCCGGGTGTCAACTTAAGCAGGCAGCAGAATGGTAGCTGCCCAAGGAGTCTTTGCCATGGCCCTGTGCCAAAACAATAGCAGACAGGTGTGCGGACACCTTGCTGCTATAGCAGCAGCAGCAACAGCAGCCACAAGGGGTGGGCACACTGAGAAGCCCCCTCTTTCCCACCCCCACTCACCCACCTGCAAACACATTGCATCTTCTCCAGCATGCTTTTGTCCAGGGTTCAAAGCTGTATTAGTTTAGCTTCTTCAGTCCTATCTAGCAGTTCCAGCACCAAATAAAATAAATGTTTCTGAAAATTATTTTAGGGATATTTAAAACATAATGGGCACTGGCAGATGTGAAAAAAAACCAGCACTTTACTGGAAGAGGAAGTGCCACCATCTGTATAGATCAGGCATTTCAGCAGGGCTTTTTGGTGCTTTTATCTAAAGCTAATTCAATCAAATATAAGCACCAAAAAGCCCTGCTGAAGCGAGCAACCCATAAAGATGCTGGGCAAGCTGGGTCAAACTAATGCAATACCTCTTCTGGGTATACATGCTTAGCGCAGGGTCACACTGAGCTGAAAGTAAAGCACTGTTTGGGGGGTGGGGGGAGGGGGTGTTTCCATGTCTGTAAGCACAGTCAATATTCATTTTTCCACACACTAAACTGATCAAATTTGTATAAAAAATCTCTGAATTGGGCTTACCTTGCTTGGCTCTTTGTAATAACAGTCTAAATATGACACACCTTGGTTGTTCTTTTATTTAAGAATTAAGAAAACATTCTCTCTCTATTCTCACATTTGAAAGGGGAAGGAACACACTGTCTTGCAGGAAGCTGAAAGTTTAGACACAGGATTTGAAAAATGGAGAAATGGTTAACTATTTTTGCAATCAGGACTTCCAAAAGGAAAAAGCAGCCTAGTCAGTGGAAAGAGCAATCCACTAGAAAGCTGAGATGAATAATGCATATGGCAAAATGCAAATACTGAATTGATGATAAGAAAGAACTAATAAAGGGGGACAAGAAAGGCCAATAAGCAAGAAGTTAAAGACTAAAAGGTGAAGAGTCTTTAAACAGGCTCTACAAGGAACTGAAGAGGAAAAAAGAAAGGAGATAAGAATGCAAATTGATTGGTTCCTTAAATCACAGGTAAAGGAAAATTAAGGTAACCAAAATGCAGACTAACCATGAACTGAGTAGGATGCCCTCAAGACTGGAAAGTGGAGAAAAAGCTCAGCAGAACTACAGTAAAGGAAAATGAAAAGCTAATAGTTAAAAAAAGGGGACTGGAAAAGAGAATGGAAAGCCCCACAAAACTTTTATCATGAACACCTCTCTTTAGGGAAATATCCAAATCTAGTACCTTGTACAGCTTCTCATGCAGAAAAAATATGTGTAGAGGGGTTGGGAGTGGAACTGCAGGACAGAACAAAAGTCACTGTCACTGTACAGTAAGATTTCAACCTAGCAAGCCTAATGTGCTACACAGAAACCATTAGAAGCATGTAGTATCTCCAGCTAAATTAGCTGTAGATATCATGAACTGCAATTGTCTTGTGTTATTCCACCCTTTTGTCTGTATATACCGATATCAAATAAATTAAATATCAATATCAATCAAAAACAAGACAAATCATGCAGATATTAAAGTAGCACCAAGAAAACAAAAAAGAGGAAATAAAACCAGCCACCACCTCTTGCATCTACTACCCAGGGTGAACAATGCAGTATTTTTTACCCATTTAAAATTAAGTTCATCATCATATTCAAGACAAGGATTATGACAAAATAGTCTACACAAGCACATGCACACATGCATGTCTGAATTTGGCCTCTAAGTCCCAAAGGCAGCTTTCATTTGGTCTCAGAAGCTTAACTTCAGGCATCCTGTTTTCACAATTCCTACCAACATTTTAGTTGTCTGCCAAACACCATGAACATATTTGGCCCTGTAAAGATAAACAAATATACACCATAGATCTATTTTAGAGAGGTATTTAGGTAAATCCAGGGTAGAAAAAATCCCTCATAGAAAAGGCCCAGTAAATTTCAAAGGAGGACAATGTTCCTTTCAAGTCTCTGGGCCATTCTGCAGCAGGGATAATACCCTCTACTTGTGTCACTATGATTTACCCCTAAAAGTTAGTGAACACGTGTGCGTCCCTCTCAGAGCAATAGGAACTCACCTTGCAGTCTCCTTCCATTCCATCTCTTGTCCATCAACAGCCAAAAGCTCATCCAGTTCAGTGAAGAGCTGAGGGGGCGCAGGGCTGTCATCTTCCTCACCCAAGATGAAACGGATGCGCTCAGCGGCAGGGGAAACTGCAGAGGTGAAAATACTGCGATTAACAGCCTGAACGATGATCAGGGATGTGCGGCTCCACTCCTTTCCCTTCTCCCCATAGCCATTGAGCTGTTTCTCAGGGTCGCCTCTCTCCTTTGACATTGTAAATTCTCCGCGTGTGTATCTGTATCTTCCTGTCTTCCCTTGCTGCCTACTTATTTCTTAAAAACTTCAAGCTGGGAGTAAAGTTCAGGAAGACTTGTCTCTTCTTCCAGCCCTTAACTGTGTTACAACAATCCACAGCCCCTTGTAAAAAGAGCTATCAAACTTAGAACCAATATGCTCTATGGTTCATGCCCAAGGACCTTTAGTACTCTGATCAACTGAAGTCCTCAAACCGGCTTTTTTTTAATATATATGGTGTAAAACTGGTTTAAGCCAAACTAATTTGGGGACACATAGTGGAAGAAAAGCAACAGCGTCCTACTGCTGGCTTTCCCCTCCCTTTGGATGAAGCTGACTTTTTCATTGGCTTGCAAACGAATCTGTAACCCTCCTTGATTTATTACCAGGAGAAGGAATATTTAACAAAAAGGTTTGCATCATCTTTACATGAACACGGTGCCCAAATGCATTTAGTCAGGCATCACTGCACTGAAAAAAAACAATCTTAGGTAAAACATTGTCTATTTAAGTGGAAGAAATCTCATTTCACTACTTGGTCTTGTGCCGATGCAGATAACTGAAAATTCTGTGGGGCTCCTTTGGACCTGTAAACTCAGGAAAAACTAAATGAAATGTTTTCCCATGTAAGGGACAAATCCTCATAACTGTACCTAAAACTTCATTTTAGGGATGTTAAAGGTCTAACTATGTCATTTAAAGAAAAATAAGGAACTTACACTGCAAGTACCTTCCTGGGAACCAGAAAAAATTGTTAAAAGCAACATTATTCTTTGCTTCTTTACCTTGTATAAAGAAGGCCTAAAGGGTGGTTGCTGAGGCTGTTTTTGTTTCTTAAAGATTGTTCCCTCACATTAATCAAAAATGTCAACTCTGATTCTTCTTCCTAAGGATCTGTTAGGGTCTAATTTTTTTTTTAATTCCCACAACTTCAAATGAAGTTCTGAGCGTGCTGACACTTTAAAAAAAATATCCTTTCAACCAAGATTTCTTAGGCATTAGAATTAGATAAAAGTAAAAAGTAGTCAGAATAGCATGACTAAAACTTTCTCCCTCCCAATAACTAAGCATTCCTTCTCCTGCAAAACAATTATTTTACCAGTTCTCCACACAACATAGGCACACCCAAAGGTCAACAAGATCTGAATTTCTAACATTGGAATAAGAAACGCATCTCCCAGGCTTTTTTCTTTATAAATTAAGAAGTGGGCAAAAAATCATTTTTTCTTTTTTTAGATTTAACACTTTTAAACTCAGGTGACTCTCTTTCTTAAATAAAAACCAGGACATGTTTCTAGTGGCATTATTAATGATCATGAAATACTAATGGACAAGACAAAGATATTCTCCTTCTCCCTCATTTACTGGTAATGCCGCTTACAACTCCTAGCCCAACAAAATCATGGGCACCATTCTTGGACTTAAACACATTTCTCTCTTGGGATCTTATGACTCGTCACTTCTTTACCCCAGACCTCTTTAGAGTCTTTTGCCATTGTAAAAGTTCTTTGCGCCCATGAGAAAACAGGCCACTAGTCTTCTAATGTGTTTTCTTCATGAAATGTGGATCAAGTCTGTTGCCAACACTTACACTGCATAAAATTTTCACAAGGTCTTAAGTGATTTAAAAATTGAGCTACCATTTTCAAAGTTGACTTGGGTACCTGACACTCCCCAGTTACTCTTGAAACTGAAATTTGAAAAAGTTACACTTTGAGCAAAGAACATACACAGGAATTATATTCACTGACCTCTTCACTCCAGACACTGATTGTCACAATGAACACTTGTTCTATGCTATTTGTTCATGACAAACACAGTGCTAATTCTATTTATTATAGCAACATATCTTAAACAAACTTTTTTTTTATTCATTTTTTTAAAGTTTTGAATGATTAAATGAAAAGTCCAAATGTAGCACATTTAATTTTAAAAAATAGAGGGGGCAGGAAGGAGAGGAATAGGACTGTCCTAATTAAACTAGGATATACTGCCATGTTTACTAATACTTAATCCCTTCCATATTGCCCAGGGCTCTGCAGACCAATCCCAAAAACTTTGTTCACAATTATATGTACTCATAAGTGTACTCAGACAACAAGCTATGCAGTTCTTCACTGTGATGGCACTGCAAGTCTAAGAGCTATGAGAAATGGATGCAGTTAGCTGCTGAAATAATACTAAGAGCCAGACTGCAGTTGTTCTAAAAGGAAGGGAAGGAAATTGGTTTTCTAGCACTTATATTTCACCTGTTTGAAAATCCCTCTAACATGCAGTGAGGCAGGAATAGTGTTTTCAACTTTCATTCTGAAATGACTTTACACTTACTAGAACTTTGATATTACTTATTTACAAACAACAGGATTTAGTTTTTTCTTTCTAGGGGTGGAATATGGACTGAACCTTTCAAGGCAATATTTTCAAAGGCACCTACAAGAGTCCAATGACTTCATGCCTTGAATACTTTTTCCTCTAAAAAATGCAAGAAAACCAAGTCTGAGATGATTATTTAAGAAAACTATTCGAAGGAGGAATCCACATATCTACTATTAGCTACAAAGGCATTCAGGATCCTATATTAAGCCAGTGGGATTTGTGCTCCCTTGAAATTTGTGCAATCTCTTCATATCCTCTCACTTCATAGAACACAACAGCGCTAGGAAAATCTCTGAATAGGTGCTGGCAAAACTACATGCACTAGTATGTGGTCTGTAGAGTTGTTTATTTGTTTTAATAATGCCCTATTTTCCCTATTTACTGCCCTACCAGCTTGGCCTATGCTTCTCATAGATGTTAGTTAGGGTCGGAAGGGACCTCAATAGATCATCAAGTCCGACCCCCTGCATAAGCAGGAAAGAGTGCTGGGTCTAGATGACCCCAGCTAGATACTCGTCTAACCTCCTCTTGAAGACCCCCAGGGTAGGGGAGAGCACCACCTCCCTTGGGAGCCCATTCCAGACCTTGGCCACTCGAACTGTGAAGAAGTTCTTCCTAATGTCCAATCTGAATCTGCTCTCTGCTAGCTTGTGGCCATTGTTTCTTGTAACCCCCGGGGGCGCCTTGGTGAATAAATCCTCAACAATTCCCTTCTGTGCCCCCGTGATGAACTTATAGGCAGCCACAAGGTCGCCTCTCAACCTTCTCTTGCGGTGGCTGAAAAGGTCCAGTTTCTCTAGTCTCTCCTCGTAGGGCTTGGTCTGCAGGCCCTTGACCATACGAGTTGCCCTTCTCTGGACCCTCTCCAGGTTATCCGCATCCTTCTTGAAGTGTGGCGCCCAGAATTGCACACAGTACTCCAACTGCAGTCTGACCAACGCCCTATAGAGGGGAAGTATCACCTCCCTGGACCTATTCGTCATGCATCTGCTGATGCACGATAAAGTGCCATTGGCTTTTCTGATGGCTTCGTCACACTGCCAGCTCATGTTCATCTTGGAGTCCACTAGGACTCCAAGATCCCTTTCCACCTCTGTGCCACCCAGCAGGTCATTCCCTAGGCTGTAGGTGTGCTGGACATTTTTCCTCCCTAGATGAAGCACTTTGCATTTCTCCTTGTTGAACTGCAACAAGGAGAACTAGTCAAGGGCTGGAGGCAGCATACTCAAGAGCAGGGGTGCTCACTCAACCCCCAGCCCACCAGCCAGATCCAGGTCCCAGCACCAGGTAATCTGGCCTGCAGGGCTCCCCCAAGAGTACAAAATTGTGGCTGCGGGAAAGCAGTAGCATTGGTCCTCCTCTGCCAAATTTCCAGACCTATGGGGAACTCCATGGGCCAAATATCATGGCCCTGCATAGTGGATCAGGTGCACAGGGTAGCATGAAGTCTGATCCTGGTATGCAAGGCCAGGCAGGGACAGCCCAGGACCCAAGGGCCTGGGCCTGGGCCTTCCCCAGCACGGAAGAGGCAGTGTGGGGCCCAATCTGGCCCGCAGAACAGCCTCATGCCATTCATCTGACCCGCAGGGACAGAAAATTGAATACCTCTGCTCTAGAGCAAACCTGTAACTGTCCTGGATATCATTAGAGAACAACACAAAGCAAGGTCTGATCCCCACACTGAGTACAAATTCTTGCTGGCATTAACATTAATGCATTTGTATACTGTAGGCCGAGTTCTGAAACCAAGAAAATTGATGCAGATCCAGTCTTGGCCCTGTGATTATACCATTGATTTTTTTCCCCTGCATTGAGCTCTCCCTATATCAGATATTTCTTATTTTAGTTGCTTTCTTCAAGAAGCAACTAAAATTATGTGAAGTATAATTTCTGCCATTCCTGAACAGCAGCATTTTAGTATATACCTGATGGATACAAGCCCAACTCTGCAGTCTCCTCACCACCTTTAAACCCTTACCTGCTTCTCAGCACCTGTTATCCATTCTCCAAGGTAAATCAGGCACCAACTATAACTGCCAATATAACTTCTAGGATATCAATGCATTTGCACCATCTTCCATCAAACTGGGTATTCACTAAATCAGCTTATTCATCACGAGTATGAACACAAGTAACATAATATGCTCTGACTACCTGTTATACATAATACAGTGACCTCGCAAACTGGCTACATAAAAACTCTTAGTTTTTATACAAACCATTCTTGATAAAACGCACAGTTTATTTCCTGGGAAGGTGTGACAGCGGCGTGCCGCCATCACGGACACAGGGTGAGGCAAGGAAAGGTTGTGGGGCCAATGAAACCCTGGTACAGAACCCCAGAGGGGGTCACTTACCTCCGGGAGACCCGGTGGTGCCGGAGCCGAGACCACGGCAGCAGTCACAGCCGCAACTACAGCTGTGAGAGCCGGCATTACGCCGGCTATTTAAGCAACTGTTCCCAGTAAGGGAGACAGCTGGGCCAATTGCGGCGGCCGATATGGCCACCGCAGGCAAGTTTAAAAGTCCCGACAGCACCAGCAGGGAGGGGGAGCAAGAGAGGGAGAGAGAAGGAAGGCAGCACGTCTAGCGTGCTGAAGCTCCCATTGGGGAAAGGCACCAGCTAGGCTGCGCCTTGCCCGCGCAGGAGGCAGGAGAAGGATCTAAGCCTCTAACAGAGGTAGGCAAGGGGAAGCTTCTTAGCTTGCCACCGATAGGGAGTGGGGAAGGGCCAGTGCCCCTCTGAGGAGGAGGGAAGCAGGGGGCACGACGAGACGCCCTGAGCGTATTAGCACTGCCCTTCAGGGAAATAGAGTCGGGGACAGGTGCAGAAGTCCCTGACAGCCACCGGGCCAGGGAGGTCAGCCCTGGGAGTCTCCCAGCCCAGGCAGAATATTATTTCTAGAAAAGTTAGGGAAGAAGGACACCAAGAAATAGCAGAAGGACCAGCGAGACAAGAGGACAGGCTGGCAAAGGGGTACAGCTAAGTCCGGGTCCCTGCATTTGTGAAACCAATGGCCAGTAAGCCTGCAGAGGACCGCAGGTCACTATCCTACCAGCACGTGATCGGCTGGCGAGTGGACGGGGTGTAGGGGTGGCGGAGCCCCGTGGAACACCATCGGCAACAGCTGTGAGTACACCCATGTCAGGGAACCCCTCTGGTAAGCACTCCACTGAAACCCTCTCACAATTATATACCAGCAAAGTCATGGCAGGAAGGACGAGGGGAGGGGCTACCTAAACGACGGGTGACACTAGACCTGAGACATCCGTCATCACAGAAGGCAATAACTATTTATTATTATACTCTTAGGCAAAATTAAGGAAAGCAGTTAGTACTAACTCAGTTTACGGAATGCTTCCTATTTTACATTTGATTATAAATGTTTTATCAATTGAAAGTATATAGTTTAAACTCTTTTTGTAACAAGAAAGTTTACTTAAATATCTAGTTCTTATCCAACATTTCTATTACTTACACAGTGAAACTAGTCACTTATATACATTCACCCCTTTTTCTCTAGAAGTTTATTCTCATCTCAGTACGTGGATGAGGTATCTATTTGACCAGATGACAATTTTATGCACCTAAAAGTAGATTCTCTGGTGATGCAATCATAGTTCCACTGAAGTCAACAGAAGATGTCCCAAATTTTCAAAGTTTTAAATTTTCACTTAATGGGGAAAGTGTAAAAAGGAGTACTTACATTCTATGACATGTGCCTAAATGCCGTTTGCTCACTAATTCTGAGATGTTTTGGAAATGCATCATTTTAAACATGAAAACTTGATACTGCAATTATAAAGGCCTCCGTGAAAAATGCACATTGATATATCTTTAAAATCACACTTACTAAAAATAATTAAAACAGCTTTAGCTCCCTAGGCCAGCACTACACTTAGGGTGACCACCTTTTCAAAAAGGGAAGGCAGGACACAATGTCGCCAGCCTGTAAGGCAAAACCCGCCATTTCCTAATCTCTGCAGACACTGTGAATCTGGAACAAATGCTGTCCCAGAGTCATGCAGTCTGGGATTGGAACTTAAGGTTCCCAATGCACGACTGTCCCACCCAATTAAGGATGGGTGATCACCCTAACTGCACTTGAGCATATGGTTATAATCAAGCATTTTGACTCCCAGGTGGTTTTGTAATCAATGGGATGCAAGCATGCACTGAAGTGTTATGCTGAACTGGGACTTGGCAGAGAAGGGAAAAAGGCTGAACTAGGGGAAAATGCACAGTCATAGCTTCCCTCCTCAACTAACAACTCTATTACACTGATTCTCAACTAGGGTGCCTCAACATGTATAGATGCACAAATGCTGGTACCATCACTGCTTCTCAATGCTAGAGCAGAACTCTTTTAAAAAAAAATATTCAGCTTTCCATGGAGTCCATGACCTTGTAGCCAAAGCATCACTGGCAGCAAAATGGAAGTACCGATATACATTTTTATATATGTACAGAGGTAGAGAGAGTGAGACGGTCCTGAAAAGAAAGATCATTGTGTGGTTAAAGCACTGGAGGGCCAGGCAACTGGAGTTGTGTGCCTCAGTTTTGCTGCGTGACCCAAGGCAAATTACTTAAATCTCTCTACACCTTAGTTCTGTATCTGTACAATGGAGATAAAAACAGTTTCTATATTAGCCATGCTTATTTAGATTGCAAACTCTTCAGAGCAGGGACTCTCTTGCTTTGTGTGTGTAGTGTGTTAACATAATGAAGCCTTAATCTTGGCAAAGGCTTTAATGTGCTACTGTAATGATGTATAATTATATCAATAACAGCAATGTATTATTTGTACTGAAACAGTGCCTAGGAGCCCCAATCATACATCAGGGCAATTTTTGCTACAAACACAACAAAAAGATGATACCTGCTGTACACATGTATAAATCCAGTGCTGCAGATGCGAGTGGAGGTTACTGTGATTTAGCCCTGATTCAAATTCAGCTCAAGAAGCAGCAAAGTTAGTGCTATTTCATAGTTGTCATGTGGCTTCATAGTACTGCAATGGTGCAGATGTGCAGCAAGAGGTGGCTATCCACCTCCATTTTGCTGTTGGAAGTCTCCAGATTGAGCCCAAAAACTGAGCTACGCTCTCACCCTCCAGAGCAAGGCAGATTAGCCAGGAAGTTTACAAGTCTTCTCCTACCTGTAACACTTTTTCCAGGGGCTTCAGTCCCTGATTACTACAAATCTGCACTACTTTCGCTTACAACTGTTTTTAAAAGATTAAAAAAGAAGTTAAGAAGGTTAAAACCTCTAAAACCAAATCAAGAAGGTAAAAGGATTAATGGTCATTTCAAAAACCACTGTCAGAACAATGCCACTTCTCAGACCTTAGGCACATTCATCATTCTTTTAAGAAGTTTAAAGTCTTGAACCATCTTTAAATCTTCAGTTGTGACACATTACCTTTTCGTCAACTGATAGAGATATTCTCTCATTTAATAATTTTGAGGAAATAACTACAAAATCTTTTATCAGTTTATATCTGATTTCACTGCATGATAATTCGACATTCAGCTGCTAAATTCTTGTTGCTGAACATTCACCTGGACTGCCTTACAGAAAGGATTACAGAGCACTCAACACAAATCCCACCACTAACTGCTACAGTAAAACATCAGCAAGGACCCTCCACTTCATTCTTTCTTCTCGTCTTTTCTTTTCTTTTTTTTCCATTTGTTCATGGCAAACTTGCTGCAGTTAGCAAGGATGATAAAGTCCAAAATCCAATTAAGGAATTTGCTAGGTCACAGGTCTCTTATGGCTTGCTTTACCATATGCTTTTTAGTGCAATTTTGTAGGTTAATGGGCCGTTTATGTGTTGTTTATGTGCTCCCTTTAGCAAGGAGAACATATTTTCATCTTAATCTCCTGAGCGAACGGCATGTACTAAGCCTACACTGACGGTCCTGTATCAGGCTGACTAACAAGAGTGCAATAAACCTGCAAAATCAACTCTGAAGACCTCCTACTGCCCAACCTTTGAGCGCTGCCACTGTCCGTGTTCTTCGATCACCTATAATTCTGGCTAGCCCAACAAGTCTAGAAGCTGCTGGAACCAACTGCATTAATGAGAAGAATAGTCACTGGTATTGAAAAAGTCCTTTTTTCTATTCTTATCTCCCCCATGTAACAACCTGATCATCAACAGTCATAAGCAATTATTTGAGAAAATATTAACCTTATGGATATTTTTTTTCCCTTTAAACAGACAGGAATTAAAGTGTTAATTGCAAGATTTTCACCATATATAATACAACATATTAAATATACATGTCATTAGTAAGGGTCAACCCAACTCAAGGAAGAGGCCAGCTGATTTTGTAGGGAGACTGCAGGGTGACTGATCGTGGCAGGGTCCCCCATGCCTCTGATTGGCTGAGGGGCCCTGGCCCTCACCACCAATTGGCTGTGAAGGCTGCCCGTAATGTGGCCCCACCCCTCATGCTGACTGGTGGAGAAGGGTACGGCCTTCATGATAAGAAGCCCTCTCCACCAATCATTAGCAAGGGGCAGAGGCAACAGCCATCTTGGGCTCCCCTGTGTGCCAGCAGCTCCCCTTCCCCCCTGGCAGGCTGCACAGCCAGGCCACAGTGCCATGAGGGCTGCTGGCTCCCCAGAGAAGGAGCCAGCATTTTATTTTCAGTAAGTTTTCTTTTTTTTCCCACAGACATTGCCTACTTTCACGGACAATGCTGGATTTCCATTTTCCACAAAATTGACAAAATTGCAATGTTGGTCGGTCCCTAGTCATGAGTGTCTTTTTTTTATTTAGTTAGTTTCCCTTCCTTCCCCCTTCATAGGTAACCCTGCCACACAACTACAAAATACAGTGCCCCAACCTGCCATATGTAAAGCAGGGGAATAATGGTGGCAAATGTCCTGGTGCTGGAAGGCTTGCGAAAAAAACACTCAAGGGGTCCAAGGAGGGCCATGCCCCCGCTACAGAGGAAGGCAAAAACCCTGACAGTCTTTATCAATTTGACCATGTGCAAAACTCCTCCCTGACCCCAAATGCAGTGGTAGGCCAGACCCTGAGTGAGGGACAAATCTCCAGGTTTTAGTCCCAAAAGGAGCACCGGTACACCCCAGTCAAAACTGAATAAGTAAGAGATTAACAAACAGCTCCTTAGGGAGAAAACCTATTCTTTGTAAAATAAGGGAGAATATGTTGTGCTGAAAAAAAATGTGGTTCCATTCCAGCAACTGAATACATAAACTGATTCTTAAATCAACCCATTTGTTTCTTCCAGTTCTGCATGTTCAGTCATATCTGCTAGATTCTGTTCCCACATTAACTTTAATTAAACTAATTTCTGATTGAAGGATCACATTCTGCCTTCACCTCCCCCTGCAATGAAAAGTAGTACTGTAAGTGAGGACCTCAGGACAGATCCTGTTCCACGCACTGGACATATAAAGCTTCAAATAGATGTCACTTTTGTGATGGCGTAAAAAATTTTACGGTGGCACAGAACCTGAGCTAACAGACATCTGTTACTTTTGTCATGCCACAAATGCCCATATATGTGCTCTCGACAATTTATGGTAATAGTTTGTGCCACCTTTTTGCAACTAACATCTGTTAGTTTCTGGCAGGAGAGCATAGGCAGTCCAGAGCTGCCTCCATTCCCCCGCTGCCTTGAGCAGGTGCTCCCAGGGCTTCAAGATCCCTGTGAACCCCCTGTAGAGGGACTCCTGGAGCACACACATCACACTGCTATGCCCTAACTCTGCCCAGTTTGCAAGTACAGTAGGGGAAACCCAATGGTACTTCCTGCCTGTAGACTTGATGATGTACACTCCAGAAGAAGGCCTTCAGGTGATTCTTGGGGTACACTTGCAAGCTGCTTCACCCAAACCCGGGGCGCACACCTACAAGTGGGGGAACCCCCGGGTTTCCCACTTGCAGATGTTCATCCCAGGTCAGGATGCAGCAATGTGACATGTAAGCCCCAAAAATCCCATGCAGGGGAATCCCAGAGAGGGCTTTCAAGCTGCCACACCCCGGATCAAGGCATGACACCAAAGGTCAATGTCCCAGAGGATCAGGCCCCTGAAGCCCTGGGAGCAACAGGGCCCCAACCCTGTGTGACAACAACAACTTCTGTTTTTGCTGATCAGCTGTATCAGCTGGGCTGGGACACATCCCGGCACAGCTGATGCTACAACAAAAATTACATCTGTTTTTAACCTAAGTGTTTTTCTGCAATCCTATTCTACCCTATATACGTCCCTCAAAAACCATTATGACAAAAGGTAGTTGGATCCTCCTGGATGCTTTTTGTGACTTAGTCTGAAAGCTAAGGTGAAGATGCATGGCAAAAATAAATGCATTAACTTCTTTCCAGGGATATGGGCAAGGTGGAATTGGATGGTACTTAGAATCCTAGACAGGGGAATAAGATCCAGACCACTGCATCTCTGGCAGATTCTAACTTACTGGCGAGACTGTATATAAAGAAAATAATTCAGCTGTACTCTCAGTGTTTGTCTATGCTGGAGAACACCTGCTACAATACCAAGTTGGCATAAAGCACTCTTATGATAGTGCAGCTACATCTACTGTAGGGGTTTTGCCAGCCTAGTTATGTCAGCTGAGGTATGTGGTTTTAACACACCCTAGCCAACCCAGCTATCCTGGAAAAACTTTGTAGTATAGACATACTCCCTCAGGTCATGTCTACTACATTGCCTTCATGCCACCCCCAAGAAGTACAGCCATGAAGAGCTCAGCCTGCTCCATTCTGTGAACACCAAATCCCCAAAATGAGGCAATGTACTTGCCTTAGAGCAGCAAACAAGTCACGCTCATGACTGCTCTAAGACTGTTAAATTTCCTCATTTGGAGGAGTTGGCTCCCACAGAGCACAAGTAGGCAAAATACTGAGATGGTACAGACATGCTCTCAGAGTCTAAGGCAACGTTTACATAACGCTGTCCTGGCACTACTTTGGTGACTGATATATGTTTTCAAGAGGAAAGTTTTCATGAACAATTAATTCAGTAGATCATTGCTGATTTTTGCTCAGAAACTTGCATTTCATTGTCTAGAGACCTTTTGAATGAATGAATGAGTGAGTAATCTGGTTCCTATATTACAATGGGTATATACAGACGTGTTCCATGCATGTTTTAGTACTGTAATTTAGAGCACTTTTTAAAGCACTACAAAGTTACAGTTCTCTTAAACATGATATAAGTGCAGTGTTTGATGGGAGTGGGAGGGGAGTTCTGAGCCTCCCTGCACTTTCCAGGGTAGGAGGCAGGGGGCACTCCACAGCCTCCTGGGGCTTCTCCAATGGTCAGAAATTTGACCAGCATACAGAAGTTATTTAAAGCACTGTAGGTTGCTAAAGTGCTGTAAAATATTTAATAGCTCATTTAACAAGGGTTAATTACATGGCAGAAATAAGATTGCATTTGCAAAATGAACTTTGCTTCTACAGCATGGCTGTTACAATAGCTCAAGTTTGTACCCTGGCTGTGCTGTGTGGGAATATTAGTGGATTTGTTTAAAATGTTTTAAACCCCTGTACAGACAGTCATTCGGAATTAAAGCCCCTGACCTTAATTTGGTTGAATTACCTTCACTTCCCACCATAAATGCAGCTAAAGCCAACAAAGGCCACTCTAATGCTGAATAAGATTGTCCACACAAGATTTTATGCAGTTTAACAAACCCACTTCAAATGTACAGCTTTATTTAATTGGGAATAACTTTTTAGAGCCAGGCTCTAAAATCTGGTCATGTTACAATGAGTCAAACAATGATTTGATGGCAAGTTCCCACAAAGAATAACTGGCTTGATTAGAAACCAAAGGAGCTGATGCTCTGGTTACTGACCATTATTAACAAACAAAAAAAGCCCAGAGGAGTTTTCACTAAAGTCATGGAAAATTAACATCACCCATTATTGTCACCATCCCAATTAACTGACAAAGTACACACACTTCCTGAATAGATATTTCATTAGTCTTCGCTAATGATTTGTCTTTTGCAGCCAACTGGTGTAATCTATCTAGCCTGTGGAAGCTTGTACTTGAGTGATCTCACTGCCTGTGTTTCTGGCTGGAAGAACAAGAAAAGGAGGATGATATTAGACCACTATAGAGCATACCTAGTCCATCCCTGGCCTGCTACATACAGGAATCAGCTCAGCCCAGGTGCATTCATCAAAGCCAAACTGACCATTTCTCCCACCACATAACTAACACTAGTCTACACAGGCATCCAGCTGCAAATGCTATGACCCCTACTCCCAAATTCCATTGCTGACCTGATAACAAAGAGAGGGGAAATAATTAGCGCGCTCTTAGGATATGAGACACACAAAAGAACAACTCTGAGCACAAAACAGTCTGAACCATCCATACCCACCCTCAATTTTTGTCCTGATTAGGAGGGGAAGACATGGTATAAGGAATACAGCCCCCAACAGAGTTTGGATAGAAAACATTTCTCTGTTCTCTATTCGACCCCACCACATTCCTTTTACAACTGTTCATCTCTCTCAGACATAGTAACTTTGATTAATGCTGATTAACATAAGTCAAGTCATTAATAAGACCAGAAGCGACTTCTACCAGCTGATGGTAGAACGCTGCCTTGCATGTACCACTGAGGTCTGCCTAGATAATGCTGGTGACAATTTAAATGACACTGACTATACAACACAGCAAAAGCTGGTAGAAGGCTGAAGAAAAAGAGTATAGCTTAAAATAAAACCCCAGGTATGGAAAAAGCCCTACACCAAAACTTAAGTATATTCTACAATGGAGAAGCCCCCAGACTAAGCCCAGCAAATGTTTTCTAGTGGTGTACAGGTCTTCTGGCTTCTCTCAAGCGGTAAATGAAATGCAGCCTCATGCTGGAAGCCACAAAAAATCGTTTTTATGGGGGCATTGATGGCTACATATGTGACATTTCCAGTATGTTAGCCAATAGTCACATATACATGTTCTCTCCAGTGGTGTAACAGTAAGTAATAACAGTTGACATTCATATAAAACATTTCTCACGTTCAAACCATTATACCAAACCATTAGACTTGGCTTTTCCCTCCAGCATAGATAGGCAAAAATTTCCTTTTCTGGGAGATACATACAGAGGCAAACTAAATTTCCCAAACCAACTGTAAGTCAGTGGCAAAACCAATACTAGAAGTCTTGGCTCACCAGGAGTACTGCCAAGTGAAAGAGCTCTTCAACACACTGAAGAGAGTTCTACTCTACAGGGAACTACACTAAATTAAAATAGTCAGGTCCTTCCAGAGGTCTTGCAAAACCCACCTGAGGATCATCAACACCCATCTAATCTGCCCGAGAAGTGGTATGAGAACAAAGTTTCATTTCTTACATGGAAAGTCAGTTACATTTTGATGGAGCCAACAGAGCATTCAGAACTAAACCAGTGTGAATCCAGGTGAGACGTTATGGCAACTCAACGTTAAGATAATGACCTCTTGGCAATGCCTGGCAGTGCTTAAATGAATGGTGAGTCCTTTGATGAGACAGAGGTTCCAACCCATGTCCCACTCTTCCACTTCTGCAGACCACAGGAGTACAGAATGTTTTGCAGTGTTTCTCAACCCATGGTTTGCAAGAATATATGAAAGGGTCTCAAACAAACTTTAAAAATGGATTCTCCTTTAAAGAAGAAAAACATGGGAAACTCTGGCCTTTCCCTTCCAGGCTGGCAGAGTTCCAGCCTGAAAGGGGCTGCTTGGCACTCCCCATGCCCCACACAATACTCCACCATGCCCCACACAGCCATCCCCTGCCCCACACCTATGAGGCTGGGGCCTGGGGGGAGGGGGCAGCAAGTCAGGAGTGAGAGACACTGAGTCAGGACTGGCCATCTGTGTTTACAAATGATCCTGGTACAAAAAAGGTTGAGAACCACTGCTGTAAAACCAACTCGTTTAGTGTTGGAGGAGACATGGCCCACATGCAGTATGAGATACACTAATTACAAAATCACATACTGTTTTTTCCTCACTGAACTCCTATCTTATTCAGTGCACAGAGTACATGCTGCTTAGTAAACAAGCATTTATTCAACAATTTATTTTATCCTCCTTGGTAAAAGTGGCCTCATCCCTCATTTACTGCCCACTGTCCAAACCCTATGCTTTTGTAAGGCTGTCATCACTACAATATCTCACAAATATCAATCTAGCTTCACAACAGCTCTCTGAAGTGATATTGTACTGTTATATCTGTGACAAACCATGCTGGTGATGTTAGGGTGAACTCAGAGCCCCAAACTTATCTCCACTATTCTGTTGCATGTCTGTGGGGAACAGGCTAGATTTTGCCCTTGGAGTAACTCCTCATCCCAGCAAATTTCCCAGCCGCTGACCAAACCTTGCAGCTCTACTAGAGGCAGTCTGACAACTAATGCAATATTCCCCTTAGCTTTGCAAAACATTACAGATCCTTCACTCCACAGAGGCAGAATACCTGCAATTGTCCATTGCTCTGAAAAATCACTTTTACCACAGAAATCAGTTTGGTACATGCAACAGCAGCAGTATATATTATACAAGAAAGTTAGGTCATACAAGAAAAAGTAACTATTAGATTTGGAAGACAGATTACAAAAGAATTACACAGAAAATAATTTCTTCAACTCTATCCAGAAACAGCTTTTGAGATAACCGCTAGATGCAGGAGCTTCATTCAAAATGTTGTCCTACACCAGCAAACCTGCCACCTCATCTGGTTATCCCAACTACATAAATTCCCCAAGGTCAGGGGTCCCTAAACAACCTCCTCTTTCCAAAGGGATCTCTTCATTTTTATATAAAGTACTTGGGGAGCATGTGCACTATTGCACATGATTTCCTTCCCTCGAATTATGCATCTGTCAGGTAAGGTGTTCCTGCTGACTTACATATCGTGTTCAAATAAGACATCAGAATTATTCTAAACCCTAATTAGATTTTTCTGTACCCATTACATATTTTAGTGGGCAAGGATATCCCCTCAGCATGAGTTAATGCCTGTACTCTTAACTATTTCAACACTTTCCTAGCTGACCAATATGCATACCAATTTTAGGTATATTCTCTAGAAATTGGATTCATTTTGAATGTGTGAATAGTTATTGCCTAGTGGAGGAATCTCCTGATGCTTGATTTAGCAAATCAACTCACTTCCCATTTAAGTCGCATTATAAAAATACAACAACACATTCATGCCCAAAACCATGGTACAAACAATAAAAATGATAAAACTGAATATAGCTTAACACCAGCTGTAAATAGAGGCTGAATATGACACTAGTAAATCCAAGTCAGGGAAGTATCTATGTAGGATGAATAGGGTAACCCAACATTAATTCTGCAGGAAACATGCACAGAGAGATTAATTTGAAATCTTTGTACTACTTTGGGGTACCCCCTATGAGATGAATCAGATCTGAATTTGCAATAGTACCTGACATTTTACACAGCCTGATTTGTACAGAGCACATCTCCCATTAAATTCTGTTACAGCTGCAAGTGAGCCCATCCCCCAGGATACACCACACAACCCCACTGCCAAATTTCAAGTCCCTTATCCAAAGAAGGTTGCTGCTAAAACTTCTTAATGGTTTTAAGAACTTTTAATGTGGACAAACCAACCTGTTTCACCCGTAGAGCTGAATTTTTCTTCTAAAATTTGGAAAAAAAAGTAACAACAACCTGGAGGCAGCTGGCTCATATAGAAAATTTAAATTCAAACTGTCCAAGTTTTGCAATGCTATAGGTGACTGGATACAGGCTTTTCGGTAGAAAACCATTAGGTGATTTTAAATGTGGCAGTCACTTCCTGTAGGAGGAACAACATAACAAATTCTAGAAAGCAATGGTTCTGGGGGTCTGGCCATCTTCACAGCAACATCTTTCCCTTCGTTGCACCTGATGGAGATCCCACTCAGCAACATTAGGAAATCTCTCTCTACTGTGTTCTGGCAGCAGACAATATAAATACCATCAAAACACATCACGTGCATAGGGCAACTGCATATAGACTTCATCAACAATGTATTATTAATAGCTTCCTGCGGATGCATAATCATTAAGCTAAACTGGAGCAAATACTTCAATGTAATAAAGGCTCCATCCTCTGCCCACTAAAGCCAAAGGCAAAACTCCTTCTGATTTCAAAGATGCAGGTGGATCAGGAGCTTCTCTCTCTTAATAAAAGTGGAAGATTACATGCATTGTACCAAAATGCTAATCTCCAATGCCCAGTCTTCAATTAGCAAGAAAACTAAGAGATGTCTCCGTTCCCTATCACTTTTAATTTTATATCATAAGTTTATGTATTCTGAGAGGTTAGAATGCCTTTCCCTTGCCTGTGACACTACTCTTGTTGGAGATAATAAAGTCTAGCCACTGACACATACTTCAGCACTGTGGGTCGCATATGTGGTTACAAAGAAGAGGATATAAATTCTTGAATGATTGACATACTTTTCCCTTGTTGGTCATATACACTGAAAAAAAAAAATCACTGAAGATGTTGAAATCTTTAGGTTAGTTTAGCTATTTTGCTGAAAGAGGTAAGCTGCAACTTTAAGAAGCTTTGGAGTTGGTGTTTCCTATGAAACAACATAATGGTAAGATGGCCAACCTGTGCAACTGTGCTCAAAAGTGCATCATTAATCATTCACTTTTGATTCATAAAGAAAAGGTTGGGATGTGGACATTTTACAGTTTACTTACCAATACAAGCACCTTTACTTCAGGACCTTTAGGCCCAGATGCTAGTGCCCTTGTTCATATTAATTAGCATTATAATCCTCAAGTAGTCCCAATGACACTGCTCAGTAGGAGCAGGGCTACCAGAACAGAAGAATTAGATCGCTGGGCAAGGAGGGGGCACTACAGCAGAATCCAGCTGACCTCCAACAAAGAGATTATTGAAAAACCTAACCCCTTCCATAAGATGATTTCCTGTCAGAGGCTACAACCCCTGTCATTAACCAATTGTTAAAGGCAATATGCTCATGAGTTGTTTTCTTGTTTCCTGTTTCCCATCGATTTAAGGCAAGGATAAGAGCATGGGGACCTTTTCAAAGGCTGAAATAACTTCAGGCTTTTCCACTCTGATTTTAAACTTTTATCCTCAGATAATGAAAAATGGTTCATCTCCTCTTAGCTCCAGCCCTCGGGCTGGGATAAGCAATTTTATACCTTTTAAACTGCCCATAGAATCCCTCTATAAACACAGTCTCATCACTGTCTTGTTCAATCAAGTCTTCACATTACTTCAGACCATGTCTGCAGTTATGAAGGCTTCTTTATCTACTGTTTAACCAACTGTAAGCGCATTGGAGAATTCTGTTTCCTCTCTGCAACTTTAAAATGTGACTCCAGCCTTCATTTCCTGATTTTAAGCAGCAACTCTTGCTGTAACCAAACCCCTGTAAATAGGCTTACCATATTTCCAAATCCAAAAAAAAGGACGCCTGTCATGAGGGGGGAGGGGAAGGTGGAAATATGATGGGGGGGGCAGTGATATGCCGGTGCCCTGCCCCTACCCAATTTGTTGCCCCTCACTGCTAAGCCACAGCCCCCCGCCGGCAGCCCTGCTGCTGCTCCTCACTCCCGGCCCACTAACAACAGCCCTGCCAGTGCCCCTAACTCCCAAACCACAGTACCCTGCCACCCTGGGCCATGATGGTGTCTCTCACTCTCACCAACAGCCCCAAGCCATCCCTGCTGGTACCCCTCACTCCTGACCCAGAGTCCCCTGGTGCTGTCAGTGCACTGCACTCCCAACCCACAGTCACCCCCTCTCCAGTGCCCCTCACTCCCAACCCGCAGCCCCCTGCCCCCTCAGCACTGCCCACAGGTACTCAAGCTGTCCTCGTCCTGACCGGGCTTATGCACAGTGGCTCCAATTCATGCAGGTCGCAAATGAGTGTGTCTGGCCTCAGCGCAGGCTGCAGGGAAGAGGTAGGGAGGCTTGTGGCAGCCCACACTCTGGGATGGGGCTGCAGCACAGTGCCAGGTAGCATGGCCAGGGTTCCCCACCCCCTTTTTTCCTTTTCTCCCTCCCCCCCACCCCCCCAAGGTCTCCTGGCACCGGCCACAGAGTTCCCCGCTGCCCTCAGAGGGCACCCCCCCATCCCTTTCCCTTGCTGGAGGTGCAGGCAACCCCCCCACCACACTGCCTGCCCTATCACAGCCCCAGCCCCAGCCCCCCACCCTTCCGCCCTGACCAGATATCTGGGATTTTGCTTTGCTCCAGGGATGTGAGCAGGGGGAGAGCGATCAGAGGCAGCAGGGAGCACCACATGGGTCTGCACATGCCTCCGCAGCTGCAAGCAGGTACGTCTGTGCTTCCTGCTGCCTCCTATCACCCTCCCCCTGCTCCCACAATGGAGCAAAGCAAAATCCTGGACATTTGGTCAGATTAAAAAAAAACACCCAGATGGAAATCAGACAGCTCAAAAAGAGGGAAAACCACAGACATAGGGTAACCCTACTGTAAAACCACATGAGTTTCAAAGGAATACCAAATCTCTCCAACACTCAGCTCCTTAGGTTTTGATCCCTTACCTCATAGATTCATAGATGTAGGGTCGGAAGGGACCTTGCAGATCTTCTAGTCCGACCCCCTGACCTGGGCAGGAGAGAAAACTGGGCTCAAATGACCCCAGCCAGGTAGACATCAAGCCTCCTCTTAAAGACTCTCCCAAGGTAGGAGCCAGCACTATTTCCCTTGGAAGTTGGTTCCAGATCCTAGCCGCCCTGACTGTGAAGTAGTGCCTTTGGATGTCTAGTCTGAACCTACTCTCTAACAACTTACGGCTGTTATTCCTTGTTACTCTGGGAGGCGCTCGGGGGAACAAGGTCTCTCCCATTCCCCATTGGTCCCCCCTAGTAAGTTTATAGACAGCCACTAGATCCCCCCTCAGCCTTCTCTTGTGAAGGCTGAACAGGTTAAGGTCCTGTAGCCTCTTCTCGTAGGGTCTGCCCTGCTGTCCCTGGATCATGCAAGTGGCCCTCCTCTGGACCCTCTCAATGTTGTCCACATCCCTCCTGAAGTGCGGCGCCCAGAACTGGACGCAGTACTCCAACTGCAGCCTAACTAGTGTCACACAGAAGGGGAGAATCACCTCCTTGGCCCTGCTTGTGCTGCATCTGTGGATGCACGACAAGGTGCGGTTAATCCCTACTGACCATATCCTCGCATTGGCGGCCCATGTTCATCTTGGAGTCGATAATGACTCCAAGATCTCTTTCTGCCACTGTGCTTTCAAGAAGAGAGTTTCCCAGCCTATAGGTATGCTGCTGGTTCCTACTGCCCAAGTGCAGCACCCTGCACTTGCCAGTATTGAATCCCATCCTATTCTCATTTGCCCACCCCTGTAACCTGTCCAGGTCCAGCTGTATCCTGTCCCTCCCTTCTAGCATGCCCACCTCACCCCAAATCTTGGTGTCATCTGTGAATTTAAACAGGGTGCTTGTCACCCCCTCGTCCAAGTCACTAATAAAGAAATTGAACAGTGCGGGCCCAAGGACCGAGCCCTGGGAGACTCCACTGCTCACATCCCTCCAGGTCAAATATGACCCATCCACCACCACTCTGAGTGCGGCCTCTCAGCCAGTTTGCAATCCATCTGACGGTGCAGGCATCAATGCCACAGTCGCCTAGCTTTTTAATGAGAATGGGGTAGGAGACAGTGTCAAAGGCCTTCCTGAAGTCCAGAACTACTACAACCACCGCAACACCTGCATCCAATGATTTTGTGACCTGATCATAGAAGGCAATCAGGTTGGTCTCACAGGACCTGCCCCTAATGAACCCATGCTGGTTGCCCCAATCCATCATCCCCACTGCTGGCCTGTCACAGATGTGCTCCTTGATAATCTTCTCAAAGAGCTTCCCCGGGATCGAAGTAAGACTAATGGGCCTATAGTTGCCCAGGTCCTCCCTCCTCCCTTTTTTGGAAGATGCGGACCACATTGGCCCTCTTCCAGTCATCCAGCACCTGGCCAGAGCACCACAAGTGCTCATAAAGCCATGCCAGGGGCCCCACAATAACCCCTGCCAATTACCTCAACACCCTCCATCCCCTCTCTTTCAAATGTTGCCCAAAAACTCATCAGCTTCAAACACTGCATGGGTAGTTTAATTATCATTTATAACAGCTATTATAAATCTAACTTTGTTACAGCATTTTAATGTGTGATCTGAAACTTCAGAATGTGATCTGATGCGGGGGAAAAAAGGCCCAGCAAACAGACACCTTCTTCTTACATATGTCACACACCAGAACTTGGTGGGAACTCAAAAAACCCAAATTCACTGCAAAAGGAGGAAAAGGAGAGGGAAAGGGAGCACGACAGATCTGATTTGCCATTGCCTTGCATACAAGATTCCTATGCAAAATGAGTGTCAAAGGTTATCTCAAAGCTAAGTTGATGATTCTGGAGTTGGTTTCATCTTGCCTCCACTTTGGTTGGGTGTAAACAACAGTGTCAGAACATTCATGTCAGATACCAATCCATATAAACACAGAAAAATGACAAAAAGCAAATTCCACCAACAGGTAAATCTTATTTTCAGGGCTAATTCCATAGGCAGCAAATATTTCTTCAGCCTACTGAACGTAACCTTTTCCATGATGAAGGCAATATTACCCAGAAGGAGCAATACTCAATGTTGGGTGTGGCTCAGTATCATGCATGTGGCTATCTTTCTTGGTTTACATAAAATACAGCATTGACAGTGTGGTACTCAGCACAGAGAGATGGGGAGGCAGAGGTGGGACACAACAAAGAGAAATACATATACCCAGAGAGGTGTAGCAGTGATATTAACTGATCCTTCTCCAAAATATTGCTCAGACCTTAACCTGGAGCCAATAGTTTTAATGAATGCCACATCTTATTTCATAATAATTTGCACATGCATTTTGTAACCTAACTAAATTAAGTTTACAAAGGAGGATAAACGGAGTTATGCATCTAAACCCACTGATTTTATAAAGTATGGGCACCCAACTGCACTTAAAATGCCTAAGAAACCCAGGTTTATTTATTTCTCAACTTTGTGAGGATTCATGTAATGATGAACTTCCCCTCTAGCTGTTGGAGGTTAAGTTCCATTTACCTAGAGTTTACCCAATCCTAGCCCAGGCAAACCTCCAAAGGACTTCAAGGGCTGCAGCGTCTGACCCAATAATGTGTTAATAATAAACTTAGTTTAATATTTTAACTTATGTTCCACACAATTCCTCGTTTTAGCTAAACATTTTATATTTTTTCAAAATTTAACTGCACCTGGTACAACCACAGGTATTCCTTATTGAAAGTCTCTGGAAGACAGACATTCTGCTCACTTCCTGCTCTCACCATTCCCCTCCAAGGTTCTGACTATCTTGAAAACATGGACACTTTGTTACTCCCAATATGGCAACTCAAGTAACCAGTGAATTTACCTTATCACTGAGGGAATATTTTCAACTTTGTGTCAAAACCATTTAAAAAGAAAAAAAAAGTTTGCCAGAGTAGTTCAGTAGTAGTAGTGATACTATAAGCACTTTAGTTCAAGCGTTTCTGGTTTTAAAAACTAATAACCGTAACTTTCATTTTACATGGCTCTGGGCTGCCAGAAGCACAACACTTCCAGCTGGCTTCCAGTAAAAAAAAAACCCTCACAATTCAACTTGTTCTCTAAAGCAGAATGACATTTCTTCAGGATTTGCTCTTTACTGGTTTCCCCACACAACAGCAAGCAAAGTTCAAGACTCTGCCTCATTCCTTTGTTCTCAGCTCTGTGGGCCCTCCCTCCATCTCCCCTCTATTATGTCAAGAAACAAACCTCCAAAGATCTGGCAAAGGCACCTTCAGATTTCTTGCTACACCTAGATGGTATAAGAACTAGATGCCTACTTCTCTGAATTTTCATATCTTTCTGCCATTGTGAGCTCAAATGTTTGTATAGAGCAATCCCCTGCTGATGGTATTTGGAGAATAAAGGTTTAAAATATATACTTTGGAGACTTTTTACATAAGACAGATCAAAATGATGGGTGGTTGATCTCGCATAACTCATTAAGTAGACAAGCAGGCTATCATGTAGAAGGCATTCCTTCCAAAAAAATACCTTTAAGGAAGAGGAGCTGATATAAATGAAGGGCATCTATGAAATTAATTTTAAAAAAGCTTTGCCAGTGAAATGCAAGCCTAAAACACTGAAACATTGAAAATGCTCACTTTGCCCTGGGTGAAACAGAATACACCAAATTTCATTTTCCTGCATATCTACAGCACAAAGGAAGAAAGGTGAGTTTCATTTTATTCCTTAGTAACAAGCAGAAATTAGGTGAGTCCCTAGAGTTGATACTCATTAAGGAACTGTCTAGATTAGAAAGTTTTGATAATTTTACTGTATCACTAGTTAGTTAAAGTACATGAAAAAGGAAATATATTGTTATAACTGTCGAGACGGGGGAGGGAAGAGGAAAGAAAGAAAAAAAAAAATCGCACCACTAACTGGCAGTTATACTAAGTGTTAATCACTCCTCAGTGAGTGGCTATGCCACAACTGTACTCAGTGTCCTCAGGGCAAGAATGTTGCCAAAATTAACACCATAAGTTTCCTTAGGAAGGAGGATTCTCATAAAAGTTAGAAAGCTAGTAAAAACATCCCTAAAAGTCCCTACTCAAATGCGAATATTTAAAATTCAGCAAAATCAGCAGGAAGACTACTTAAGAACTTAGAAGAGCCACCAAAAGTACACATAATTCGCTTGAATAATACAGGAAGCAGGGCAGCACTCAGGGAAGAGGTGGGGAGACTGAATGACAAAGTCCTAAAGTCAAGACACTTTTTCTGTATCCTTCAGAAAAAGGGAAACCCATCCCAACTCAATAGAAAATAGCATAAACCAAAGCAAGTAAAGCCTAATATTAAAATTAGAGGTAAAAGGGAATTTGAAAAGCGGATGGATAAACACATGGATACCGATAATTTATTCAAGAATATTAGCAGTAAGAACCCCAAAAGAGACCTGATGAATCTGCTAGCCTACCAAGGAGAAAATTAAAGGTGAAGATTTTGCAGAGAAGCAAATGAATGCTGTGCGTCAAGCTTCATTATGGGGCCAGTAGGAAGGTATGCAGACTTGCATTTTTCAAACAGTAAAGGTGAAGCACCACCAAGTATAACCAGAACAAATTTATTAACTACACAGCAGCAAGTGGCCATGACTCTGTAATACTGATGCAGAAGAGACCTTGTCCAATATTCAAATTTTAGCAAACTCTGGGAATATAATGTACAATGCAAAACTTAAAAAAATCAATTCAATTAGCTGAGGACACTACTTTGGTGGAATCACCCACTTCATAGATTTCATAGACATTAGGTCTGGAAAGGACCTTGCAAGATCATCAGATCCAGCTCCCTAACCAAAGGGAAGGCCGTCAGCAGGGGTCAAATGACCCCAGCAAGATTGGCATCCAAGTGTTTCTTAAAGGAATCCAGAGGTGCCTGCACCACCTCTGGGGGGAGTCTATTCCAGGCCAAGGGGAAAATAAAACTAAGATAAAATTTTGTCTGGTTTATTCTTGGTTTTATATTTCCAGTAGTGGCATCTCAAAATGTTATGCAACTCTGACTAACCATACAAAGGGTTTTAAGAATGCACAAGGTCAAATCACCTTTCACTTTTCTTCCTTTATTAAAAATACAGCAGAGTTGGGCTGCCCCGGCCTGTTTAGACTCACATGGACCAGGGTTGGTGTAGTTAAAAACAAAGCTATTAGCAGGTTTTCTCAGAATTAAGGTACTACTTAAGTAACCCTTCTTTTTTTCCCCCTTTTAAGCTCTTTAATGTCACTTTAGCAATTATTCCCTTATGTAATTGGCTGACATTTAATGTTTATGGAAACATTTTACAAGTAATTCATATGTCATTTTCTAAATGCTTTAGGGTTAATTGGTCTTTTTGTAGTGCATTAAAAAGCCTGTTAATTATTAGTCAGCAATGGGGAAAAATGACTGGGAGGTCATTTTGATAATAGTTTGGACCGCACAGAACTGCTATTTGTAATTAACAAAATGCATTTGGGTTGCTTTTGGCATAAAGCATTGACCTTATGGTCAACCTCTGGCTTGGGCCTAAAGCTGGAAGGTCACAAGTGAGGAGGATAACTTACCGGATCATAACATTTGTTTTGTTCTGCCTATCAGAGGACAGCTTGTAAAGGACTTACTGATCAAGTTTAATGCTTAAAGTTCATTTGGGTGAGTTGGTAAAGATGTGAATATAAGGAGGAGACAGTTATATGGGAAACTTCTGGGTATTTTGCAAGACAGAAGGAAAGCAGTGTCCGACAAACAGTTATTTTGAAACAAACTCCAGACAAAATGTAATAATTAGGAATAGGGATAGAGAAAAGGATCCAGATGAACTTCTTCCTGTAGGTCACTGGTTGGCTAAAGAAGGTCTGCAAGGGAAATTCTTCGCAACACTAGGCTGGTGAGTTCTTTATTCAAAATCATTTGAAGGGGAGTGTTTTTTCAGAGAGTGCACAGGTTGCCCTTCGAATCTTAAAAGTCACAAATCACTCTAGCTTCAGTGGGCTTTGAATCAGGTCCTAAGAGAATGTAAATCTTGGGGGAAAGTTTGAGACTGGAACACTCCAGACAGCACGCTTTTCTCTTTGTAATTGCAACAAAGGGGCAGCAATCAAGTCAGCTTTCCCAAGCTGACCCATTCCAGGTTATTTACCTGTTCCTGTGGGAACTCCTTTCAAGAGTAAAGGGAAAAATAGTCAATGATAGCCAATCTTTCCACAGGCAATACCAGTCACTCCCCTGTCATGCCTGACTAAACATTTCTTATATAAAAATACATCCATTTAACTGCTAAGAAATTTTAAAAACAATCAAATAACCCTACTGTTGTTAGGTCAGAAGATAAACTATTGAAGCTTCAGCAACTGTTATCTGGCCCTATAACAGGCCATCAGTGATCAGTGCCTCATGTCTCACATACTGGAAAAGGCCTTTAATTTGGCTAGGCCTCTCTCTTTTCTTCAGCAGTGTCCAATATGCAGTGTACTGTTAGGTGAGGTTGCAAAAGCAAAAACAAGCTTTTGCACAGCAAGAGGGTATACCAGGGGTGGGCAATTATTTTGGGCGGAGGGCCACTTGATGAGTTTTGGCAAGCTGTCAAGGGCCGCATGGGTAGCCATGCCCCTTCAGTTGCCCCACCCCCTTGTTGCCATCTTGGGACTGGAAGCCCTGCCCCTGACCTTTGCCACTGGAAGCCCCACCCCTGACCCCTGACCTTTGCCACCGGAAGTCCCTCCCCTTGCACAACTTACCAGGTAGCAAGGGATTGTGACCCCTCTAACATCCTGCCCCAGCAGTGGGGTTTCAGGGGCATCAGACCTCCCCCAGAACTTTCCCCCTACCTGTACCAGCTGGTCCCAAATGGAGGAGGCTCCGCCACCGCTTCTGCTGGTAGTCGGGCTCACCCTGTCCCCAGCAGCACCTGGTAGGCTGGTTTCAGTTGCACGCTGTTCCGTATAGGACGGACCTGGCTGGGTCTGTACTGGGCAGGAAAAGTGGCATGCAGCTGGAGTCAGCTCCTCACGTGCTGCTGGGGACAGGAGGAGCCTGGCCGGGTCTGCACTGGCCAGCAGAAGTGGCAGCAGAGCTATGTGCCACTCGGGATGGGACAAGTCTGGCCGGAGTAGCAGGGGCTCACCTGCACTTTCCCCCTGCCTGCACCGGTCAGTCCCGAGTGGCACACGGCTCTGCCACCGCTTCTGCAGCCTGGTGCAGACCCAGCTGGGCTCCTCCCATCCCCAGCAGCACGTGAGGAGCCAACTTCAGCTGCATGCCGCATTTCCTGGCCAGTGCAGACCCAGCCGGGCTTCTCCCATCCCCAGCAGCACGTGCAAAGCTGGCTTCAGCCGCGTGCTGCTCCAGATTGGACAGCCTGGATGGGTCTACACTGGCCAGCAGAAGTGGCAGCGGAGCCATGTGCCACTCGGGACTGACTGGCACAGGCAAGGGAAAATGCAGCTGAGCCCCTGCTGTTCTGGCTGGGCTCGTCCCATCCTGAGAAGCATACGGCTCTGCTGCCGCTTCTGCTGGCTGGTGCAGACCCAGCCAGGCTCCTCCCATCCCCAGCATCATGCAAGGAGCCGACTCCAGCTGCAAGCCGCCTTTCCTGGCCGGTGCAGACCCAGCCAGGTCCATCCCATCCGGAGCAGCACGTGGCTGAAGCCGGCTTCCCACGTGCTGCTGGGGACAGGGCGAGCCCGGCCGGGTCTGCACCAGCCAGCAGAAGTGGTGGTGGAGCTGTGTACCACTCGGGACTGACCAGCGCAGGTAAGGAGAAAATGCAGCTGAGCCCCTGCTCCTCCGGCTGGGCTTGTCCTGTCCTGAGCGGCACGCGGCTCCGCCACCACCTCTCCTCCCTGGTGCTGACTCTCCTCCCATAGCTGCAGCCCTGCTGCTGTTTCCCCTCCCCAGTGCTGACCCAGCCCGACCCTGCACAGCCTGAGCAGCATGGCACAGCATGGGGAAAACCTGCCTAGCAGTTGCTTTCCTGGGCTTACCTGCAGGGCAGGGCCCTTTCCAGTCCCGTGCAGCAAAGCAGAACCCAGCCCAGACACTCCTTCCCCTCACCGGCACCACAGGTTCTGGCCCAGCGCCCCCACCCCTCTCAAGCTGCAAACGTGGCCTGATCTGGTGGCGGGGTGAGGCCAGCTGGGGCAGGCTGAGGTCAGGGTTGGTTGCCTCGCAACCAGAACCCAAGGAAACAGCCTGAGATGCTGCAGCCAGTGGCTTGTGCTGCCGGAGGCTTTTAGAGAGGCAGCCGCCATTACATGGGTTTTGAAGGGGCTCCATGGGCCAGAGGGAAGTGCTTGGCAGGCTGTATCCGGCCTGCAGACTGTATTTTGCCCACCCCTGTGCTAACCACTTTCAGAAATGGGATATCAGGCCATTTCCCTGATCTAGTAGGATGGCTCCTAAGTGCAGGATTAAAACATTGTCTTCTGGTCTCTAAATATCTTATATATAACACATTAAGAAACATGGCACTGAAGAAAAGGGCACAAGTTTTAAAGAGTTCTTTCTTTTATAGATTTATCCTTTTTTTTGTAAAGATGTTTTGATAAGAAAGAATAGCGGCCTGGAACACTCTCTACACATTTTCAATTAAATACATGTAACCAAAAATCCTACCTTATTTCTATCCACCTGAAAAAAAAGGGAAAGACCTAGATTCCAATCCTACTTACATGGTACATCACCTTATTTTGCAAGCAGTACCACTGAAATCAAAAGGACTGGGAATCAAAGAAAACTAGTTGTATATAAAGGTGCCATTTGGCATGCATGAATAGGAATGGTATCTGACCCAGTGGTAGCTAGAGATCAAAATTACACTAAAGATACAGAACAATGCGTCATCCTCTCTATTCCTCCTTGGATTTCCATTCTGTTTCTTTCCACCGTTATCTGCATCTTTTCCTTCAGAATGGTGTTTGGACAAAGTTAATGGGACCTAGATGCATCTAATCCCTATTTGGCTACTGTGTCTGTTATCCAAACATTAATGCTCTACCAGGATCTCAGATTATCTTGTAATAATAAGAAAAGATAGGACTTGGATGTCTTCTTTCCAAGTCATCATTGTTTTGATGTTCCTCTTGCACTTCTTTTAACATGAAAATATTCCAGTTATTCTAGCACAGCTTTTGCATATATGATAGTAAGCTCCACTGCACTGCCATTTGCAATGTTCACATTGAGATAATGGAAAAGCACCAATAATAATAAAAGTCAGTGTCAGTCAGGAAAACTTCTATCCTGAAAGAAGACTCTTTTTGAATTGTGAGTGCATAATCAGCAGCATCCAAATATCTGGAGTGGCCAATGGAACAAATGCTTTTGACTTTGACAGATATTGCTAAAAAAAACAAAATGAGACAAATGGTGTCAAATTTGGTGTGGAAAATAGTGCAGCAATTGGCAAGCCCTTTGCAAGAAAAAGATAAAAAAGATGGCCTCCATATCCCACCTAAAATGGACAGCAGGCAGAGACAGGGCTGCTGACAAAGAAGACTGCAAGATTTAAGTAGTTACATAAAACCAACGTGTGGTAGATTTGGAGTGCTGTAGCTGTGACGGTTATGAAATACATGAGAAGCAAGGATTTTTTGTGATGCCTTTTACTGGACCACATACATAGCTGGGAGAAATGTCTGACAAGCTTGCAGGCACAAAACACCTTTCTTCAGGTCAGGGGAAAAAGCAATTGCAGCCTACGCTATGTAACAGACAAAAAGGCAACTTGTGTTAACTCCATATGCAAAGGAACAAAGACACTTCAAGGAGTGAAAGACAGCTGTAAACTAACAGCAAAATAAAGTTATCAGAAGTATCTTTAAAGCTCAATAAAACCAAAGACAGAGAGACCTTTGGGATTATCACAATGAGGCTTTCATCCTTAGCTGCCTGGAATACAGATATTTATTTTCTCTACCTGGTCCAGACTTGGCCCAAAATGGTTTAAATATTATGGAAGTTGTTTGTGAGATTCCTGAGACACAAATCTAAAACCCTAACTTCAACTCAGCCCTTAGTTCATGCCACTACATCCTAGGACTTGTGCCAGCAGCTTACAGCCACAGGCCATAATGACCCACAGAGCTTGGATCCAGCCCACAGCAGGGGTGGAAGTAACTGCTGATATGCAGGGGAGGGCATACCAGCCCTAGCCACCAATGTAAAGGGGCTGCATTCTGGGTTCCCAAGCCACCTGCAGCTACCCCAGCCTTCTCTGCTCTCTGCCCAGGGCTGCTCACTCACTTATCATCACTGCCAAATTTCCCATTTCCATTTGGCACTGGCCACATCTATCAGCACTGCATGGTAAGCAGCAGCTACATTACAGAGTGCATAACAGCAGCCTTCAATACAGCAGAGGTGACAGCAGGGGATCAGCCGCAGCAAGGGGAGGACTGGCAGCCCACAGCGTCATCTGGGTCACAAGCAGCAGCACGCATTTGTGAAAGGTTGCTGACTACTGTCCCAGGGTAAGCATTCCACATCTGAAAACACAGAAGCAGGAACAGAAACTGAGGTCAAGAGTTTGAGGGGAGAAAAATAGGGCCCTGAAGTTGGGCTTTTAAAATTCCTCTTTAGACACATAAATAAATGGCCTGACTTGCAAGAGGCTGCAAAAGTGCTGAACGCCTGAAAGTTTAATGGGTGCTGCTGGATGCTCAGCACTTTTAAAAATTGAGCATCTAAAATTGGATTAGGGAGTTTATAGGAACTCCTGCCCTGAGAGTACTATTTACCTTGCTTTAACCTATTTGAACTGGAAAGGGCCAACTAAACATGAGTAACTTCTTTTTAATACGCACCCTGAAGAATAAAAGAAGCATTTTCACTTCTTTTAACTTCAATCACTTAGCAGTACTCATCTCCTTGGCTCCCATTCATAACAAAAAAATTATCTTTTTTATTTTCTAAAATTTGTTTTAATCTCCCATTTCTGCTGCATTTTAAGTCAATACCTTCACAGTTAGGAATACACAAATATTTCCTATTCTGAAACTTCAGACACGGGATAAAACAAGCGTGCAAAGATTCAATTTCACATCTAACCCACTTGAGCAGCTTGGATTTGATTCTATGAAAACAAGCCAAAAAGATGCATCTATATTAGTTTTTAAAAAGACCAATCCATTAAGAAGTATTTATCATGTGGTACATTTTTATTAGAATTAACTATTGTAAATCAGATACTACTGGGTACTACAGATATTGCTCCAGTACAGACCAAAACTTACCCATAGCCCTTAGCTACCTTCCAGTAGCTCTTGCTAGAATTATAATAGGCTGTTAAGCAATCTCAGTCTATGCTACTGAAAGTTCAAAGCACAGCAGCTGGGCAGGGCTGAGTTAATGCAGAGACTCAAAATGCTTAATGATTCTAACCCAGTGCCAAGTATCTAGTTGGTCTGACAAAGGTCGCTTTGTCTCAGACCCCTTCTCTCCCCCTAACACATGGGAAACTTTAGAAATTCCCTTACCAAGGAGAACAATTAAGCTGAGCTACTTGGTCTTATGGGCTCTCAAGGTTAGCTTGCTGTTTTAGCCAAGACATATTTCCAGTCCTTCTCAGAACTAAAAACAACAACCTTCTACTTTTAATGACTTGCCTTTTATCTTTAATAAGGGATTATGGGATATTTTTCCAGCTAATACCTTAAAATCCAGATAATCATAAAAGCAATCAGTAATACCCAATATATGTTAATTACCCATTTCCTTCTCTTCTCTCTCTGTGGCACCCTGTCATTCATGTACGTTAATTTACCTATAATAAGGCTGTAAATCAAAAAAAGAAATCAATAAAACCTGTGGAAAGCCACCGCTTTATATTTTGGTGGTTAAAGGCAGCTGTGAATGTTAAACATGATGGCCAAGGATGTACTGAACTACCCAACTCAGAGACTCAATCCTGTAATCCATCCTCATGTGCAACTCCCACTCAAATCAATGAAATGCAGTGCTGTTGAAAGATCACCGTGTTGGGATAGCAGTCAAACTCTCCACTTAGCTAGCAAGTCTGATATTGGATGCCCAACTTATAAAAGAAAACCATGCTCAATGAGCCAGGAACCTATCATTTAAAGCCTTGTGTAATATCTTAAAATGGAATTGTCAAAGGAACCACAGGGAAAAAGAGGCTTGGAAGTTTTCAATTCAAGTCTAGGAGACAGCAAAGTGAAAAAGCCCCACTGTACACTGTACTATTCTAACTGGGTTTGCTGAAGATTGCAGAGGACACAAATTAATTGCCAAGCTTCCTTAATCACCAGGTGATTACGGGTTCCTAAAGTTGTTTAAGATACAGAAACCAAGGTCATTTTCTTCTCCAGTGAATTATGAAGGCACTGGAATGAACAGAACTGATTACCCACTGGCTGAGATTGTAGGATGCATCATGTCCTTGGAAATGTCAAACAGACACAATTCATTTAGGGTAACTGAAGAAACAATAGTCTCAGGACACCAAAAGGTAGATTTAAGGAAAGGCTGGCATTCCCCATGCCTCAGGTCATAAACTGTTCAGTAGCAGGGTCTGAAATAAATGAACACTTTTCATAGCACAACACTGCACAGCTAAGTGCTATATTTGAGTTCAAGTCATAAGCCTGTAATTTTTGAAAGGTACTTGATGGTCTCAAACACTTAAAAGTTTTATTAGTGACCAACTGTCTCAATTGAGGGTAGGATAGATTAAACCAATGTCTCACAAGCAGGATGATGTGGAACTCTGGGGTGCTCCGAGATCCTTTTAAGGGTATCACTCAGTATTAGCACTGTTAGGTATACAAATACCTACACACGATTCACAAGATCAAGCCAGGAATTTCTAAGAGGAATCCATAGTGTCAAAAGCATTCTTTCCTGTTGCAGTCTGAATTCTTTGCAACAGAATAATTGCTTTATTATTTTTCTATTGTAAAAAGCGAGTGAGAGCTTAAAGCTAGCATTTCCCAAGGGATGCCTTTAGTATAAAAAGGTTGAGAACCACTGGGTTAAACTGCAAATGTCATACTAGTTAAAAGATTATTCTAAAAGCCCTATAAAATAACTTAATCCATAAATTATTATTCTCCTTTTTCCTATGGGCATGAACCATACTAGTATAAACATTTCTATACTGGGACAGCCATATCCACACTAGGGAAGCTTATGCCACTTTAAATACACAGAAAGGTAAAACAAGACCTTTCTAAAGTAGGCAAAGCTTAAACCACCAGGCAAGCAAACACATTCCCCAACACCGCTAGTGGAATTTTCCAGGCTGCTCAGCATTTGCCTAACACTACCAACTCTCAGAATGATATCTCTGCTTGACTTCTCTGGGGGTTTGCCGGGTCAATGCCGAGTTTTCTTCCAAATATCTGTCCTTTAAACACATATGCTCTAGTCTGCCTCTTAAAAGGCACGAAGTTACAAAACTACCTCCTGTTAAACTAAAGAGCTGCACTGCAACCCACCTACCCACATCTTTCCTTTCACATAACACAAAAGCTCCTAAGTCATTTAGGAGCCAAGTCAATTATCTCATCAAACTAAATAATTATAGTTTGTGCTCTGCTGACCACCCAGAAGAGAGACACCTGCATGGCAGAACCACAACAGGCGATTCACAGGAAACTATATACTTTTCATGGGAATTTGCTTATAAACATCAAATTAGCGGATTAAGATTTGAAATACAGCAACTCACCTTCATTAGGCTGTTGCAAAGAGACCTGCTCCATTCATTAAAACAACACCACCCCTGACATGCATCAGTACAGATAAGACTCCCACTGAAATGAATTCACATATAGTCTCACCATCATCTGTAGTTCTCTGACTGCCAATCAGACAACAGATCTTATTTGTAATCCTGCTTTCTACAAGCGTCTGGATGTTGTGGGTCAGGCTTTAAAGGGGTTTCTAAATCTGAATTCTCCTAGTATGCAGTCAGTGTTCAACCAAGGCCTAGATCCAGTTGCTCTTTTTGGTTCAAGAGTTGCTCCCAATGTTAGTGACTAAGACAAAGACACATTCTATCATAATTCCTTCATTAAATACCTAGCAAAGGAATTGCTGATTGCCCGCCACCGAATATGACTGTAATCAAACAGCTCCACATCCGCATTAGCACAGACCTCTCTTTATGTCAGTGTTTCCCAGCTCTCAGTAGACTATCTAGTAGAACACCTCTGACGGAGGGTCAGAAATGAAAATTCAAATGTAGGTGAGTGTGTACCATAATGGCACCAACTGTCAGTCACCATCATTCAGGGCTCTGATGACCTGACAAGGACAGGTGGTTCTTGATATGTAGGCTGAGGATAACAGTGTGGGAACAACTCTCTAGAAAGAGCAAGAAGGAAGTGGGCTGAACAGGTCTCTGAAAGAAACAACAGAATCTTGACAGATGGGAGCTGCTCTATTCTAGTCTCAAATGAGCATGTGCAAAATGATAATTTTTTTTAACAGCTTGTAACTTGGACAGATTTCAACATGAACAAAAAAAAGGCACATTCTATTACTCAGGGCTCCCATGTCATATTTCAAAGAAGAAAAAGAGAAAGAAAAGAAAAGAAAACAACCCTCCCCCCACACATCCTGCATTAGAGCATCCCATGACAAATTTCAGTACAAATGTTAAAAGTTTGGCCAAGATGAAAGCAGCTGAAAACAGAACCGCATAACTGGAAGTGTCCATAACAGGCCGAGTGCAAGTCCCACCTTAATTAAACAGGCAGTAGTTTAATGGCACCCCCCCCACACACACACATACACGCAAATGACTACCAAGCCTTATTTTGGTTTTCAACAGTTTACTGCAGAAACACTAGAATTCCTGCACATTTATTTCAATGCCAGTGCAGACACTTTGATTTCCTGACTTCCAAACACACCTGAAGTACCACAGTGCCAAGCGTGGGATTACTCTGAAATAATGCATGTGGTCTTGCAATAACAAAAAAAACCCATAATGTTAATTCATTTGAAAACTAGAGATGGAAGAAAGCAAGTTCACCTAACAGTATGCCTATTAGGAATATGCTATGAAAAAAAACAAGCAAACTTTGGTGAGCTGCATTTGTTTAGCTTGCTTCATAATCCTAAAATTACATGCTATTTAACTCGCTGCCAGAACCTCAGTCAACCAATGTAACCTGTTCACAGTGTCCTTCCCTCCCTTGTAATTTGAATTACTTTTTATTTTTCCTTGATGCTCACTTCAAGCTAGAACCAGTACATTCTAAAAAGAATCCAAACCACCCAATGAGCAAAGCATTTTGTAAGTATTATCATCACTTTTAAAGAATAAATATTAGATTAACAGCAACAACCTTGTGTAATTTACATGGACAACGTGATGACTCTATAAAGCAATCGTTGAGTGAAGTTGTAGCAAAAATATTGGCCTAGTACCTTGCTTGTCTTGTAGGCATAAGAGCCACTTGGTCTTTTTCTGCATTACCACATCCCTAAAAATGTAAACTAAATGACACTTACCTGATAAGATGTGCAATTACAATTATTCAGTTGCTAAATATATCGTGGCATGTGGTACCGACCTCAATGGGGAGTCAGCTCTGACGTGTTAGCATGTTTTATGTTCATGACTAATGCCAACTAATCCCTAGCTCCTAGTACCAGGGAGCTAATATCAACTGCAATTCGAAGTGAAACTTTGTGTAAACTGTTCTGGCTAATAAGAGGTTTAAGTGGGCAGCATGAAGAACTTCCCAACACCTCTCCAACTGAAGGGTCATAGCCGCTGATAGTCAGGTGCATTTTAGTTTTACCTAGGGATCTTTCCCCACCAGCAATTTCTAAAGCTGTGTGGTAAGTACCTAGCTTCAGCAATGTAGTACTACCCACAGGCAAAACTGCATATTGTATATGTCTTAATTTTGCTGGTATGTAACAGTTTCCCAGAATCTCCAATATCAACATTGTTATAAACACTAGCCATCATCCAATGCCAGTCACACTCCTACTTCTATTAATAGAGTTTTTGCTTATTCATAATAGATGTGGCGAGAACAGCACCAGTGAACAACGCAGACCATGTTCTTTACCCCTGTTAAGAGTATACTCATAGCTTGTTTATGATGTGCCAATTTATTTCACTTGCTCTTAGCCAAAAGGCTGAACTACATCTAGGACAGTCCAAAAACTGGACATCCAGAGGACTCAGGCAACAAATCAGCACCATTTGTTTTAAAGGGAAAATAAATGAGATCACTAGCTGGCCCTTAGAGCAAAAGAAAAAATGGAAACAGACTAGGCCTTTTCAGCAACAATCATGTTTTCCATACATGTAATAGAAAGGAAAGCTAGGCTATCTACTCACCATTTTCAAATGCAGATGCTGGCCCTTTGGACAACAGTTACTATCAATTAATATGAGCCCTTGAGTCACAACATTAATGTACATCCATGTTACACAGTGTTGTCTCTTCTATGCACTAATCCTTAACTTGACTAAAGAACAATCAAACTTACAATCAAACTTTTAAAAAATTACACATTGGCTGCTTGCCAGGCTCCAAAATTGTGGACTGTGCACCAAGCAAAACATTTCAAGCACCTTTGAAACATTCCAAAAGTAGCTGAAGTAATCCAAATAGTACCTCTTTAAATAAAGTACTATTTTGGAGCATTTTGCTTTTCATTACGTATGCATGAAGAAGAAAGGAAGAATCAGGTGGACAGCGTGCCAGCTGTCCTGCTATTGGCTCTTTTTCCAGGTACTGGGGCACTGCCAGGGTCCCAGTTCATCCACTGGAATGGAGTTCTCTCTCCTATGAAGGGCTCCATTCCTGTGAGCAGAGGAAATTACTAACCTTATGAGAGACTCTTGCATTACCTTTTACAACACATTAAAGATTTTAAATAGTTTTTTAAAACTTGATTGATAGAAAGGTGGATGTGATGTCAATCCACATGTGTTGCACATCCACCTATCTATCCATTTTCTCTTCCCGAGTCTTAACAAAATCTTTCACACTGCTGCTTGCTTGGGTAAGATTATATTTAAAAAGTGAACCAGACAGCTTCTCTGCATCAACTGTTGCAGACTGGAGAGGCACAAACTTCTTCACAAAGGAACACCTTTAGCCAAGAGGCGGTGGCACTGAACTTTCCCATTCCACTTGGGATTAGGTCATACCCTTGTTGCTGTTAATGTGGCAAAGTAATATTAGAACAGTACATATGTATTTTTAATTTCCTTTAACATATTCTGTGGGTGCACAGACAGGAGCAGCTAGACATAAAGTCATTTTGCTATGGTCTCACAGTTCTCTGTGGTTCACCAGCAAGTGCTCTGCAACCTGCCATTAGGGAAGGGCTGTTTAAATGTTTTGTTTCCTCACCCATAGCCCAGAGTTTCCTGCTTAACACCATAATGAAGGCTGATTCCAGAGGTTTGGACCTCAGACTTTCCATGGAAATGCTGAATGACCTTTAGGTCATTACAGGTAAGCATGGCCTAGAAAGACTTTCAAAACAAAAATGTCTTTGGTTATTAGCAATTGTGTGAACAGAGACACACACAAAAGCATTTCTGCTCCAAGCCTGTTGAGTTTGAAAGTTGTCTTCAACAGGAGAGTCCCATTTTAAATGAATTCTCTGCATAACTAAAAGAAAATATACAGCCTTGGTAGCAAGCAAAATATTTTAGCTCTTCCAAAATACTTACTCTTCTTATGCAACTGAAAAATCTGGTTGTTCTTGCTTAAAAGGATGGCCAATTCACATGTACAGCTATTTCCCTGCACACCAAAATCCACTGCTAGATACCCCAAGGAGAGACTGACCTAATTCTGCTTCCCAGGAAGAAAGTCAAGAATAGAACCAGCCATTGACTAAAAGAACAGAGTTAAGATGACACAGCATGCTTGTCAAAAGCTTTTCCTTAATCAAATTCTGCTGTTAGACCATCAAACCCAAACGCAGATCTTGAATCATCTCTATTAACACCACCACTGCCGCATCAGTCTTTGCAAAAATCTATGTCATTATGTCATCTTCCTGGAAGACTGTTCCGTCTTTCATTTGCTGGATATGTTCAAGCCCTTTTTTTTAAGTGAAAACTGCAGGAATGTAATATAATACTTCTGTCGGGAGTAGGAAAGGAAAACAAAAGCCATGCTAGCAACTGTAACCTGCCAATGCCTGCCAAGCTGCAGGCATCAGTTAGTTAAAAGGGATGCTTGTAGTACCATCATTAAAACAACAAGCAACATGCAGTCTAGGATATGTATACATAAAGACCACTATTATTCAATGCATGTACTTAAATTTAAGCCTGTGAGTGAGTCCTTGCTGGATTGGGCTCTTACTCTGACCAGTTAAATGTGAATTAGATAAGAATATGTGCCAGATGAGATAGCATTACTCCAGCACTTCTCATTCTGGACCAGCTGCGAGGAAGCAAAAATCAGAATCACCAGGAATCCTGTTTTTCCCTGATAAAAAAAAAAAATCACAAATCCTCTGATAAAAAATCCAAAATCTATAATTAAAATGAAAGTCCGCTATATATAAAGGTATCAGTTGAACACAATGTTTTATTGATATATTTACAATTTTAAGGCAATTTGGAAGCCTACCAGTACCTCAATCACTATAATAAAATAAATGCTAAATACATATAGATTTTGGTATTTGACTTGAGGTTTTCTATCTTGGGAAATCAGAGCTCCCCCTGCCCCCTTAGCTCACAGAACACAGGTCCAGGACCCTCACTCACTCACACAGCCCCCCTGCTACTTCTGCTGGTGTCCCTCACCCCCCACACTCCATCTACAGCCCTCTGCCCCCCCAGACCTGCTGGAGTGGGGGCCCAGCTAGCAGGGCATCAGGGGCAGGGACCTGGGTCCACAACCCTCTGCCCCCTCTGCAGGAGGCAATGGCTGTTGCAGTGCAGCGGAGCCCAGCTCTCCCCCCACTGCCTGCTGTGGGCTCAGACAGGCAGTGCAGCCAGCTCCCCGCCACTGCACGCACTCCCACGAGGCAGGGGGGACCCATGCCTCCCAAATCTGTGCACAACAGAAGGGTGGGCGCAGGCTGTTCACTGTGGGCTTGGGCTCCCCACCCTGCTGCTGCCCTGTGGAGCCTCCGCAGCCCAGCTGGTGTGACCCGGCACTGCAGGGCCACACAGGGAAGCTGCATACCACTGCAAGCTCCACGCTGCCCTAGCAAGGTGTCCCCTGCCCACACGGCAACAGCAGGGGCAACAGCGCAGTGTTGTGCCCCTCATTGCTACCACATGCGCAGTGAATGCCTGCACATATTACCCATTTTTTAAATGCAGGGATTGGCTTACAATTTTTTACCCCGATTGAACTTTGTTAAGCATTTGGCTTGCCTTAAAATTTGGCATGAATTTTAAAGGTCTTTCTTTTTTTAAAACTGCATTTGCTAGTAAGTGCCACATTAGCATAACTCATTAATAAGAGTGCTTGGACCATTTGCGTACAACTACAAATATCTTGGGGGGAAATGCTGATTTTTCACACCTCAGATTCTCCCCAAAAGAATGATTATATAAAAAATACAGGGTTAGATTTTTTCAAAATCATTTATCTTTGGTCTAACTATCAAGGTCAATCAGTGTTTTACCATTGACTTCACCACTAAATAAGGAACTGTGTGAAAGAAAAGGATTTATTAGGGTGATACCTATTATTGGATCAATTGCATAGTTGGCATAGAGTTAGACAAGCTTTTGAATGCAGACATTATTCTTCAGGAAGAATGGCAAACAAAGTCAGACCCAACTACATGTGCTTTTGAAAATCTCATCAGCAGAAAATGTAAAGTGGTCATGTCCAAACCAGAGGCCATAATATGATTTGTTTTTCTGGTTTTTTGTTTGTTTGGTTTTTTTTGGGGGGGGGGGGGGCAGTGTAATGCTTGTGCCCTGCCCCTGCCCTTCACTCCCAAACCACAGCCCCCCAGTCCTGCTGCTGCCCCTCACTCCTGACCCACAATACTCCACCACCCAGATCATGCTGGTGCCCATTACTCCTAACTGGCCCTGCCTGTGCCCTGAGCCCCTAACCCACAGTTCCCCACCTCCCTCATGCCCCTCATTCCTAACCCTCAGCCTCTTGCCACCCAGCTCTGCTGATGCCCATCACTCCTGACCCACAGCCCCTTGCCCCCCCCTGCACCCCCCAGCCCTGCTACCCACATAGCTCCCTGCTGCCCCTGAAGAACACCCTGCCCTCTTCTCCCACTGGAAAGGCAGGCACCTCCCCCGCCTCTCCACCCTGGCACCCAGACAGATTCCCCCAGGGCTGGCAGGCACCCAACCTTCTCCACACACACACACACACACACACACACACAGTCCCCAAGCCCTGGCCCTCCAAACCCCGCCCCCCACAGACTTATCTGCTTCCAGCTGCCGGGGTAGGCACACAGAGACATGTGAAGCCCCCCCTCCAATCACACTCCCCCCACCCTCCTCCCAGTGCCAAGCACCTCCTGTAGTAAATCCTACATTTTTTGTTGGGTTTTTTTTATTCAAAAATGCATTCCCTCCCCTTCCCCAACCATTTCTGACTTTTTCTCTCCCTCTCTATTCCCTATAGATAAGTATAAGTGAGCTATGACATAGGATAAGCTTCAGCATTTTATTTTGGTAGCAAGTTGTATTTGTGTTGTTTTTTCTCCTTCTTTATATTGTATAATTATTATGTTTATATTGACTTTTATTGTTCTTTTATGTAGGCCTAAATCATACAGTATCAGTAAAACAGTAATATAGAACAATAAAAGTCAATATAAACATAATAACCCACCATTGTACCAAGGCTGCACATGCACAGTAAGAACACCTGGAGCCCTCTGGAACAGAACTGACACTGCCTGGACAGGCCCTCCACATAGGAGATCAGAGGTAGTCTGCCCCATAAAAGAGGTAGTGAAGACTGACTCGTTGGGACACCCTCTCCATCTGCACCAGCACCATGCCACACCACCTATCCACCCAGAGGCCCTGCCGGTGACCCCGCTCTGGACAACACCTACTGGACAAGGACCCCTTTCCTGCCTGGATAGGTAGCTATCACCCCCACCCTCTCTTCAACCAAGGACTTGGACTCTGCTTCTCTTCCCTACCTGAACTCCAACCCTTCCACTGAGTCTCTTTCTCCTGCTGCCATTGTGAGTGCTTGCGTGGTGGGGGGGGGACCAATAACTTCATGGGCCTGTGTAGCATGTTGTCTGTTTAATAAAACTGTTATTTGGACCCTGATTTGGGTTGTGCTTTACTACAGTTCCGACCCTGCTCCAATCTCTGCTCCTCACCTCTCTAACTTCTGTCTCATTTCTCCCTCTCGTGCTTCTGTCTCACTGCCACCTCCAACACCTGTCCCATGCTCCTGTGGCTCCAGCCATCTTGAGCTCCTCTCTGCCTGCAAATCCGTTTCTTTGCCACCATCTCATCCCCACTGCCTTTTCCCCTGATCTCTGCCATTGCTATTGTCTCATTCCGACTGCATTTTCCCCTGATCTCTGCCATTTCTATTGCCTTATCTCTGCTGCCTTTTCCTCTGATCTCCCAGCTTTCTGCCTCTATCATCTGGCTGTTTCCTCCTTGCCACTGGGCTTTTTCCCTTGCTTCCACCCTGGCACCAGGTGAGCCCGAGTAACCCCAAGGCCACTTGACCTTAAGTAACCCCAAGCCTCAGCTCCCCAGCCAGCTTCTCTATAGTCCACCAGTTCTAATCCCGGTTCCAGCAACTTTTACTCCCTACACTTTAACTCTCTCTCACCTTAACCTTCCCCCAAGTATCCCAGGTACCCCAAGCACACACATACACACACCATACCATCCAAGTTAGGAATTTACCTATGTGTATGTGTAGGTGGGTTGTATGTGTGTGAACTGGTGAGTGTGCGTATGTGTATATGTCATTGTGTGCATGATATTTGAATTAGTAATCTGTGTATGCGTACTGAGCTTGTGGGTATTGGCAAATGATTTTTGTCTAACTTTTGGTGTGTATAGCGTGTAGGTGCTTGAATTGGTGATAGGTGTGCATGTGCCTAGGCTGGTAATTTTGGATGTGTATGTGCCTGAGTTGGTAGTGTGTGCATGCGTGCCTGGTTGAGGTGCATGCACCTAGAGTCTGTGTATGCGCCAAGTGTGTGTGCATGCACCTAACTGATTTTTTTGAGTGTGTGCATGTGCAATTGTATACCACACCCTCCTGTCTAACAGCACGATATTGAGATCCTGAGCATTGGCCTGACCCCACAGGGCAACACACTCCTTGCTAGGACAAGCCAGGAAATGCCAGGAAAAACTTCAATGTTGAGCAGAGCCAGAGCAAAATTGCAAACATTTGTTGATATTTTAAAAACCACCAGGATGGAGATGGGAGGAGCCAAAAAGAGGACATCAGGGAAAACCCAGACATATGGTAACCCTAACGTAGAGCACTTTCAGGGACCAGATCAGGTAAAAATTGTTACTTGTCTGCACCTCCAATGCTACTGTCTACTCTCAAGGAATAGTCAAGGCTAATGTATTGCAATCACCATGATAGCACACATTTTAACTAAAAAATAGAGGAAAGGAAACAAAAAGGCAGAACTGCTGATTTCATAGATTTCATAGACATTAGTGCTGGAAGGGACCTCGGAAGATCGAGTCCAGCCCCCCGCCCAAAGGGCAGGACGTCAGCTGGGGTCATAGGATCCCAGCAAGATAAGCATCCAGTTTCATCTTGAAGGTGTTCAATGAAGGCGCTTGAACAACCTCCGGCGGCAGGCTGTTCCAGACCTTGGGGGCTCGGACAGTAAAGAAATTCTTCCTTATGTCCAGCCTGAAACGATCTTGTAGTAGTTTGTGACCATTCGTCCTCGTCATCCCTCTGGTGAACAAACATTCCCCTAGATACTGGTGGTCACCCCTGATAAACTTGTAGGTGGCCATCAGATCACCCCTGAGCCTGCGCTTTTCCAGGCTAAAGAGCCCCAGGGCTCTCAGCCTGTCATCGTAGGGTCTGCTTCCCTGACCTCTGGTCATGCGCGTGGCTCTTCTCTGGACTCTCTCAAGCTTCTCCACATCCTTTTTGAATTGTGGAGCCCAAAACTGGACGCAGTACTCCAGCTGCGGCCTCGCTAAGGCCGAGTACAGGGGGAGAATGACGTCCCGGGATTTGCTTGAGAAGCATCTATGGATGCAAGCCAGCGTTTTGGTCGCTTTACTAGCCGCAGCATCGCATTGCAGGCTCATGTTCATCTTGTGGTCAATGATGACCCCCAAGTCTCTTTCTTCCATAGTGCTAACCAACATAGCACTGCCGAGCCTATAAGGATGCTGCGGGTTTTTTTTCCCCAAGGTGGAGAACCTTGCATTTATCGGCATTGAACACCATCAGATTCTCATCCGCCCACTTGCTGAGCCTGTCCAGGTCAGCCTGGATCATCCGCCTGTCTTCTGGTGTGGATGCTTTGCCCCAAAGTTTGGTGTCATCGGCGAACTTGGCCAGTCCACTTCTGACTCCAGTGTCCACATCATTAATGAAGATGTTTAACAGTATGGGTCCAAGGACAGAGCCCTGGGGGACCCCACTGGTCACAGGACACCACGATGAGTGACTTCCATCAATTACTACCCTCTGGGTCCGACCCCGGAGCCAATTTTCCAGCCAGTGGATCGTGGGGGACCCAAGGCGACAATTGGCCAGTTTCTCCAAGAGACGATCATGGGACACCAGATTGAAGGCTTTTTTGAAGTCAAGATATATGACATCAATCTCATCTCCCTTGTCCAGGTGATAGGTCACCTGGTCGTAGAAGGAAATGAGATTGGTCAAGCAAGACCTACCCGCAACAAACCCGTGCTGGCTATCCCTTAAGATGTTGGCGTCGGCCAGTCCATTAAGGATGGCCTCCTTAATAAACTTTTCTAAGATCTTCCCCGGGATAGAAGTCAGGCTGATGGGCCTATA